>NC_059161.1:117390435-117698740 GCF_019923935.1 Bubalus bubalis | reverse complement strand
AGCTCATCAAGCTCCTCTGTCCCTGGGATTCTCCAGACAAGAATACTGGAGTGGGTTGGCATTTCCTTCTCTAGGGGATCTTCCCAACCCAGGGATCGAACCCGGTTCTCCCGCATTGCAGGCAGATTTTTTACCATTTGAGGCACCAGGAAGGAATGTATCTCAATGTAATAAAGACTATATATGACAAATACACAGTAAGCATCATATTAGTGAAAAGTTGAACACTTTTGCTAAGTGAGGCATAAAATATGGGTGCCTTCTCTTGTCAATTCTATTTAACATAAGAAGCTCTAATCAGAGACATTAGGCAAGAAAAAGAAAGAAAATATGTCCAAATAGAAAGAAGTGAAATAGTCTCTGTTGGTAAGTGATATGATCTTATGCGTAGAAAACCCTAAAGAAACTGTTTGAACTGATAAATGAATTCAATAAAGTTGTAGGATTCAAAATTAACATATAAAAATCAGCTGTGTTTCTGTATACTAACAGAAACTATCTGAAAATGAAACAAAGAAAACCATCCCATTTAAAGTAGCATCAAAAAATACTTAAGAATCAATTTAACCAAGAAGGTGGAAGATTTGTACATTGAAAATTGCAAGACAGTGATGAAAGAAATTGAAGAAGACACAAATAAAAGATATCATGTGTTCATGGAATAGAAGAACTAATATTGTTATAATTTCCATAATGTGCAAAGACATCTATAGATTCAATCCAATTCCTATCAAAATTCCAGTGGCATTTTTCACAGAAATAAAAAATTTCTAAAATTTATATGAGACAATGAAATTCTCTGAACAGCTAAAACAATATTAAACAAGAAAAGCAAAGCTGGAGGCATCACACTTCCTGATATCAAACTATATCACAAAGCTATAGTAATTAAAATATTATGGTCAAAAGAGTCGGATACGACAGAGTGACTAACACTTTCACATGCAACATTTAGAGTTAACAGGTTAGATATACAGCATGGATGGATTTTAAAAATATGGTGCTGAGTAACTTAGAGCGTTACAAATACTTACAAATAGCTGTGAAAAGAAGGGAAGTGAAAAGTAAAGGAAAAAAGAAAAGATATACCCATTTGAATGCAGAGTTCCAAGGAATAGCAAGGAGAGATAAGAAAGCCTTCCTCAGCGATCAGTGCAAAGAAATAGAGGAAAACAATAGAATGCGAAAGACTAGAGATCTATTCAAGAAAATGAGAGATACCAAGGGAACATTTCATGCAAAGATGGGCTCAATAAAGGACAGAAATGGTATGGACCTAACAGAAGCAGAAGATATTAAGAAGAGGTGGCAAGAATACACAGAAGAACTGTACAAAAAAGATCTTCATGACCCAGACAATCATGATGCTGTGATCACTCACCTAGAGCCAGACATCATGGATGTGAAGTCAAGTGGGCCTTAGGAAGCATCACTATGAACAAAGCCAGTGGAGGTGATGGAATTCCAGTTGAGCTATTTCAAATCCTGGAAGATGATGCTATGAAAGTGTTGCACTCAATATGTCTGCAAATTTGGAAAACTCAGCAGTGGCCACAGGACTGGGAAAGGTCAGTTTTCACTGCAATCCCAAAGAAAAGCAATACCAAAGAATGCTCAAATTACCACGCAATTGCACTCATCTCACACGCCAGTAAAGTGATGCTTAAAATTCTCCAAGCCAGGCTTCAGCAATATGTGAACCATGAACTTCCAGATGTTCAAGCTGGTTTTAGAAAAGGTAGAGGAACCAGAGATCAAATTGCCAACATCTGCTGGATCATAAAAAAAGCAAGAGAATTCGAGAAAAACATCTATTTCTGCTTTAATGACTATGCTAAAGCCTTCGACTGTGTGGATCACAATAAACTGTGGAAAATTCTGAAAGAAATGGGAATACCAGACCACCTGACCTGCCTCTTGAGAAACCTATATGCAAGTCAGGAAGGAACAGTTAGAACTGGACATGGAACAACAGACTGGTTCCAAATAGGAAAAGGAGTACGTCAAGGCTGTATATTGTCACCCTACTTATTTAACTTACATGCAGAGTACATCAGGAGAAACGCTGGGCTGGAAGAAGCACAAGCTGGAATCAAGATTGCCAGGAGAAATATCAATAACCTCACATATGCAATAGACACCCCCCTTATGTCAGAAAGTGAAGAAGAACTAAAGAGCCTCTTGATGAAAGTGAAAGAGGAGAGTGAAATAGTTGGCTTAAAGCTCAACATTCAGAAAACGAAGATCATGGCATCAGGTCCCATCACTTCATGGGAAATAGATGGGGAAACAGTGGAAACAGTGGCTGACTTTATTTTTCTGGGCTCGAAAATCACGGCAGATGGTGATTGCAGCCATGAAATTAAAAGATGCATACACCTTGGAAGGAAAGTTATGATCAACCTAGACAGTATATTCAAAAGCAGAGACATTACTTTGTCAACAAAGTTCCATCTAGTCAAGGCTATGGTTTTTCCAGTGATCATGTATGGATGGAAGAGTTGGACTATAAAGAAAGCTGAGCGCCGAAGAATTGATGCTTTTGAACTGTGGTGTTGGAGAAGACTCTTGAGAGTCCCTTGGACTGCAAGGAGATCCAACCAGTCCATCCTAAAGGAGATCAGTCCTGGGTGTTCATTGGAAGGACTAATGTTGAAGGTGAAACTCCAATACTTTGGCCAACTGATGCAAAGAACTGACTCATTGGAAAAGACCCTGATGCTGGGAAAGGTTGAGGGCAGGAGGATAAGGGGACGACAGAGGATGAGATGGTTGGATGGCATCACCGTACTCAGTGGACATGGGTTTGGGTGGACTCTGGGAGTTGGTGATGGACAGGGGGGCCTGGTGTGCTGCGGTTCATGGGGTCGCAAAGAGTCGGACATGACTGAGCGACTGAACTGAACTGAACTGAACTTAGAGAGTAGTACACATTTGTGCACAAACACACACTATACCATCTACATGATTTACATATATACACACAAAAGAACACTATGCATTTAAAAAATATTTACAAACAAACAAAATACATACTAAATAGCAGGGAATGCTTCCTTGTGAAGGGAAATAACTGAGAATTGAGTATAGAGATAAAAGAAAATACATAACAAAAACAGGGTAGGAAATTAACAGCGATAGTGAGGTAATTACAATCTTTTATAAGGTTCATATTGTGATAAAGCTATATGATGCCCTTATTTGTGGTTAGTAGAGTATCTGGCATGACACTTTGGGAGCTGGACCTTTTGGAAAACTAAGGGCTATTGTTGCCCTAATGGTCTGGGAGAAAGTGATGAGAATGAAGACAGAACACGCAATCTGATGTAATGGGTCAGGGGACTGCAGCCTGTTTTGGACTGAGGTTCAGAGTCCTCTCTGAGTCAAGCTTTTATCCCTAATTACATATTACAAGACTTTCTTTGATCTTATCTTTCCCAAGACACTACACTGACATAGTCCAGATCTCCTTGTTTTTACCCTAGTCCATTCCCTTCTGGGCTAGTCTCGGGAACAAATGCGTAGGCAGCGTTCATGCCTGACGCAAACCCAGTGTTCCGAGGTCCACGCTTTCAAGATTCCAGTCATACTCCCTTCTGGGTCTGGCCTTGGGTTTTGTAACAAGGCTATTATTATAAGAAAAACATGAAAGATAATCATTAACATAGTTTCTTAATATATGCTGTTTTTACAGGTGCTATTTCTGTGGAATTTCTCAAGGTTGTGAAAGTACATTATTAGGAATTCCCATTACATCTCCCCCTTTTTGTCTTTGCAGGAGTAAATACATTGACCAAGCAACTTGTTTGTTCGTCACTTCTCAGATGGTTTCTCTCATGCATCTGAGGACTAGACACAAAACAGTCAAAAATATACATCCTGATATTATGATACCAAGCAATCCTCCTCTTAAAGTTTTAATCTACATCATGGGGTTAAGTTTATGTAGGCTTTTCTCAATTTCTTCAAATAAATCAGTTTCTGGGAGTAGCTGTAAGTGAGCATTCTGCATATTAGAAATAGCAGCCTGTAATTGGAAACTATCCAAGAATAGATTATTATGAACGTGTCTTCTCAAATGTTTAGATAATTGAGCCCAAGTATATGCACTTTGATTGTATTTACGAGGTGTGACACAAGATGAAGAGATATTCCAATCACACAAGATGAATTTATAATTTAAAATTTTGTACTTCGTCCCCTGGTAGGAGAACTGCATTTTCTAAATCAACCAATTGTTCATTAATTTCTTGGTCTATGTGGGTTTGATTTCCCCAGGCAGAACTTGTATTTTGGTGCCATTGCTCTACAAATGTAGTCATTTGTATAGTTTGATGAAGTGGCACTCCAGCTACTGCTGTGGTCATGGCTATATCAATAAGTCCCGTAATAGCGGCTAGAAGGAGTCCAATAAACCTTTTGAAACCTTGCAGTACTTTCTTTATAAACTCTAAAAAAGCATGTGTTTCAGGGGAGTCTTCCCAAGGTCTGGTTTGATTTACTGGAAGCCATATTCCCAATCTCCTTCTTAGTATAACAAATGAGTGATTAGAATTATAAAGTGAAGAATTTAGGCAGATATATAATTTGCAATCCTGGCAAGAAAGTTCTTGTACACTTTCCTTGATAGAAATTGTTCCTTTCAAGAGTACATAAGGATCCCTCACATAAGCTTGGATATAAAATATCCAGTCTGTTTTGGTATTAAATGTCAATGAATAATTGGTTTAATCGGAATAATATCTATCCCAAATTTGGATTCGTTAAGACTTAAAGCCAATTTCCAAATCCCTCCTTGCCCTCTTCCTTGATCTAATTGTGGGGAGGGGGGTGACATGCCACTACCATGCCATATAATTGGATGATCTGAATGAGTGGTAATATTAGTATGGTTAAAGGCTTTATGTACCTGCCAATGCAGCCTTCTGTGAGGATTGCAGGACTGATTTTGATAAGAGCAATTGAACATTGCATACCCCTTAGGGGACCAGTCCCATACAATTCCATAGGACCCATTAATAAATTATTCCCTCAGTCCCATCGCAATTATCCCACTGAATTCGATCTTGTTTTTCAGTCCACAGCTTGCAATGCTCACATAAAGGTCTGTCTGACTTGGTGTCATTATTGGGTTCTGAGTCATTATAAGCAAAACTCAGACCGGAGAAAAGATGTAGCTGAACCTTAGTATGATTTAAAGGATTAGTGGACAGTCAGGCTTGCATAGATAATTTAAGACATTCTGTAGCTGGTCCTACACAAGTTGGCCAGGATTCATACCCATAAGTAACATTGAAGGGCGTCCCTTCCTCTTGTTTAAAAAGAGGAAGGCATGTATCTTCAGGTCCTGGTATCCAGGAAGAATCATTAACATAAACAGGGATCATAGAATCCCCCCAATCAAAGGGTTTTAGTAATGGGGGGTTAGGTATACATGCCCGATAAGTATTTTTAGATTTAGTTGTTTCTAAGGGTATACACACTATGGTGGTGATAAGAGCAAACATGGAAACAGCCAGATTGTTAGGAGTGACAGCTTTCCCTTCATTTTCCAAGATCTCCTCTGATTTCTGTGTTAATCTTTTAATTTGTCCACAAGTGGGGATCTTGTTCTGATGCGTCGACGGGATGGGAATCATTATCTTTGTCTGTTTCAGACTCAGGCCTTCAAAACTCATTACGGGGGGCTCTATGTCTCACGTGAAGAGTCTCTTCTGTGGGAGCTTGCACATGATACGGTTTTAGAAGGCACAAGGGAATCCAAAAGGGTGTTTCTGAATTACCTGGCGAAACCCCTTCCCCAGGTTATCAGATTCCCCCTATGCCGTGAGCGTGATACTGGATCAGACCACCAAACAGGCAGTTTGGGGTGAATTTGTTGTTGTTGTTGTTCCTTTGTAAAATGTCATTCTGCCGCAGTGAAATCATTATCTGGATGCAAAAAACTAAAAGTAAATACTACTTTATATAATTTTGCTGTGGGGGAAGTGACATTCCATCTCCCCCTTTTTGTTTTT
This sequence comes from Bubalus bubalis, assembly GCF_019923935.1. Taxonomy (NCBI): domain Eukaryota; kingdom Metazoa; phylum Chordata; class Mammalia; order Artiodactyla; family Bovidae; genus Bubalus; species Bubalus bubalis. The sequence goes on along the minus strand of NC_059161.1, from coordinate 117,692,723 downwards.
GTAACGTCTCTTTAAGAGATTTGTTAGTTTGTTCTACAATAGCTTGTCCTTGGGGATTATACGGGATTACCTGTGTGATGCTTTATAGACCAAGCCTTGAAAAAATCCCTAAAAGCAGAACTAGTGTAAGTCGGGCCATTGTCTGTTTTTATAATTTGTGGGAGGCCCATAGTAGCAAAGCAGCTATGCAAATGTGAAATAACATTTCGTAGATTCTCCAGAGCAAGTGGTTGCCCATATAAACTTAATATCAACTGTGACATGCACATAAGAAAGCTTTCCAAAGGATGGAATGTGAGTTACATCCATCTGCCAAATCTGATTTGGCTTCAGGCCACAGGGATTACCTCCCAAGGCTTCTGTTGGAGACGTGGTTATTGCAACCCTCTGGCATGTAGGACAAGTCCACACCATCTCTTTAGCTTGAGCCCAAGTGATATGAAACTTGGTTTTTAAACATTTTGAATTACAACGTGTCAGATTATGAAAGGCTGATGCCACTGTAAAGGCTGGAAATAAAAGGATATCAGCTTGAGCATTTCCTTCTGTTAAGAGCCCTGGTGAATTAGTATGAGTCCGAATATGAGTAATGTAGAATGGAAACTGTTGGTGTCTGCTGCTGCTGCTAAGTCGCTTCAGTCATATCCGACTCTGCACAACCCCATAGACGGCAGTCCACCATGCTCCGCCTTCCCTGGGATTCTCCAGGCAAAAACACTGGAGTGGGTTGCCATTTCCTTCTCCAATGCATGAAAGTGAAAAGTGAAAGTGAAGTCGCTCAGTCATGTCTGACTCTTTGCAACCCCATGGATTGCAGCCTACCAGGCTCCTCCGTCCATGGGATTTTTCCAGGCAAGAGTACTGGAGTGGGTTGCCATTGCCTTCTCTGGTTGGTGTCTAATCACCTGTTGTAAATCTGTAAAAAAGTGTATATCATGTGGATGAGATCAGTTCAGTCAGTTCAGTCAATCAGACGTGTCTGACTCTTCGAGACCCCATGGACTGCAGCGTGCCTGGCCTCCCTCTCTATCACTAACTCCAGGAGTTTACTCAAACTCATGTCCACTGAGTTGGTGATGCCATCCAACCATCTCATCCTCTGTTGTCCCCTTTTCCTGCCTTCAATCTTTCCCAGCATCAGGATCTTTTCAAATGAGTCAGTTCTTCACATCAAGTGGCCAAAGTATTGGAGTTTCAGCTTCAACATCAATCCTTCCAATGAATATTCAGGACTGATCTCCTTTAGGATGGACTGGTTAGATCTCCTTACAGTCCAAAGGACTCTGAAGAGTCTTCTCCAACACCACAGTTCAAAAGCATCAATTCATCGGTGCTCAGCTTTCTTTATAGTCCAACTCACATCCATACATGACTACTGGAAAAACCATAGCCTTGACTAGATGGACATTTTTTGGCAAAGTAATATCTCTGCTTTTTAATATGCTGTCTAGTTTGGTCGTAACTTTTCTTCCAAGGAGCAGCATCTTTTAGTTTCATGGCTGCAATCACTATCTGTGGTGATTTTGGAGCCCAAGAAAATAAACTCTGTCCATGTCTCCTCTGTTTCCCCATCTATTTGCCATGAAGTGATGGGACCTGATGCCATGATCTTAGCTTTCTGAATGTTGAGTTTTAGGCCAACTTTTTCATTCTCTTCTTTTACTTTCATCAAGAGGCTTTTTAGTTCCTCTTCACTTTCTGCCATAAGGGTGGTGTCATTTGCATATCTGAGGTTATTGATATTTCTCCCAGCAATCTTGATTCCAGCTTGTGCTTCCTCCAGCCCAGCATTTTGCATGATGTACTCTGCATGTAAGTTAAATAAGCAGGGTGACAAATGCAGCCTTGACACACTCCTTTCCCAATTTGGAACCAGTCTGTTGTTCCATGTCCAGTTCTAACTGTTGCTTCTTGACCTGCATACAGATTTCTAAGGAGGCAGGTAAGGTGGTCTGGTACTCCCATCTCTTGAAGAATTTTCCACAGTTTGTTGTGATCCATGCTGCCAAAGGATTTAGAATAATCAATGAAGCAGAAGTAGATGTTTTTCTGGAATTCTCTTGCTTTTTTATGATCCAGTGGATGTTGGCAATTTGATTTCTGGCTCCTCTGCCTTTTCTAAATCCAGCTATACTATTGAATCCTAGCTTGAAGGATTTTGAGCATTACATTGCTAGCAAGTGAAATGAGTACAATTATGTAGTAGTTTGAACATCCTTTGGCCTCGCCCTTTTTGGGGATTGGAATGAAAACTGACCATTTCCAGTCCTGTCGCCACTGCTGAGTTATCCAAATTTGTTGGCATATTGAGTGCAGCACTTTAACAGCATCATCTTTTAGGATCTGAAACAGTTCAGCAGGAATTCCATAACCTCCACTAGCTTTGTTTATAGTGATGCTTCCTAAGGCCCACTTGACTTCAGATTCCAGAATGTCTGGCTCTATGTGAGTGATCACACCATCGTGGTTATCTGGGTCATTAAGACCTTTTTTGTGCAATTCTTCTGTGTCCTTAGTGGCTCAGATAGTAAAGAATCTGCCTGCAATGCAGGAGACCCAGTTTTAATCCCTGGGTTGAGAAGTTCTCCTGGAGAAGGGAATTGCAATCCACTCCAGTATTCTTGCCTGGAGAAACCCATGGACAGAGGAGCCTGGCATGCTATAGTCCATGGGGTTGCAAAGAGCTGGACGTGACTGAGTGACTGACACTTCACCTCACTCTATAGCACAGGAAACTATATTCAGTATTTGTATTAGCTTAATCATCTGAAATCTGACAAAACATGATCCACTGGAGGAGGGAATGGCAAACCACCCCACTATACGTGCTGTGAGCACCTCATGAACTGTATAAAAGGAGAAAAACCTATGACACTGAAAGATGAGTCCCCTAGGTCTGAAATATGCTAGTGAGGAAGAGCGGAGGAGAACTGCTAGTAGCCCCAGAAAGAATGAAGTGGCTGAGCCAAAGCAGAAATGACACTCAGTTGTGGATTGTCTGGTGATGAAAGTAAAACTCGATGCTGCAAAGAACAGTATTGCATAGGAATCTGGAATGTTAGACCCATGAATCAAGGTAAACTGGATGTGGTCAAGCAGGAGATGGTAAGAATGAACATCGATATCTTAGGAATCATTGAACTAAAGTGTATGGGAATGGGTGAATTTAATTCAGATGACCATTATATCTACTACTTCAGGCAAGAATCCCATCGAAGAAATGGAGTAGACCTCATAATCAACAAAAGAGTTCAAAATGCAGTACTTGGGAGCAACTTCAAAAGTGACAGAATGATCTTGGTTTGTTTTCAAGGCAAACCATTCAATTTCACAGTAATCCAAGTCTGTGCCCCGACAACTACTGCCAAAGAAGCTGAAGTTGTTCAGTTTCGTGAAGACCTAGAAAACCTCCTAGAACCAACACCAAAAAAGAGATGTTTTAGTCATCATTGGGGTTTGGAATGTAAAAGTAGGAAGTCAAGAGATACCTGGAATAACAGGCAAGTTTTGGCCTTGGAGAGCAAAATGAAGCAGGGCAAAGGCTAACTGAATTCTGCCAAGAGAATGCACTGGTCATAGCAAATAACTTTTTCAACAACACAAGAGATGACTTTACATGTGGACATCACCAAGTGATCAATACTGAAATGAAATTGATTGCATTCTTTGTAGCTAAAGATGGAGAAGCTATACATAGTCAGCAAAAACAAGACCTGGAGCTGTGGCTCATATCCTCAGCTTCTCATAGCAAAATTCAGCTTAAACTGAAGAAAGTGGGGAAAACCACTCGGCCAGCCAGGTACAACTTGCAGTGGAGGTGATGAATAGATTCAAGGGATTAGATCTAGTAAACAGTGTGCCTGAAGAACTATGGACAGAGGTCCGTACTACTGTACAGGAGCCAGTGACAAGATGGTCCCCAAGAAAAAGAAAAGCAAGAAGCACAGTGGTTATCTGAGGAGGCCTTACAAATAGCTGAAGAAAGAAGAGAAGCAAAAAGCAAGGGAGAGGTGTATCCAACTAAATGCAGATTTCCAAAGAACAGCACGGAGAGACAAGAAGAACTTCTTCGATGAACAGTGAATAAAACTAGAAGAAAATAACAGAAGGGGAAAGATTAGAGGTCTCATCAGGAAAATTGGAGATATCAAGGGAACATTTTGCCCAAAGATGGTCACAATAAAGGACAGAAATGGGAGAGACATAGTAGATACCGAAGAGATCAAGAAGAGATGGAAAGAATACATGAAGAACTGTACAAAGGAGATCTTAATGAACTGGATTACTACAATGATGTGGTCAGCCACCTAGAGCCAGACATGCTGGAGAGAGAAGTCAAGTGGGCCTTAGGAAGCACTGCTGTTAATAAAGCTAGAGGATGTGATGGAATTCCAGTAGAACTATTCAAAACCCTATAGGATGATGCCATCAAGGGGTTGCACTCAATATGTCAGCAAATCTGGAAGACCCAGCAGTGGCCACAGGACTGGAAAAGGTCAATCCTCATCCCAATTCCCAAGAAGGGTAGTACCAAAGCATGCGCTAACCATCGGACAACTGCACTCATCTCCCATGCTAGTAAGGTCATGCTTAAAATATTGCATGTTAGCCTTCAGCATTTTGTGAATCAAGAAGCTCCAGTTGTCCAAGCTGGGTTTAGAAAAGGAAGAGGAACCAGAGACCAAATTGCCAACATCCACTGGATCATAGAGAAAGATAGGGAATTCCAGAAAAACATCTATATCTGTTTCTTCAACTACACCAAAGTCTTTGGCTGTGTGGATCATGACAAACTATGGAAAACTCTTAGAGAAGGGAATACCAGACCATCTTACCTGTCTCCTGAGAAACCCGTATGTGGGTCAAGAAGCAACAGAATTGTATGGAACAACTAATTGGTTTAAAATTGAGAAAGGAGTACGACAGGGCTGTCCGCTGTCGCCCTGTTTGTTTAACCTATATACGCTGAGCACATCATGAGAAATGCCGGGCTGGATGAGTTACAAGCTGGGATCAAGATAGCAGGATCATCAACAACCTCAGATATGTGGATAATACCACTCTAACGGCAGAAAGCAAAGAGGAACTAAAGAGCCTCTTGATGAGGGTGATGGAGGAGAGAGAGAGATCTGGCTTAAATCAAAATATTAAAAAAACTAAGATCTTGGCACCCAGTCCTATTACTCATGGCAAATAGAAGGGGAAAATCTAAAATCACTGTGGATGGTGACTGCAGCCATGAAATCAGAAGGTGTTTGTTTCTTGGCAGGGAAGCTATGACAAAGCTAGGCAGTGTGTTGAAAAGCAAAGACTTTTCAGTGCAATGCACTGCTGCCAAAGGTCAGTATAGTCAAGGCTATGGTCTTCCCAGTGGTCACATATGGTTTTGAGAGCTGAACTGTGAAGAAGGCAGAATGCCAAAGAATTGATGCCTTTGAAGTGTGGTGCTGGAGAAGACTCCTGAAAGTCCCTTGGATAGCAAGGAGATCAAATCAATCAATCTTAAGGGAGAGCGACCCTGAATATTCACTGGAAGAACTGATGCTAAAGCTGAAGCTTCAGTATTTTGGTCATCTGATGAGAAGAGCCAACTCACTGGAAAAGTCCCTGATGCTGAGGAAGATTGAGGGCAGAAGGAAGAGGACATCAGAGCATGACATGGCTGGATGGCATCACCAATGCAAGGGACATGAACTTGGGCAAACTTCGGGAGATGGTGAGGGACAGGGAAGCCTGGTGTGCCGCAGTCGATAGGGTCACAAAGAGTCAGACATGACTGGGTGACTGAACAACAAAAACAACTGAAACCTAATAATCTGAGAGAATGTATGTGGGTGTGTTTTTATATATATGTATTATATATGCTTATACATATAATGTATATTATATAGTATATATATATAACTGAATCCCTTTTCTATATACTTGGAACTAACACAATATACACTACTCTTCAATTAAAAATGCCCCAGTTTTCAATAGAAAAAAGAGTCCACATATCCCTGACACAAATATATGGAGTTATAAATCCATTTAACACACCACTACACAAAATTGGCTCTATGAAAACAGAAGCCTTTGTCAGGGGCTGTCTTCATGGACACACGCCCTGCACAGCGTCGGGGGCTCTATGAGCAGAAGCCTTTGTCGGGGGCTGTCTTCATGTCCACACGCCCTGCACGGCGTCGGGGGCTCTATGAGCAGAAGCCTTTGTCGGGGGCTGTCTTCATGTTCACACGCCCGGCACAGCATCGGGGGCTCTATGAGCAGAAGCCTTTGTCGGGGGCTGTCTTCATGTCCACACGCCCTGCACGGCGTCGGGGCCTCTATGAGCAGAAGCCTTTGTCGGGGGCTGTCTTCATGTCCACACGCCCTGCACGGCGTCAGGGGCTCCTGCACTTACAAGGGCTCCGTGCTTGGCTGAAGGCTGTGTTGTCAGCATCCACATTCTTAGTAATTCTCACACAAGGATTCCTGCATGTTCACTCTGCCCTGATCCCTGCAGCGATGCAGCTCATCCAGTCTCTGGCAATTGTGCTGTCATAAAACTGGGGAAGGGGCCTCGATGTCAGAACAGAAAAATCTGCAGAAAAATCCCTTAGGGTCATGGTGTAAGCCCCATGTCCTGGTGTAACTTTAAAACATGTATTTTGCTATTAGAGCGCTAGTAATCCTACAGAATCTGAAAAAGTTATTAACAATTGACCTAGACATACAGAAAGAGGTCAAGCTGTATCGCCAGGGCAAACTGTTCCACCTCAGATGGAATGGTCAAACCGAGGCCTGAGATGTGGGAAGTGTCAGGTGACATGGTGATCTCACCATGTGCCCCCTGGGCAGTGACTGAATTTGCTCAAGGAACAGCTTTCACTGGGAGGTGGACCTTGGTTCCAGCACAAACCTTCCCTTTGAAGGGAGCAATGCACGGCTTTAAAACTGCTCAAAGATGCATGATGGAGCTCATCACCTTGAGTAACATGATAACGTATGTCCCTATAGTTAACTAAGAGAAAGGAAATAACCAAATATTTAATAAATCCTTATCTGTAAAAAAATTGTCAAGTTGACATGTTACACTTAATGGACTTTACAAATCTGAAATTTAAAGAATCATCCTATAATGCTCCTCATTGTTAATTATTTGAGAAATGCACATCAAAACTACAATGAGGTACCACCTCACACCAGTAGAATGGCCATCATAAAGAAATCTCAAAATAACAAGTGTTTCAGAGGGTGTGGAGAAAAGGGAACCCTTGGACATTGTTGGTGGGAATTTAAATTGGTGAAGACACTGTAGAGAACAGCATAGTGGTTCCTCAAAAAACTAAAATAGAGTTACCATATGATCCAGCAATCCCACTCCTAGCCATGCATCAAGACAAAGCTATAATTCTAAAAGAGACATGCAGTATTCTAAAGAATCTGTGCATACTGGCTGCAGATCTGACAAGAAACCTTTACTCTCACATGCGAAATATCAAATTTGCCTTCACATATTGCCTGCTATACGTAGACCCTTGGTTCATACTCCATGTAACCACACACTGTCATGCTGCTGCTGCTGCTGCTGCTAAGTCACTTCAGTTGTGTCTGACTCTGTGCGACCCCATAGACAGAAGCCCATCAGGCTCCTCCGTCCCTGGGATTCTCCAGACAAGAACACTGGAGTGGGCTGCCATTTCCTTCTCCAATGCATGAAAGGGAAAAGTGAAAGTGAAGTCGCTCAGTCGTGTCGGACTCTTAGCGACCCCATGGACTGCAGCCTACCAGGCTCCTCCGTCCATGGGATTTTCCAGGCAAGAGTACTGGAGTGGGGTGCCATTGCCTTCTCCGACACACTGTCATAATTAAGTCCAATTTGAATCTTAGCCTTAATTTTAGGGTGTAGTTTCCCTCCAGCAGTGCAGGAGCATTCCCTTTTCTCCAGGCCCTGTTTCCCTGGTATGACATATCAAACCTCAAAGACTGTTACCTATTGATACGAGTGTCAACTTCATTTAGCTCAGTTTGATCAAAGAAGCAAAAAATCTGGGGGAGGGTGGCAATTTTTTCTGTTTTCTTCATGAGGAGAAATGAAACTGTTAGAAGAAAAAGGACCTGTGGCTCGTGTGCTCTTTGAGTCACTCATTGTTTGCAGGAATTTGCTTTTATTTTCTTTCAAGTGTGACCTTTCATTCAATGGTAACAAATAACAGAATTAGAAGAAACTAGTTTGAAATGATGGCTGGTTTCTACCTAGAAAATCTGAACCAAAGGAACTAATGGGACCGCAAAAATCAGGGTGCCAAGCTTTTAAGAATATGTTAGATTGCAAATAATAACTAGTATGGTTGAAATTTCAACAACACATTTTTATTCTGATAAAGAATATACTTTTCCAAAAGGTTTGCAGTATGGCCGCCTCCTGTTGGAAGCCTGGGATGCTGGAATCATGCCACACCCTGTGTGTCTGTACACGACACTGGGCTGCATACTATAAAAAATTCCTGCCTCTCCCATGGATCCTGAAGGTAGGAGAAAAGCAAATTAGCCAAGATGGCGATGTCAGGCTCTCTCGCTCCGGCCCCATGTTTTGTAAATACACGGTTACGTATCCGCTGAGCGCACTTACAGTACAGCGCATGCGCTTCACGAGGTACCCGCTTGGCCGCAGACCACTTTTGCTCTGTAAACATCAGTAAGATCCACCAGAAAAGCCCTTGCGGCTACGTTATGGCTGCGTCCGCTGGATCACCACGAGACCAGAGAATACAGCGAGTCTGCTGTTACAGCCGATGCACCAGTCAGGAGAGATTAAACGAGTCTGCAGTTCTTCCGGCTCCCCAAGTTTTCTTGCAGCTTCCCTGCTCGCGCCTTGCCTACCTTGGGTTCAACGAACAGTGAGATACAGTGAGACACTGACCATCACGTGGCCAAAGCAACTGGTAACACTTTGTTTTGCCTGTCGGAATGTTCAATGACACAGATTCTTTCAGTTTCACCCTGCCCTGATGTGGGTGAAGGGTGAGCTCGCAGATTATTTCCTCTTCAAGAAATGTACATCTTAGTTCCCACGCGAGGGGGAGCTCCCCGTCCAAAGATGAGAGACCCTGCATGTGTGTGACCTGCGCCTCTGGGGAGAGCAGCTTTAAGCTAGTTTAAACCTGACCAAAGTCTGTCTACATGGTAGATTTAGACCTCTCCAAGTCCTGTCTACACTGACGATGTTTACACGTGACCGTGTATTTTCTATAATGAGCTCATTTAGACCTGACGCTGTTCTGTGCGCTAGGACATGGAGACCAGGGTAGAGACCTGGCCTGCCTCTGTCCTGGAAAACTCCGCGCCCGCCTCTGAATGTCCGCGCTCAGATGTCTGGGGTCTGGAGCTGAGGTGGCTTCTCTGGGCAGCGTGCTCTTCTCTGAGGGGGCTCCGTGGCCCTCCCAGGGTCAGGGATGCGGTGGGCTCTGAGTCTCTCCCCCTGCCAGGTTCCCCCTCCCTGGGGCATGGAGGCTCCTCAGGTGGGCTACCTGGCAATCATTCCAATTTTCCAGCACATTCAGGTTGAGTAGGGACGCAGGTTCACCTGGTGAACTGATTCCAGGGATGGGGCAAGAAGTCAGCGGGCAGCAGGTGAGGTTGCCGCTGTGATCTCCTTCCGGTCGACTCTACTCAGAAGAGAACAGGGCTGCGCCCCATCCTTCAGCCCAGCTCTCCTGTTTTCTCATCACCTCAGCAGGACAGGAAAGACAGAGCCTGCCAGAACCAAGGTAGTGTGTTCAACCCTAGCACGAGCTTTCAAACCAGCAAAAGATCACACAGAACCAAAATGAAGACAGGAGGGGCCTGACTTCTCAGGGACCACTGTGGGGAGAGGAGAGGACCCTTCCCTTCTTTCTAGGGTCCCAGGAGGCCCCAGGGACCTGGCTGGTTTACACACTGGGGGCCCGCTGACCACAGCCATGGTGTCCTGACTAAGGGGACGTGTGACCCCAGGTGGGGGGTCTGGGGACTGTGTGAGTCTCACCCCCTCTGCATGGTCAGGATCGTGTGTGGGGAGACCCCACACACAAAGCTAAGAAAGAGGGAAGAACACGTGAGAGCTTCACTTGTGTTTAGGAATGAATACTTTAGTGTATTCACTTTACACAGGCCTGTACCTATTTGCCTCTTTACCCCTGAGAGGTTCACCCTCCCTGGGGCTCCTGGGGACTCCTCAGGTGGGCTACCTGGTAATTATTCCAGCATGAGCATGGGGAGAAGGGGGGCAGGCATCTGGTGGATTGACTGCAGGGCATGTGGATCAGGCAAAAAGCCAGTGGGATCAGGTGAGGTTGCTGCCGTGACCTCCTTCAGGTCGACCGTCCTACTCAGCAGAGACCAGACCTGCCCCTCGTCTTCCAGCCCTGCGTCTGGTGTGTTTTCTCAGCTCCTCAGCGGGACAAGAAAGGACCAAGCTTGCCAGAACCAAGGTAGTGCCTTCAACATGATCATGACAGCCATAGAAACAGTTAATATCACAGAACCAAAGGGAAAGGGGAGGACTTCTGTGGGACATGTGGGGAGAGGAGACCGACCCTACCCTTCTTTCTACTGTCCCAGGAGGTTATGGGAACCCCCTGGTTTCTGCCTTAGGGGTCCAACCAGCAGAGACCTGGTGTCCTAACCAAGGGTCGAGGGGCCCCAGGTGCAGGGACTGGGGAGGAGGTGTCGCCTTGGAGACTGAGGACGTGTGTCCCCGGTTCAGTCCTGGGGATTGTGTGAGTTCACCCCACCCGCACGGTCAGGATCCTGTACCTGGAGGCCCGCATCTGCTCTTTACCTGCAGTGTGTCTCGTCCCCTCTGAGATTCCCATCCTCTGAATTGAGGGTGTTGCCCTGATTGACCTGTGGTCCCTTTTCTTCTCTTCATCTTGTCACATTCATTTGAGGTCAGGCAGCTTCCAGTGGGTTCCTGCTCTGTGTTCTGCTGAGTGAGGACATCTTGGGGTGTCATTTACTATCGTAACGCATCACACATCTAATCACTGGGGCCACCCCTGTCTGGTTTCCCTACACCAAGCTGAGGTGATTTAATTTTTATTTTTTATTGGAGCAAAGTTAATTTCCATTGTTTTGTTAGTTTTAGGTGTACAGGAACTCAACACGATTTTGCCTGGGGGTGTATCTATTCTTTCTCTGTTTTTTCCCTCATATAGGTTATTACAGCTTGTTCAGGAGAGTTCCCTGTTCTATTCTGTAGGTCCTAGCTGATTATCAATTTGATGTTAGTGTGTATGTTTTAATTCAAAACTCTTAAATTTATCTCTCCCTTTTAACTTTTCTTTTGATAACCATATTTTGGTTTTCTCAGTGTGAGAGGCTTTTTCTGGTTTGTAAATTAGCTCATTGGTGTGAACTTATGACTCCACTTGTGTGTGATATCTTATGATATTTACCACTTTCTTTCCCACCAAGATTGTGCGAGGATTCCCTTTCCTGTACATCCTCTGCAGTATTTATTTTCTGTAGATCTTTTCTCTTGATGATGGCCATTGGGACTAGTGTGAGGTGATACCTCATTGTGGTTTGATTGGCATTGATTTGATCATTATCGATGTGGAGTATCTTTCCATGTGCTTTTATTATTTTACACCTTCTGAACACAATTTACCTCTTGAATCTGACTTCTTGAAACTTGGCCCTTTTTGGAATTTGGAATTCTTTTCTGATGATTTGCCCCAGGACATTTCTTGAGGGCAGGTGTCATTTACAGCCCTGTCGGACTTGTTACTATTAGAAGCCCTTCAGCACCTGTTTTAAGATATGTATATAAATATGACACAGCTAATTGCCCCTGCCCCCTCTCAACTTTCCTTTTTGGTAACCATGAGATTCTTTTCCAAGTCTGTGAGACCATTTCTCTTTTGTAATGACGTTCTTTGTATCCATTTTTAGATTCCGCAGTGGCAACCCACTCCCGCACTCTTGCCTGGAAAATCCCATGGACGGAGGAGCCTGGTGGACTGCAGTCCATGGGGTCACGGAGAGTCAGACACGACTGAGCGACTTCACTTTCACTCTTCACTTTCATGCATTGGAGAAGGAAATGGCAACCCACGCCAGTGTTCTTGCCTGGAGAATCCCAGGGGCGGCGGAGCCTGGTGGGCTGCCATCTGTGGGGTCGCACAGGGTCGGACACGACTGAAGCGACTTAGCAGCAGCAGCAGAAATGATATCCTACAATGCTTTCCCTTTCTCACTTACTTCACTTAGTATGATCACCTCTAGTTTCTTCCCAGGAACTGGATACGGCATTGTTTTATTCTTGCTTATTTCTGAGTAATATTGTATTGTGTATAACTCCATCTTCTGTATCCATTCATCTGTCCTTGTACACTTAAGTTGCTTCCTTGTCTTGGCTCTTGAACCTAGTGCTACCATGGATTGTTGCAGTGAAAATATCTTTTAAACGTTTGGTTTTTTCCCGATCTGTGCCTAGATATGTATGGGATTGCTGGATCTCTTGGTACTTCAATGCTCAGTTTTTTAAAGAACCTCCATAATGTTCTCCCTAGTGGATATATCCATTTACATTTCCACCCACAGTGGGAGGGTTTTCTTCTCTCCACACCTTCTGCAGAGTTTATTGCTGTGGATTTTTTGAGATGGTCATTCTGATCGATGTGAGATGATGCCTCTTTGGACAACTGATTTGTCTTTCTCTAAGAATTAGTGATGCTAAGCACCGTTTCATGTGCTTTATGGCCATCTCCATGCCTTCTTTGGAGAAAGTGCATATAGATCCTTGGCCGATTTTTTACTGGATTGTTTGTTTTTTGATGCTGTTCTGTGGGAGTTGTTCGTATGTGGTGGAGACACATTCCCGTGGTATCTTCATTTGCAAGCGTTTCTCCATTCTGAGGGCTGTCTTTTTCTTTCATTGCAAATGTCCTTTGTTGTGCAAATGCTTTAAACGTTTATTAAGCGCCATTTGTTTATTTCTGTTTTATTTATCCTGATTCTAAGAAATGGATCAAAAAAGAACTTCCTGCATTTTATGTCGGTGTGTATTCTGCGTTTTTCCCTTAAGAGTTTCGTTGTATCTGTCCGTTTATTTAGGCCCTTAATCTGTCTGCAGTTTATTTTTGTAGGCATCAGGAGTGTTCTAATTTTATCCTCATTTTCTTCTGCCCAGTGTCCTCCACAGTGGCTGCTCCCATTTTCCATTCCCAGCATCAGTGTAGGAGGACTCTCCTTCTTTAATGCCTTTTTCAATAGGCATGAAGCTATGATTCGATCCACAGATTTCTGAACACTGACACCCTTTGCAGCATTTATTGTTTGTAGAGTATCTGCCTGTGGCCATTCTGACCGGTGTGAGGTGAAAACGCGTTGAAGTTTTGATTTGCGTTTCTCTCATATTTAGCAATGTTGACATCTTTTCATGTGATTTTTTGAAACTGTGTGAGTTAAACTTACTTATTGAAAATGGCTTCTTGAAATCCTGCCCTATTTTGAATATCTTTCCAATGACCTCCCCTAAGACATTTCTTGAGGGCAGATCTTTTTTTTTTAATATTTTATTTTATTTTTTAACTTTACAATATTGTATTGGTTCTGCCATATATCAACATGAATCCGCCACAGGTATACACGTGTTTCCCATCCTGAACCCTCCTCCCTCCTCCCTCCCCATACCATCCCTCTGGGTCGTCCCAGTGCACCAGCCCCAAGCATCCAGTATCATGCATCGAACCTGGACTGGCGACTCGTTTCATATATGATATTATACATGTTTCAATGCCATTCTCCCAAATCATCCCACCCTCTCCCTCTCCCACAGAGTCCAAAAGATTGTTCTATACATCAGTGTCTCTTTTGCTGTCTCGTATACAGGGTTATTGTTACCATCTTTCTAAATTCCATATATATGCGTTAGTATACTGTATTGGTGTTTTTCTTTCTGGCTTACTTCACTCTGTATAATAGGCTCCAGTTTCATCCACCTCATTAGAACTGATTCAGATCTTTTTTACTTAAAGCCCTGCAGGCCCTGTTAATGTAACTGCCCATTAGCAATGGTTTCAAAGTTGTCGTTATGGGAAATGGGCACAGGGCAGCATGTCTTTACGCCCAGCCCTGCTTATTGGGGGAACCAGAGCCTTAGGGAAAGGCCTGTTCCTGGATTGTCAGAGTGGAAAGTGCCAGGAGAAACACCCAAGGCTTGTGTCCCATTCCTTCTTCTTTCCCCCTCCCCCTGGACAAATCCCAGTTCCTTTAACACCACTCTGTGGAGGGTACTTTCATCCATAGGTGGGGCGACCCCAAGGAAGAGGCTAGAGGTGGGAACCCCAACACCAGGAGACATGGAGACCATGGGGCTTTTCAAAGGTCCTCCAGCCCAGAGGCTCCACATCCTTTGGGTGCAATAGGCATTGTTTCACAGTAGGAGGACCCCCTGGATCTGGAGGTTGTGGGCCCGTGCAGAGGGGAGCAGGCACGCCAGGTCCACGGGGCAGGGCTCATTGGCTGGTACATCCTCCCCAGCTCCGTCAGCCCCATGACAGTCCCAGGCTTCAGGGATGTGCCAGCAGCCCAGGGCACCAAGGCCCGAGGGGAATAGAATTGGCATTCTCTTTTTGTGATTTGTATTTCATATTGGTGTATAAGTGACTTACAATGTTGTAGGATGTGGTTTTTTTGGGGGGGGAATCTTTGTTTTAGGTGTACAGCAACATGATTCCCTTTGCATACATGTGGACATGTCCTTTTCTGGGTTCCCTTCCCATATAGCTTACTATGCAGTGTTGATTAAGGGTCCTCACTGACTATTTTATAAAGAGTAGTGTGTATGTTCATTTACACCTGCTCATTTCTCACCCCCACCACCTCTCCTTGTTGGTAACCATAAGGTGCTTTGCTATGTCCTGCGGCCTTTCTATTTGGTAAAGAAGTTCATTTGTATCCATTTTTAGACTCCACCTCTAAGTGATACCACATGATAGTTGCCCTGCTGCCTCTGACTTCACTTTTTATGATCCTCTCTACTTCCTTCCTTGTTGTTGGACGTGGCATGATGTCATCCTCTTCATGGCTGAGTGATATTGCCTCGTGTGTGTACCCGACCTTCTGTATCCATTCATCTGTCCTTCTCTGATGAGCCTGCTTTCTTGTCTTGGCTAGTGGGACTGAGATTGAGGGTTACCCATGCTTTTAAATTTTAGGTTTTGTCTGGATTTATTCCCAGGTATTGGATTGCTGGGTCCTAAGGTACTTCTGTGTTATTTTTCAAATGAACATCCATACTCTTCACCCTATCGGACGTACTATGTGATTGTGAAGAACGCTGCAGGCGGGTTCCCTGCTCTCCACACCCTCTCTGGCATTGATTGTCTGCACAGTGTTTGGCCATGGCCATATTTACCTTGTGATGTGGTATTTTGCTGTAGCTTGGATTTGCATTTCTCTGTTTAGTGATGTTGACATTTTTTCATGTGATTTTTTAAAAGACTGTGAATTAAACTTACATCTTGAAATTGACTTAACGCCTGCCTTCTTTTGGATTTTTTTTTTTGATGACAACCCCTAGGACATATTTCGAGGGCAGCTGTTTTTTATTTGCAGTCCCTGGATCCTTGTGAATACTAAATGCCCAACAGCACAGCTCTTCATGGTGCTATTACAGAAAATGGCCACAAGGCGGCAGCACTTCTTCCTGCCTCATGCTTTTTCTTTTTTTTTTTTTCCCCCCGTAAATTCCTTGATATTTTCTGTTGGAATAGAGTGGATTTCTGATGTTGTTTGTTTCAGGTGTACAGGAACTTGATTCAGTTATACATAGACGTTTATTCTCTTTAGGGTTCTTTTTTTGCATACAGGCGATTACAGTATGTTCAGTAAACTTCCCTATGCTGTTCAGTAGGTACTTTTTAATCCTCTATTTGGTATATATATAAATGTGTATATGTTACTTCCAATCTCTTAGTTTATTCTGCTGTATCTGGAGGTGGGGTCTCTCCAGAGGGAAACAGGAACTCCAGGTTCATTTTGGGGACACACCACCTGCTACGTGCTCCCAGCTCGCTCTGCCCCAGGACCCTCCAGCCTTGGCACCCGAACCAGTCGGGCTCCAGGGATGTGACACCGCAAGTCACTATGCCCTGAGGGGAATAGAGTCGGAATATCCTTTCTGTTTTATCTGTTTTCATCCCATCATTTGAACTGGAGCATACAGGTGAATTACAATCTCGTGAGTGTTTTGTTTTTTTCTTTTCCTTCTATGACACATTGTTTCACTTCTGCATACTTGTATATATGATTTGTTGGGTTTTTTCTTTATAGGTTAATACAGAGTGTGGAGTATGTTTCCTTCTGTTACCTGGTGGGTCCTGGTCACTTGTTTTATCAATAGTAGTGTGCATATATTAGTCTGAAGCAGCTCATTTCTCCATGCCCCACATCTTTATATCTTAGTGACCAGAAGTTTCTTTTCTAAATCTGTGAGCCTGTGTCTCCAAGCAGTAAGTTCACTTGCATCCATCCTTAGATTACACCTAGAAGTGATATAATATGGTATTAGTTTCTCCCTGTCTCTCTTACTTCACTTGGAATGATCATCTCTACTTTCTTTCCTGACGCTGGACTTGGCACTTTTTCCTACTTCTTAATGGTTGAGATGTATTGCATTGTATACACGTACCCTACCCCATTGTGTATCCCTTCACCTGTGCTTCTACAGTTAACTTGCTTTTCTGTCTTGGCTGTTGTACATAGTGGAGCCAAAATTGCAGGGTTGTCCATCTCAATTTTGGTTGTCTCAACCTGGCTGCCTTGGCCCCATATGAGTCCAGACATGAGACCCAAGCCTGCTCAGGCTCCTGGAATGGGAGAGCAGCCCCAGTCAGGGAGGTGGGAGGGGATAAGCTAGGCATTGCTTTTTATTCCTTTTCTCTAGTCTCATGCCTGTGCTACGTTGGAGTATAGTCGATTTGCAGGTTTTTGCTTATATTCAGGGTACAACCATGTGATTCACTAATGATATATAAATAAAGCTTATCTGGTTTTTTGGGAGGTTTTTTTTCCCATAGAGGTTATTGCAGAAGGTTGAGCAAAGTACCCTGTGCTGAATATCAGGTTCTTCCTGAGAATCTATTAGAGATACAGATTTCTGTGTATATGTAGTGGGAAGGAAGGAAATAATGATTTTGGATTATCTATTACAGATAGAGATTTTTCTGTATATGTTAGAGGTACAAATTTCTGTGTCTATTTGGAGGAAGAAAGGACAGATAGAATCCTTCTCAATTTGCTATTACAGATATGGATTTCTTGGTGTGTGTTAACCCTGACCTACTAATTCATCCTTGTTCTTTCACATTTTCTTGGAACCTTCTGTTTCTGTTTGAATTCTGAGAGTCACTTTTGTGGTGTAAATTTGTTCCTTTGTTACTCTTTTCTTATTTTGCCTAGAAGGGCTATCATATGCTTTTTTCTTTCTCTGTCTGGCTGAGTTTACCTAGGCTGTATTCCTTCAAGGTCCATCCTTGTGATCGTTACTGGCATAACTTCATAATTTCAGTGGCTGTTTTTCATGGCTGAGTAATACTCCATTGTATATATGCACCACATCTTCTTTAACTTTTAATCTGTCCAGAGATACCTTGCTGGTCCTGTGTCTCGGCTATAATAAGTGGTGCTGCAGTGGATGTGAGGCGCACATGTCTTTCTGAATGGTGGTTTTCTTGGGATATAGGCCCAGGTGTGGGTATGTCAGATCACGGGCTGCCCTCTCTTGAAATCTTATTTTTCTGGCATGCGGACAAACAAGCTTTCTAGCGCTGTTGCTAATGTCCACGCCAATGACCATGTTGGGGGGTTCGCTCTTCTAGCTGTTTCCCGCATTTATTGTTTGTAGAATTGTGAGTTGGCCATTCTGAGGTGAGATTGATCTCTTGCCGTCACTTTGATTAGCACTTACCCTGTCATATTTAGGGATATGGAACATCTTGTTCTCTGGCCATTTGGGGATTTTTATTCTTTTTCTTTACCTTAAAGGATATATGGAAAATTTACCTTGTAATTGGCCTCTTCAAAGCCAGTTGTGACTGCAATCGATTTCTGCAGCACTCACCCAGGTCCTTTCCTGAGGGCAGCTGTCATTAACAGCCCCCCAGGCCTTGTGACTTGGAGGTGTCAGTAAGTGCAGGTGCTAAAGTTGTAGTTACAGGTAATGTCCACAAGGCGGCGGCACTTCTTCATACCCATCTCTGCTTCCACCTGGAACCAGAGCCTTAGGGAAAGTCAGCTTCCTGGGCTGTGAATTAGTGTGGAATGTGCTGAACAAACACCCAAGGGCTTGTGTCTCACTCTTTCTTCCCCTGAAGCTTCACCTCTCCCCTCCAGAATCTTGCGCACCTGGGACACCCCTCCCTGCTGAGGTGCCTAGGAGGCTGCACTCTCAGGAAGGAAGCTTCAGCTGGGGACCCCAGCCCCGTGGATCTGGGTACTCGGTGACTTTACCCTGGTCCTCGTGGCCAGACGGTCGTGTCACGTCATTAGGGTGCACAGGGCAAACCAGAAGGTCAGGTGTGAGAGGGTCTCGGTGCCGGGCAGAGCGTCGGGCTGTGCAGACACTGCGAGTCCAGCCGTGGGACTCGGATCTACTCTGGATCCAGGGATCGGATAGCATCTCAAGTCAGGGAGGCTGGAGGGAGTAAACTGGGCATTACTTCCTTTTACTTTCCTCTTATCTCATGCCGATGCTTTGCTGACGCATAGACCAGTGTGTTTTGTGCTTGTCCTCAGCGTACAACGGACTGATTCAGTTATGAAATATACGTCCACGGATCTGTATTCTTTTGCCACAGAGGTTATGGAACAGATGGAGTAAGTTCTCTGTGGTGAACATCAAGTCCCTGGGAAGCAACGTTTAGAGAAGCAAATCTTTTGTACAGGTGCAAAGAAGGAAGGAAGGAGATAGTCCTGTGGGTCATCTGTAACAGCGATAGATTTCCTTGTATAAGTTAGAGATAAATAATCCTGTGTAAATGTGCATGAACGAAAGGAAGGAAGGAGAAAATCCTTGTGGATGATCTAACAGAGATATAGACTTAAGTGCATATGTCGAGGAAAGAAGGAAATAACCGCTGTGGCTTCTCTGTTACTCACAGACTTCTGTGCACAGATTCGTTCTGACTTAAATTCATGCCTGGTTGTTCCTTTTTATCTTAAGTTTGATCTGTGTTTGAATCTAGAGTCTCTAGAGATTCCCAGGTGGCTCAGTGGTAATGGTTCCGCCTACCAATGCAGGAGACGTGGGTTTGATTCCTGGGTCAGGACAATCCCCTGAAGGAGGAAATGGCAACCCACTCCAGTATCCGTGCCTGGAGAACCCATGGACAGAGGAGCCTGGCAGGCTATGTAGTCCATGAGGTCACAAAGGGTCGGACATGACCGAGCGGTTAAAAAAAAAAGAAGAAAAAAAACCCCTCAGAGTCTCTCTTTGTGTTTTAAATTACTGCCACTGTGTCTCTTTGTTTCTTAATGTTGCCTAAAAGGGACATCGATGAAGGGAAGGTTTCAGTGAAGGGCACCTTGCCAGGCTGTGTTGGGCCATCCCTGCCCAGCCCTGGAAATCGGGCCTACTCCGGTTCCAGTGATCGGGTGGCATCACAAGTCAGGGAGGGTGGAGAGACTACACAGGCATTACTTTTCTTCCCACTCTGTTCTTTTATCTCACACTGATGCCCCACTGAAGTATAGTAAATTTGCAGATTTTTCATGTCCTCAGTACAACAGACTGATTCGGTTATTATATATAAAGCATATTTGTACCTTTGGGTTTTTTGCCATAGAAGTGACTGAACAAAGTGGAATAAAGTTCTCTGTGCCGAGCATCAGGTTCCTGTGGAGTAACTGTTAGAGATCCAGTGTTTTTGAATCGTGGAAGGAACAAAGGATGGTCTTTGTGGATTACGGATTACAGAGACAGAGTTCTATGTGTTTGTTAGTGATAAATATCTGTGTCTATGTGCATGGAAGGAGGAAAGAAGGAAGGAGATAATTCTTGTGGATTCAGTTCAGTTGCTCAGTCGTGTCCGATTCTTTGCGACCCCATGGACTGCAGCACACAAGGCCTCCCTGTCCTTAACCAACAGCTGGAGCTTGTTCACACTCATGTCCATCGAGCTGGACACAGATACAGAGTTCTTTGTATACATTAGGGCCGACTCCTAATCCATCTGTGGCTATTCCCCACCCTATTTTTTTTTAATTCTTGTTTTGTGTGACAGGGAGTTGGTGATGGACAGGGAAGCCCGGCGTGCTGCAGTCCATGGGGTTGCAAAGAGTCAGACACGGCCCGAGTGACTGAACTGAACTGAACTTTGTGTTTTAACCTAAGAGCCTCATTTTGTGGTTTTAATTACTTCCCATGCATCTCTTTAAAATAATGCCTAAAAGAGACATCATCCGCTTTTTCTTCCTCTGTTGCTGAGTTCACATTTTGAATAATCCTCCAAGGTCCAATCTTTTGGGAACCAGTGTCATAATTTCATAAATTCAGTGGTGGTTTTCCACGTCTGAGTAATAGCCCATTGTATATATGTACCACATTTCTTGAACACTTAGACCTCTTGGTGAACCTTTTCTTGGGTCTGTGTTCTGGTTTTTGGAAGTAGCGGTGCAGTGAGCGTTGGGGTGCATGTGTCCTTTACAATGATGGTTTTTTTTTTGTAGCAGTAGCCCAGGTGTCAGTATTAAAAACCTAGGCTTGGATCTCTTGAAATTTTTCCTGTCCAGTGGAGGCTGTTCTTTCAGGGGCTTTTGCTAATGTACGTTCCCCCAGCATTTTCAGGGGTGTTGGATCATCTCCCAGTTCTCTCTCACTCATTACAGTTTGCAGAAGTCTGGATGGCCTTTCTGTCAGACGGCATGTGATTTCTTGTCGATTTGATGGGTATTCCTCCTGTAACAATTAGTGATGCTGAGCATCTTGTCCTGTGACTATTTGGGGTTGTTTGTTTACTTTTTTTTCCCTTAAAGGGTGTGGGGAAAATTTATCTTTACAGTTGGCTTCCTGAAAGTCTGTTGTGTTTGGAATCAATTTCTGCAGCACTCACCCAGGTCCTTTTCTGAGGGCAGCTGTCATTAACAGCCCCCCAGGCCTTGTGACTTGGAGGCGCAAGTAAGTTCAGGTGCTAAAGTTGTAGTTACAGGAAATGTCCACAAGGCGGCGGCATGTCTTCATGCCCGTCTCTGCTTCCACCTGGAACCAGAGCCTTAGGGAAAGTCAGCTTCCTGGGCTGTGAATTAGTGTGGAATGTGCTGAGCAAACTCCCAAGGCCTTGTGTCTCACTACTTCTTCCCTCCGCAGCTTCACCTCTCCCCTCCAGAATCATGCGCACCTGGGACACCCCTCCTTACTGAGGTGCCTATGAGGCTGCACCCTCAGGAAGGAAGCTTCAGCTGGGGACCCCAGCCCTATGGATCTGGATACTTGGTGACTTTACCCTGGTCCTCATGGCCAGATAGTCGTGTCATCATTGATCGGGCTCCCAGGGAAAATTGGTGCAAGTTTAAAAGGGGTCTCAATACAGGGCACCTTGCCAGGCTGTTTCTACCCCTCCCCAGTCCAGCCTTGGGACTCAAACCTACTCTGGTTCCAGGGATCAGACAGCATCCCAGGTCAGAGAGGTCAGAGGTAATAAACTAGGCATAAGGTTTCTTTCCTTTTGTTTTTCTTTAATCTCATGCCGATGCTATGTTGATGTATGGTCTGGTGTGTTTTGTGCTTGTCCTCAGTATACAACGGTCTGATTCAGTTATGAAGTATGTACCCGCAGATTTCTATTCCTTTTTATTCTTTTAACACAGAGGTTATTGAACAAGGCAGAGTGATGTTCTCTATGGTGAACATCAAGTCCACAGGAAGGAGAAAATCCTTGTGAATGATCTAATACAGATACAGATTTCAGTGCATATTTAGAAGGAAGGAAATAATCTATGTGGTTTATTTATTATACATACACATTTCTATGTATAGATTAGTACCAACTTTTAATTTATAGCCTGTTTTTTGTGCTTTTATTTGAGTTGTGTTTGAATCTCAGAGTCTCTAGTGATTCCTGGGTGGCTCAGTAGTAAAGAAACTGCCTAACAATGCAGGAGACATGGGTTCAATCCCTGGGTCAGAAAGACGCTCTGGAGGAGCAAATGGCAACCCTCTCCAGTACATGCCTGGAAAATCCCATGGACAGAGGGCCCTGGCCGACTAAGTCCATGGGGTCACAAAGGGTCGGACATGACTGAGCACACGTGCAGTAAAAAAACACCTCCGAGTCTTTGTTTTTTAAATTACTGCCCATGTATCTCTTAGTTTTTTAAATTTTTCCTAAAGGGACAATGATGAAGGTCTCAATGAAGGGCACCTTGCCAGGCTGTGTCGAACCCACCCCAGTTCAGCCCTGGGAATCAAGCCTTTTCAGAGTTCAGTGATCAGATGGCATCGCAGGTTAAGGTGGTTGGAGAGCATAAACTAGGCATTATTTTTTCCCCTTTCTTCTCTTTAAGCTCATGCCAATGCTATGCTGAAGTATAGTCAATTTTCAGATTTTGCTCATCCTCAGAATACAGTGGACTGATTCAGTTAATATTTATACATGAAGCATATTTGTACCCTTTAATTCTTTTGCTTTATAAGTGACTGCACAGGTGGAGTAAAGTTCTTGGTGCTGAACTTCAGGTTCCTGTGGAGTAACTATTAGAGATACTGAATTTTTGTGTACATCGAAGGGATAAAGGCAGGAGATAGTCCCTGTGGATTACAGATTACAGCAACAGATTTCAATGTATTTGTTAGATACAAATATTTATGTGTCTGTTTACATGGAAGGAAGGAAGGAGATAATCCTTGTGGATTACATAACACAGATACAGGGTTCTGTGTATGTATTAGGATAGATTTCTAATCCACCCCTGGCCCTTTGCCGCCTCTTTGTAGTTAGAGGAAATGTCCACAAGGGGGCAGCACTTCTTCATGCCATCTCTCATTCCAACAGAACCAGAGTCTTAGAGAAAGGCATCTTCCTGGGCTGTGAATTAGTGTGGAATGTGCCTGATCAAACGACCAAGTGCTTGTTTCTCATTCTTTCTTTCCCCTGAAACTCAATGAAATATGTTTGCACGGACAGAAGAAAGAAAGGAAGGAAGGAAGGCAGGCGGGCGGAAGATAAACCTTTCGGGTTACGTAAAACAGAGTTCTGTCTATACATTACAACTCTTCCTAAAGATCCTTGGTCATTTCTCCTTTTTAATAAAAAAATTCTTTGTGTTTGACTCTCAGAGTCCCTGTTTTTACTTTGATTACTTCCAGTGCATCTCTTCTTTACATATTGACTAGAAAGGACAGCATCTGCCTTTTTCTCCTCTGTTGCTGATTTCACTAAGGGTGTAATCCTCCAAGGTCCAATCTTGTGGGGTTGAGTCTTATGATTGTTTAATTTCAGTGTCAATGTTTCATGTCTCAGTATGCATTTGTATATTTTTTAATGAATTAATCTGTTAATGAATGCTGTCTTGAGTCTGTCTCTTGGCAACTGGAAGTAGCACTGAAGTGAGCGTTGGGTACATGTGTCAATTTCAGAAATAGTTTTTCATAGAATTGGCCCAGGTGTGGATCTGAAAATCCCAGGTTTACCCCTCTTGAAATTTTCTTTCAGGCATATGAAGACTGCCCTTTCTAGGGGTTATGGCCAGTGTCCATTCCTGCAGAACACGTAGGGGGCTTGCATAGTCTCCCGGCTGTCTCCCCCAATTACTGATTGCAGGCAGTCAGGATGGCCGTTCTGTCAGATTGGATTTGATTTTTTCTGTTTGTTTTCATTGCCATTCCTCTTATAATAATTAGGGATGCTGAGCATCTTGTCCTATGGCCGTTTGGGTGTTTCCAATGTTGTATTTCCTTTTTTTCCCCTTAAAGTGTGTGAATAAGTTGACCTGTTGCAGTTGGCTTCTTGAAAGACAGTTGAGTTTGAAATTTATTTTTGACAAACCCTGCCATTTGACCTTTCCTGATGACAGCATTCATTAACAACACCTAGGGCCTTGTGAATTGGAGGTGCTAGTAAGCGCCAGTGGGCTTCCCTGAAGCTGAGTCGGTAAAGAATCCACCTGCAATGCAGGAGACCAAGGTTCAATTTCTGTGTCCAGAAGATCCTCTAGAGAAGGGATAGGCTACACACACCAGGATTCTTGGGCTTCCCTTGTGGCTCAGCTGGTAAATAATCTGCTTGCAATGTGGGAGACCTAGGTTTGATCCCTGGGTTGGGAAGATCTCGTGGAGAAGGAAAAGGCTATACCTACTCCAGTATTCTGGAGAATTCCATAGACTACACTGCATGGGGCCACAAAGAGTTGCATAGGACTGAGTGACTTACACTTTTTCTTTCCACTTTCAGTAAGCACCAATAGTCAGGTTGTAGTTACAGGAAATGTCCACAGGGCGGCAGCACTTCATGCCCGACTCCGGTGCGAATTGCAATCAGAGCCTTAGAGAAAGTCAGCTTCCTGGGCTGTGAACTCCAGTGGAATGTGCCTGAACCAACACTCAAGGGTTGGATTCTCACCACTTCCTCCCCCTAAAGCATCAGCCCTCCCCTCCAGACTCGGGGTAACCTGGGGCCTGCTCTGTGCTGAGGTTCCTTGGAGGCTGCCTTCTGAGGAAGGAGGCTTCAGCAGGGGACCCCTGTAGCATGGGACCTGGATTCTTGGTGTCTTGCCCCAGGCATTTGACGCCAGAGGGTCAGACCACCATGGTTTGTGGACACTAGGGATTCCAAGGATGGCCAGGGCACAGCAGTCAGCCCAGGTTTCAGAGGGGTCTCAGTGAAGGGTACCCTGCTGGCCTGTGTCGACCCCAGCCCATTCCAGCCATGGGCCACAAGCCTACTTTGATCCCAGGGGTGGGATAGCATCCCCAGGGTCAAAGGGAGTAAACTAGGCATTACTTTCGTTCCTTTTCATGTCTTTGATCTCTTGCTGATGCTATGTTGAAGGGTATTTGATTTGCACTTCCAGGCTTGTCCTCAGTGTGCAACAGACCGATTCAGTTATGACTATACACAGAGCGTATCTGTACTCTTCTTTTCACGTAGAAGTTATTGAACAAGGTGGAGTCAGTTCTCTGTGGTGAACCTCACATTCCTGTGGATTAACTATTAAAAACGCAGAATGTATACATGCAAGGAGCAAAGGAGAGGAGATATTCCTCGTGGATTACCTATTACAGGGACAGACTTCTGTGTATCTGTTAGAGATCAATAGTTCTGTGTATATTTGCTTGTGAGGAAAGAAGAAGGGAAGGCAGGCAGGAGATGAGCCTTGTGGATTCCATAGCAAACACACAGCTCTTGTATATGTTAGGACCGACCCTAATCCATCCCTGGCTGCTTCGCCCCGTCTCGCCCCAGTTTGTTTGTTTTTCCTAATTCTTGATTTCTGTCTGAATCTCAGTCTCTGTTTCGTGGTTTTAATTACTTCCCGTGTATCTGTTTTTTAAATATGGCCTAGGAGGAACATCATCTGGGCTTTCTTCCTCTGTGTCTCACCTCACTTTGTGCACAGTCCTTCAAGGTCCATTCTCGGGGGGACAGTGTCATAATTTCATCATTTCAGTGGTGGTTGTTCATGTCTGAGGAACAGCCCGTTGTATGTATGTACCACATTTCTTTAAGATTCAGTCTGTTGAGGGATATTTTTTTGGTTCTGTGTCATGACTGGCAGAAGTGGCACTGCCCTGAATGTTGGCATGCATGTGTCATTTTGAATGGTAGTTTTTCATGATATAACCCAGGTACAAGTGTGAAAGTCCTAGGCTTAGCTCTCTCGAAATTTTCTTTCTGGCCGGGGAAGGCGCCCCATTCTAGGGGTTATGGCCAGTGTCCATTCCTGCGGAACACGTAGGGGGCTTACATAGTGTCCCGGCTCTCTCCCCCATTTACTGATTGCAGGCAGTCAGGATGGCCATTCTGCCAGATTGGATTTGATTTTCTCTGTTTGTTTTCATTGCCATTCCTCTTGTCATAATTAGGGATGCTGAGCATCTCATCCTATGGCCATTTGGGTGTTTCTTAAATAGTTTTTCCTCCCCCCGCCCCCCCCCCCCCCCCCCAAAGTGTGTGAATAAAGTTGACCTGCTGCATTTGGCTTCTTGAAAGTCTGTTGTGTTTGAAATTTATTTTGGCAAACCCTGCCGCTTGACCTTTCCTGATGTCATTTGTCCTTAACAGCACCTCAGGCTTTGTGAATTGGAGGTGCTGGCTTCCCTAGTGGCTCATATGGTAAAGCGTCTGTCTGCAATGCAGGAGACCCAGGTTTGATCCCTGGGTTGGGACGATACCCTGGAGAAGGAAATGGCAGCCCACTCCAGTATTCTTGTCTGGAAAATCCCATATACCGCGGAGCCTGGTAGGCTACCCTCCATGGGGTTGCAAAGAGTCGGACAGGACTGAGCAACTTCACTTTCACTAAGCACCAGTGGTCAAGTTGTAGTTACAGATAATGCCCACAAGGGGGAAGCACTTCTTCACGCCCAGCTCTGTTCCCAACTGCAACCAGAGCCTTAGGGAAAGTCATCTTCCTGGGCTGTGAATTCCAGTGGAATGAGCAAACCCCCAAGGGCTTCTGTTGCACTACCTCTTCCTTCTAAGGCTTCACCCTTTCCTCTGGACTTCAGGGACCTGCGGGCCTGCTCCATGCTGTGGTTCCTAAGAGGCTGCACTCTCAGGAAGGAGGCTTTAGCTGGGTACCCCAGCAACGGGGACCTAGATACTTGGTGACTTTAACTTGGTCCCGGAAGCCAGAAGGTCGGGCCACCATCATTGGGCTGCTCTAGGGATTCTGGCCCCAGCTAGAGCCAACCAGACGGTACAGAATGAAGAAACAGCTCAGTGAAGAGCACCCTCCAGGCTGTGTCCACCCCAGCCCAGCCCTGTCTCTCAAGCCCACTTAGTTTCCAGGGATGGGACATCAGCCCAAGTTAAGGCAGTGGTGGAGCATAAACTAGTAATTCCTTTCTTTCCTTTTCTTCAGTCTCCTGGGATGCTGTGCTGGCATATTGACGAATTTCAGTTTTGTGCTTGGTGTCAGCGTACAGCCACTTGATTGGTAAAATCAGATCCTAGGGTTATCTGTCTCAAGGCACCCTCTCCACCCCACCCTAGTCCTTCTTGCCTTATTTACTGTTTATCTTTCTTTCCCCGGTATGCATATCAATCCTTACCAAATTTCAGTGGAGCTGTTTGGTATAATTTGAGTGCAGATCAGTTATCTGATGTGTGTTTTGAAAATAGTCTCTTTCAGTTTCTGGTTCATTTTTTAATTTTTCTTAAAAGATGTTTCATAGAGTAGAAGATTTTAATATTAAAAGTAATTTTATAATTTTAATTTTCTGAGAAAGGTTTTCATTTTCTGAGGAAGGTTTTAGTTGTATGAAAGTAAGTGAATGTTATTGATTGTATAAAAGTTATTAATTTTATGAGTTATTCAATTTATGGAAGTTATTAACTTTATGGAAGTTTTAATTTTAGAGAAATTTTCCATTTTATGGAAGTTACTAATTTTATGGAATTTATGAATTTTATTGACAAAATATCTATGTATAAATAATTATGTAGGACGTTTTTAATTCTTTGTTGTTGTTGTTCAGAGGCTAACTCATGTCCGATTCTTTGTGACCCCATGGAATGCAGTATGCCAGGCCTCCCAGTCCTTCACTATCTCCTGGAATTTGCTCAAACTCATGTGCACTGAATCACTGATGCCATCCAACCATCTCATCCTCTGTTGCCCCTTCTACTCCTGCTCTCAATCTTTCCCAGCATCAGAGTCTTTTCCAGTGAGTTGGCTCTGTGCATCTGGTGGCCAAAGTGTTGGAGCTTCACCTTAGCATCAGTCCTTCCAGTGAATATTCAGGGTTGATTTCCTTTAGAATTGACTGGTTTGATCTCCTTGCTGTCCAAGGGACTTTCAACAGTCTTCTCCAGCACCACAACTCAAAAGCATCAATTCTTTGGTTCTCAGTTTTCTTTAATCCAACTCTCACATCCGTACATGACTATTAGAAAAACCATAGCTTTGACTCTATGGACCTTTGCTGGCAAAGTGATGTCTCTGCTTTTTAATACACTGTGTAGCTTTGTCATAGCTTTTCTCCCAAGGAGGAAGCATTGCATGTCCAGCTCTAACTGTTGCTTCTTCACCTGTATACAGGTTTCTCAGGAGTCAGGTAAGGTGGTCTGGTAGTCACATCTCTTTAAGAATTTCCCACCTTGTTGTGATCTACACAATCAAAGGCTTTAATTCTTTGAAAGTTTTAAATTTTATGTAAGTTTTAAATTACATGATATAAAAATATGTACCTGTATTTTCATTTGTAAGGTATGTACCACTACTTTCATATATGTGATATGTACATTTATTGTCATATAAGAGATAAATACTGATATTTTCATATGACATATATAACTATATTGCCATATATGAAACATATCTCTATTTTCATATATGAAATATAAATGGAATACTACTCAAAATAGCAAACTAAAAATGGGAAATTTTTTAAAGTTCCACCAAGAAGCTAATTTTAATGAAGTTTTTAAAAGTCACATTAAAGTATTTTGCTCTTTTAATTTGCTTTACAAAGGATGTATCAGTCGAGTCAAGCCAATCAATCTAGCTACAGGATAAATATGTTTTCTTTTTTAACTTAAGTTGCTTCTGTCAGTGTTCTCTGACAGAACATTTTATTTTTCATTATCTTTGGTGTCTACATATTGATTTCAGTTCACAATGCCTTATAAATAGTAGGCACTTAGCAATATTCTAGTTTCAAATTAAGATTTTTGTATAAAGATGCAAGACAGTGTTCCTAAATTAGAAGAGTCATCTTAAGTCTCTAAAAGCATTACTCAAAAGGCACAGGGATCTTCATCATGGTCCATGGACTGATATTTGCAAATCTACTAATTCAGGAGCTCTGGAACTACAGCTTGACAATTGGAGTTAATAAGCCCTTCAGGTGATTCTGAAACACTAAAATTTGAGAACTATTGCCCTTTAAGTCCTGGCGAAACACACATTTTACCAAGCCCAAGTTGTAAGAATTAGTATCATTAAAGTTATAATAGAATTTTTATTCTTTTGGTTGAAGGACAATAGCAAAGGAGTCCACTCTGCAAATACATATACCTATATTTTCATATGTGAAATATATACCTATATGTAATATATGGGATCTATACCTATGTATTCATATGTGAACTGTATGCCTAGGCTTTCATATGTGAAATATATACCTAGGCTTTCATATATGAACTATATGCTGAATACTACTCAGCTATAAAATAGATTAAAATAATGGCACTTTCAGCAATATAATCCTAGAGATTATCTGAATAAGTGATGTGAGTCAGACGAGAAACACCATATGTAATCACCTATATATAGAATATAAACTATGACACCAATGCACTTACCAATGAAACAGAGACTCACAGATATAGAGAACTAGTGGTTACCACTGGGGACAGGGAGGTGGGAGCGGCAAGATAGGTGTAGGGCATTCAGTCAGTTCAGTTCATTTGCTCAGTCGTGTCCAGCTCTTTGAGATCCCATGGACTGCTGCACTCCAGGCTTCCCTGTCCATCACCAACTCCCCGAGTTTACTCAAACTCATATCCATTGAGTCGGTGATGTCATCCAACCATCTCATCTTCTGTCATCCCCCTCTCCTCCCGCCTTCAATCTTTCCCAGCATCAGGGTCTTTTCCAATGAGTCAGTTCTTCGCATCAGGTGGCCAAAGTATTGGAGTTTCAGCTTCAGCATCAGTCCTTCCAATGAATATTCAGGACTGATTTCCTTAAGGATGGACTGGTTGGATCTCTTTGGTGTCCAGGGGACTTTCAAGAGTCTTCTCCAACACCACAGTTCAGAAGCATCAATTCTTTGGTGCTCAGCTTTCTTCACAGTCCAACTCTCACATCCATACATGACTACTGGAAAAACCATAGCTTTGACTACGCAGACCTTTGTTGGCAAAGTAATGTCTCTGCTTTTTAATATGCTGTCTATGTTAGTCATAACTTTCCTTCTAAGGGGTAAGTGTCTTTTAATTTCATGGCTACAGTCACCATCTGCAGAGATTTTGGAGCCCAAAAAATAAAATCTGTCACTGTTTCCATTGTTTTCCCATCTATTTGCCATGAAGTAATAGGACTGGATGCCGTGATCTTCATTTATTGAATGTTGAGTTTTAAGCCAACTTTTTAACTCTCCCTCTTTCACTTTCATGAAGAGGCTCTTTAGTTCCTCTTCACTTTCTGCCATAAGGGTGGTGTCATCTGTATATCTGAGGTTATTGATATTTCTCCCAGCAATCTTGATTCCAGCTTATGCTTCATCCAGCCCAGCATTTTGCATGATATACACTGCATATAAGTTAAATAAGAAGGATGACAATATACTGCCTTGACATATTCCTTTCCCAATTTGGAACCAGTCTGTTGTTCCATGTCCAGTTCTAATGGTTGCTTCTTGACCTTCTCAGGAAGCAGTAAAATGGTCTGGTACTCCCATCTCTTGAAGAATTTTCTACAGTTTGTTTTGATCCACACAGTCAAAGGCTGTGTAGTTCTAAGTGCCCAAAATGTGCTCTTCAGTTTTAAAGACACATATATCTATTCACATTTGGACTTTCCCCATATTATTTGCGATATTGTCAGTAGAAATCTTTTGGTATACCTAAGTCCTTAATGATTTTTGTCCTTATATGGAATGAATATATTTGTTGCATCTAAGGCTCTGAATTTATTCTTGCACTACTCTATCTCCTTTACTAAGAGGAAGTTTGCTTTTTAAGTCTCTGAATCGATTCTCTGTTAGTTCATTGGTGTGTATATTTAGATTCTAACTATAAGTGATATGAGATTTTTCTTTCTCTGACTGACTTCTTCACTTAGTTAGATTACCCCTAGTTTTGTCTGTGTTCTTCAAATTTCATTATTTCATTCTTTCTTGGCTGAGTCATATTGCATTGTGTACCTGTGTCACATATTCATCATCTATTCGCTTCTCCCAAAATCCAACTGCATACTCCATTTGTTGGATACTGTAAATCTAGTCCAGTGCAACTTGGCGGCATGGATTTTTTGAACATTTTGCTTTCCCCTCAAGCACTCTGTTGTGGTTCTGCGGGATTTTCTGGTGGGCCTGTTTTATCTCCTGCAGCCAGTCCTATGCTTCTCTCTCTAGTGACCTTTATCATTTATATGCGACGAGGACCTTTGTGTTAGTTGCTCTGTTGTGTCTGATTCTTTGCAACTTCATGGACAGTAGCCTGCCAGGCTCCTCTGTCCATGGGATTCTCCAGGCAAGAACACTGGGGTGGGTAGCTATTACTGATCCGATTGAGCCTGGTCTCCAGCATTGCTTTACAGGATACCATTTCTCCATGCCTTTTCCACCATTGATTCTTTGTAGATTTTTCATGACGGCCTTTCAGGTTGACAGGGAGTGATCCCTCCTTGTAGTTAGGATTTGCGTGTCTGTCATAAGTCACCAGGTTCATCAGCTTTTCATGGACTATTTTTTTAAACAGCGTTATGAGTGGAAGTTACTTTAGAAATTTTCTTCTTGATTGCTTGCCCAGTTTTTATTATTTTCGATTGGTTTCCCTTAAAAATGTTTCAAGTGAAAGTATGAGTTAATGCCCGTAGTCCTTGTGAATATGAAGTAACAATGAACAATAGTTAATGTTGATTTTGCGGAAAGGACCGCTGGTGGCAGAATTTCTTCTTGCCCTACACTTGTTACTATGGTAACTGGAGACTTAGGCTTAGTCCTGGCTCCTGGTTGAAAATCCATTTGGAATGTGACAGCTTGTGTGTCATTACTTCATCTTTTTTTTTTAGTAGAGGTAATGTGTATTTTTATTACAGTAAATTTGACTTACATTGTTGTTTTCCCTCTAAAGTTTTGAAATTTTGTTCTTTTATCCGCATGCATGTGTCTATTCATGTACGTTTGTTGTTGCACATACAGGTTATTTCACCGTGCTTAACACACGTCCCTGGGTAAGGTAGGTCCATGTAGGTTATGTATTTTACATGTTTCTTTGGTGTAAGTTGATCCCAGCCTCCTAATTTAACCTTCCACCACCATTTTTTTTGGAGGATGTTAATTATGATTTCCTAAGATGTGTGGTTATTTGAAATATAAATGAGCTTATTGTGAACGATTTCTCAATCCTACCTGCGAGTGATATCATATGATATTTTTATTTTCCTAGTGAATGACTTCTCTTAACTAAGATTATCTCTCAGCTAGCCTATGTTTCTGCAAATGACATTATTTCCGTTTTTTCACGCTTGAGTCATGCTCCGTGGTGGAGATGTAGCTTCTCCTGTGTCCGTTCGTCTGTGCCCGTGCAGTTCTTTCATTTCCGGTCTCTCTGATTGTGTGTCCTGTTGCGCTCCTTGGTGCACGTGTTTTTCAGATTCAGGCTCTCTCGGTGTCTGTTCGCAGGAGTGGGGCTGTGGTGTGTTAATGCACTTTCATTTTTACCTTAAAAGTGCCCTTCCATGTTGGTTTTCCTAAGGCTGTTACCAATGACATCCCACCAGCATGAAAAAGGGGCCCCTCTTATCTTAACCCCACTGCAGCATTTCTTGAATGCAGACTTTTTCATAGTGGCCTTTTTGCCTTCAATAAGGTGGTACGTCATTGTCATTTAGATTTTCAGTGTCTCATGATTTGCCTTATTGTGTAACTTTTCACGTGCTATATTTTAAACATTGTAAACTTATTTACCTTTTTATATTTTCTTGTGATAGTTTTCCCTGTTACATTTTTTATATTATATTCCTTTTCTTTTTCTGAGTGTAGGTAGAATTTAAGTTCCCTAAAGGAGAGGAAAGCCTGGCGTGCTGCAGTCCATGGGATCACAAGAATCAGACACGACTTAGTGACTGAACAACAAAGCAATTATTTATAGGTTGCTCTGTGGCGACAGGATTCCCACATGTCCAACTGATATTACTGATGCTATGAGAGCCTGAGTGAAATTTTTGGTTTGGGATTGTAAATCAGAATGGAGTATACCAGAACAGACACCCAAAGGCTTGTGTCTCCTTCCCATATTTTTTCATTAAATACAATTTTATTTCTCATTGTAAGTAAGTTAAGTGTTAGCTGCTCAGTCGTGTCTGATCCTTTGTGATCCCATGGACTGTAGCCTGCCAGGCTCCTCTATTCATGGAATTTTCCAGGCAAGAATACTGGAGTGGTTTGCCATTTCCTTTTCCCAGGATCTTCCCGACTCAGGGATTGAACCTGGATTTCCTGCATTGCAGGCAGATTCTTTACCATCTGAGCCACCAACATATATATATATATATATATATATATATATATATATATATATATATATATGTTCATGTAGGTTGCAGGTATACAAAATCTGCTTTTTAATTTTAAATATATATGTATATATTCACATTGGATTTCTTTCCTGTCTAATTCATTACACAATGTTGATAGAACGCCCTTAGTATACCTAGGCCTTTGTGTATTATCTGTCTCATATGGAATGGTTATATTAGTTACGTCTAACCTTTTGAATATCTATCTCTTGCCCCTTCATTTTCCTTCTGTAAGCATAAGTGTGTCTTAGTTAATTCATTGCTGTGTCATTTTACATTCCACCTATAAGTGATACCATTTATCCTATGATTATTGTATTTTTTTCATTCTGATCTCTACATAGTTTGATTATCCCGTTTGTATATAG
The DNA here is from genome assembly GCF_019923935.1 of Bubalus bubalis. NCBI lineage: Eukaryota > Metazoa > Chordata > Mammalia > Artiodactyla > Bovidae > Bubalus > Bubalus bubalis. Next base: position 117,658,917 of record NC_059161.1, on the reverse strand, counting down.
CCCTGAAGATTGCATTGTTTCCTTTTCCTTTCCTGGCTGAATCACATCGCATGGTGTCCATGTGTCCTTTCTTCTTTACGCATTCATCTCCATAAATGTTTCGAATGCTTCCATTTGTTACATACTGCAAGTTGTAGGCCAGGGCACACTGGCTGAATGAGCCTTTTCAAAATCTTGATTTTCCTTAAATACTCTATGACATGGTTCTGCAGGATTTAGGTCTATTTTCTTCTCATAAAGCAGTTCCGTACGCTTCCCTGCCGTGACTCTTACCATTCACATGCCACTAGGCCATAACACAGTTCCCTTTTCTCCGTCTTTTCTGCCATTACCCTTTCTGAATTTTCCTGATGCCTCTTCACACAGGTCCAGAGTGACCTCCTGTTGTTGTTTTGATTTTGTTCTGTCATAATTCACCACATTCAGCAGGTTTACCTAGGCTCTTTATTAAATGCTGTGACTACAATTTGCTGTAGATATTTTCTTCTTGATAGTCTGTCCTGTTTTTTACTAGTTTTGATTCGTTTCCCATGAAAATGTTTTAAGTGCAGGTATCTTTTAGAGTCCAGCTATTTGTGGGCTCTGTATGACTATGAGGTGCCCATGAACAATAGATTTAAGGTTGTTGTTTAGGAAATAGCACAGGGCAGTGGAATTACTTTACGACCTTGTCTGGGTGCTACGGTAACCAGAGTTTTAGGGGTAGTCCTGCTTCCTGATCACAAATTAGAATGGAATGTGAGATTATTAGCCACCAAAGCTCGGGTCTGATTATTTCTTCTTTTCCTAAATCATGTGTTTTTGATTGGAGTAAAGTTGACTTCCAATGCTGTGTTTGCTCTAGTGGTACAGAATCTTGTTTCCTTGTAGCCAGGCGTGTATCTTCTCATGTTTTTTTTTTTTAACAACTAGGTTATTACAGAGTGTTTAGTACAACTCTCGTAGTAATGTCAGCCTATGTTGATAATATGTTTTACATTAATCATGGGTATAATTTTATTACAGTCTTCTAATTTTATCCTTCAACCTGCCTTTTCTTTTTGGTAATTATAACTTTGTTTACTCAGACAATATGGTCATTTCATATGTAAGTGAGTTCATTGAGAACAGTCGCTCATTTCCACACACAATGCATATGATAGGATATTACTTTTCTTGTTCCGATTTACTTAGTTGCTGTGATTATGTCTAGACGGATCCATATCACTGCAAATGACACTAGTTCATTTCTGTCCTGGCAGAGTCGTATTCTGTAGTGCACGTTATGACTTGATCTTTATCCATTCATGATTTTGTCTCCTTCCTTGTCTTGGCTAACAGACATCCTGTTCCAGTGTACTTTTGGGTGCTTTAGTTATTTAAATTCTGATGCCTCTGCATTTATTCTTAGGAATGGACTGCCAGATCATGTGGCAGCTCTATTTTTGACTTTAAAAAAGTCACTTCCCTATTAGTTTGTGTAATGACAGTGACCAGTTACATCCCATGAGTAAAAAAAAAAAAAAGTTCCCCTTTTTAAACCTGACACCAGCATTTCTTGAATGTGGACTTCTTGATAGTGATCTTTTTGACTTCTCTGAAGTGATACTTTGTTGTCATTTTATTTTTCATATCTCTCTGATTTACCACATTAAGTAATTTTAGTGTACTCTTTCTTTAAGCATTGTAAATTTACTTTTTTTTTCTTTTGCTTCCAAATGATTCTACACCAGAACATTTTGCTGAAGTGATTGTAATCTACAGATGAAAGACTCTTTAAAGGACACTCAGAATACATTACAAACTTGGTTTTAAATTAGATTTGAGTCTAGAACAGGACTCACTCACAATAATTCAACACAATGTGGAAGTGCAGCAGTAAGGTGATGTCTTGTTAATTGTTCAAGGGGATAAAGATCTTCTTCAAATATGGATGGAAAGTAATCTCTAAGAGTTATTCTCCTTTATAGACTACAATATTATTGTCGGTTTCATATACTTTTACTTTATAAAGAACTCCCACAGGAAGAAATTTCTGGAGGTTTTCCCAGATATAAACGGCTACATTTTCTGTTGTGCTTACAATGTCTGCAAAATACGGCACATCTAGATCCAGATTCTTATGATCAAGGGGCTTCATAATCGCCTCCTCCATATACTCTTTGAGGTCAGTCAAATTCATGACCATCCCTGTAACAGGATCAACCTCTCCAGGTACTGTCACCGCTACTTTGTAATTGTGCCCATGGCCATTTGGGTTGTTGCACTCCCCAAATAATTTCAAGTTCTCTTCATTACTAAGAGATTTGCTGTGGAGGCGGTGGCTTGCGCTGAAGGAGACGAGGCGGGACACTCGCGCCCGCCGGCGAGGGCCCGACCCTGCCCTGTTCATGGCTCTACCTGTTTACCTTTTGATATTTTGTTCTTTGCCCTGTTTTATGTTTTTTATTAGTTTCCCCTGATTTTTTTTTTGATGGCCGTTAACATTTAGAGCCCATCAAATTTTGCAAATCTTAACTGCCCATAAGGAAGAGTTTTTAGGTGGCTGTTGGAGAGAATGGTCAAAGGCAATAGAGGTTCCTCTTGTCCAACTGTGGTTTCTGAGGCAATGAGAGCCTTATCAAAGTACTGAATTGGGGTTTTACATTAGAGGGGAGTCGATCATAATAAACACAAAGTTGTGTGTTTCTGTCTTTTAATAAATATACCTGAAGTCCTTATTGTAATTATCATGAAATATACTTTCTCATTCTCCAATACAAGGTTCTTTGAATTATAGTTGTTCAAAATGTGGCCTTTAATTTTGAATATACATATATCTATTCACATTCATACTTTCCCCCATATTGGGTATTAGAGATTGTTGATGGAACTCCCTGGATAACCTCAAAAGTCAAAGTCAAAGTGGAGTCGCTCAGTCGTGTCTGACTCTCTGCAAACCCATGGACTGTAGCCCACCAGGCTCCTCCATCCATGGGATTCTCCAGGCAAGAGTACTGGAGTGGGTTGCCACTTGCTTCTTCCAGGGGATCTTCCTGACCCAGTGATCGAACCGGGTCTCCTGCATTGCAGGCAGATGCTTTACCATCTGAGCCACCAAGGAAGCCCTTGGTATACCTGCTGCTGCTGCTGCTAAGTCGCTTCAGTTGTGTCCGACTCCTGTGCGACCCCACAGACGGCAGCCCATGAGGCTCCCCTGTCCCTGGGATTCTGCAGGCAAGAACACTGGAGTGGGTTGCCATTTCCTTCTCTAGGAGATCTTCCCGACCCAGGGATTGAATCTGCATCTCCTGTGTCTCCTGCGTTGCAGGAGGATTCTTTAACAGCTGAGCCATCAAGGAAGCCCTTGGTTGTCCTTTTTTATTATTTTCCATTTGTTTCCCTTAATTTTTTTTTTAAGTGCAGGCATCATTAAGAGCCCAGCAATTCTTATGAGTATGAGCTGACCATGAGCAATAGATTAAATGGTGCTTTTTTTGAAATGTCCACAGGGTGGCAGAATTTCTTCTTTCCCTACTCTTGTTAACTGTGTTAATGGGAGTCTTAGACTTAGTCCTGGTTCCTGCAACAGATGAGTTTGGAATGTGTGAGTAGAAGCACAGAAAGCTTGTGTCCCCTTCTCCTCCTGCCTTCCGTGTTTCCCAGCATTGGGGTCTTTTCTAATGAGTCAGTTCTTCACATCAGGTGGCCAAAGCATTGGAGTTTCAGCTTCAGCATCAGTCCTTCCAATGAATATTCAGGACTGATTTCCTTTAGGATGGACTGGTTGGATCTCCTTTCAGTCCAAGGGACTCTCAAGAGTCTTCTCCAACACCACAGTTCAAAAGCATCAGTTCTTTGGCGCTCAGCTTTCTTTATACTCCAGCTCTCACATCCATACATGACCACTGGAAAAACCGTAGCCTTGACTGGATGGACCTCTGTTGGCAAAGTAATGTCTCTGCTTTTTAATATGCATTGCTTTAATAAGCAATGTAGAAAAAAAGTTTGTCCTTTGCTCCTCCTTGAGAGCCCCAGACCCCTTTCTCCTCAAGGGCCCCGGATTCCTTATCAGCCTTTCAATATGAGTCTCATTACTTCATCTTTTTTTTTTAAAGAGTTAATCTCTGTCTTTTTTATTAGAGTAAATTTGATTACAATGTTGTTTTTTCCTCTAAATATCCCAAACTTTGTTCACATCTTACCATGCGTGTATGTATTCATTGTTGGTATTTTTTTCACAAATAGATTATTTCAGAGTGTTTAATATTCCTCCCTTGGTAATGAAGGTCCGTGTTATATATTTTATATCCTTTGTTGTATACATGAATCCCAATCTAATATAAATTTAAACGCACCATTTCTTTTTGTAATTACAAATTCATTTCCTACGATGTCTGGTTATTTCAAAAGTAAATGTGCTTCCTGGGAGCGATTTCTCAGTCCCACCTGCAAGTGACAGAGTCGGCATTCCTATCTTCTCTCTGCCTGACTCTCTCACTGTGTCATCTCTGGGTCTGTGCTCCTTACTTTTCGCAGAGTCATAGTCCATCGTGTAGGTGTCTGCCTTGCTCCTCGTCTCTCCACCTCTGCATGTGTGTTTTCTTTCATGTCTGATGTACGTGTACATCCTCGTCTCTTCACCTCTGCACGTGTATTTTCATGTCTGATGTACGTGCACAACCTGCAGCAGCACCCTTTTGGGTGCATTTATTTATCAAAACCTGTTTCCCTCTGCACCTGTCTGAGTGAGACCGTCAGATCACAGTGCCCTGTGTTTTCAGTTACTACACGCTTCCACACTGGCCTGTATAATGGATTTGCCAGTTACAGCCCACAAGCATCCTAAAGGGACCACTTTAACTATCCCCACTGTATCATTTCCTCGGTGTAGATTTATAGATACTGGCCTTCTGATTTCTCTGTCTTGATCTTGTTGTTTTTTGATTTTAGTGTCTCTGATGAATCACATTATGGTGAACTTTTCTATGTGTTATTTTTTTAAACACTGCAGTTGTATTTACTTTTTGATATTTTCTCTGATAGTTTCCCTATTTTACATTTTTTATTCATTATCTCTTGTATATATTTTTAAGGGTGGGGTCATTAGGGCATGAAAAATCTTGTGAATATTAATTGCTCATTACCCATAATTGTCAGGTTGCGACAACAGGAAGTGCCACTAGATGGCAGAAGTTCCTTGTGTTAACTGTGGCCACACAGTATGAGAGCCTAAGGGAAAGTCCTGATTTGGGCTTATAATTCAGAGTGGAGCATACCAGAGCAATTGCTAAAAACTTGGGTCTTACTTTTTTTTTTTTTTTTTTATTAAATATGCCTTTAGTTACAATTGAGGGCTCCCTTCATAGCTCAGTTGGTAAAGAATCCACCTGCAATGCAGGAGACCCCAGTTCAACTCCTGGGTTGGGAAGATCCGCTAGAGAAGGGATAGGGTACCCACTCCAGTATTCTTGGACTTCCCTGGTAGCTCAGCTGGTGAAGAATCCACCTGCAGTGCGGGAGACCTGGGTTCAATCCCTGGGTTGGGAAGATCCCCTGGAGAAGGGAAAGGCTATCCACTCCAGTGTTCTGGCCTGGAGAATTCCATGGACTGTATAGTCCATGGGGTCTAAGGGAAAGTCCTGATTTGGGGTTATAATTTAGCATGGAGCATACCAGAACAATTGCTGAAAACATGTATCTCCGTTTTTTTTTAATTAAATATGCCTTTAGTTATAATTGAAGTAACATTGACAGACAAGGTGATATGGATTATATTGTATAAGTGTTTATTTAATTTTAAATATACATATATAGATTCACATTCAGGTATTTTGAATAATTTGTTACTACAGAATATAGATAGATCAGACATAGTACACCTAGGTGTTAACTGATAATCAATTTAATAGGACAGTGGATGCAAAGGAGCTGAGAGAGGCTTCATAACATACGCAACTGGAGAGTCACCAAGAGGCTCACAGACCACAGGAGCTGAGTGTCTGCACAGGGCCTCATGGCTACGCACAAGGTCTGCCTAGGGGCTTCCTTGGAACATACCAGCCTAGTGAAAGCCTAGAGGCCCCACAGGCACACAAAAGATGTCTTACTAGAAGCCGTATAGCTATAAACGAGCTCAGCTTCTGCCTAAAGCCCTCCTAGTAAGACACGAGCTGAGCATCTGCCTAGAGCCCTCATGGTCCCACAGGAGCTGAGCATCTGCCTTGAGGCCTCTAGACAGACATGAGGTGCACACCTGTCTAGAGGCCTCATAGGAACACAGAAGATGAGCATCTCCTGAGAGGCCTCAAAGTTATACACCAGCTGAGAGTCTGCCCTCGGGCCTCATAGTTATACAGGAGCTGAGCATCTTCCTTGAAGCTCCAGACAGGCACATGAGAGCGTCTGCCTAGAGGCCTCTTTTTATTTACAAGTGAGAGTCTGTCTGAGGCCTTTAGACAGACATGAGCTGAGCATCAGCCTAGAGCCCTCATAGAAACACAGGAGCTGAGTGTCTGACCTGAGTCCTCATAGTTACACACAAGCTGAGCATCTACTAGAGGCCTGCTGGTTATACACATGCTGAACGTCTGCCTAGAAGCCTCATTGGCTCACAGGATCTGAGAGTCTGCCTAGAGGCCTCACAGGAACACAGGAGAGGAGCTTCTGTGTAGAGGCCTCATAATTACACAGGAGATGAGCGACTCCCTTGAGGCCTCTAGACAGAAACAAGCTGAGCGTCTACCTAGAGGCTTCTTAGACCCATCAGTGGCTGAGTGTTGGCTCTAGGCTTCATGGATCCTCAATAGCTGAGCGTCTGCCTAGAGGCCTCATAATTGTACACGAGCAGAGTGTCTGCATTGAGGCCTCATATTTATACATGATTATGTGTCTTGAAGCCTCTAGACAGATACGAGTGAGTATCTGCACAGAGGCCTCATAGACCTAGGCTTCATGGATCCTCAATAGCTGAGCGTCTGCCTAGAGGCCTCATAATTGTACACGAGAAGAGTGTCTGCATTGAGGCCTCATATTTATACATGATTATGTGTCTTGAAGCCTCTAGACAGATACGAGTGAGTATCTGCACAGAGGCCTCATAGACCCAAAAGAGCCAAGTGTCTGCCTAGAGGCCTCATAGTTACACACCAGCTGAGGCTCTTCCTTAGGGCTCATAGTTATACACCAGCCAAGCGTTTCATAGAGGCCTCATAGTTATACAGGAGCTGAGCACCAGCCTGAGTCCTCATAGTTGCACACAAGCTGAGCATCTGCCGAGAGGTCTCCTAGTTATACACCATCTTAGCATCTTCTCTGTGGCCTCGTATTTATACACGAGCTGAGGATATGCTTAGTGGCCTCATGGTAATACATGAGCTGAAATTCTGCTAGAAGCCTCATTGGACAGATGATCTGAGGGTGTGCCTAGAAGCCTCAAACTTATACATGAGCTGACAGTCTGAATAAAGCATCATTGTTATCCGTGAGCTGCGAGTCTACCTACAGACCTCATAGTTATAAACAAGCTGAACCTCTAACTAGAGGCCTCATATTTGTTCACAAAGTGAGCATATGCCTGGAAGCTTCAAGGTACAAAATGAGCAAAGTTCTAAATCCCAAGAAAACCACCATTCACAGAGAGACATGCACCCCACTGTTCACTGTAGCACAGCTTCCAATAGGCAAGGCAGGAACCACAAAATTTCCACCCACAGCTAAAGCTTAAACAAGATGTGGTACATATATACAGTGGACTATTAGCCATAAAAAGCATTACTGAAAGTATGGTACTTTCCACTCTTCTCTACAAGGTTGGACCTTGAAGGATCATATGTCAAGTGAAATGTGCTAGACAAAAAAAGAAACTAGCAAATAAAGGACATTCCTGGAAAAATTTAAACGAGATAAAAGGAGCTGAGAAATCAAAGAATCATATATTAAAAAAAAAAAGTAAAGGGCCAGTATGATATGCAGGAGGTTGGGACTAACATATACAAACAAATCCATTACTCCAACATAAACACCAAGATCTATATATGTATGGATAATCCACAAGAATAATCTCATTTCCTCCTTCCTTCCACATTCACATAAAATCTGTATCTCTGATAGATACTGCAGAAGATTCTGATGTTCAGCACACAGAACTTTTCTTGACCTTCTGCAATAAGCTCTATGGAAAAAGATTCCAAAAAGGAAAGATATCCTGAGATATCCTGTGTGTATATGTCATAACTGATTCAAGCAGCTGTATACTGACGAAAAGTACAAAACTGCAAATCAACTACATCTAGCATAGCATCTAAATGAGAGAAAATAAAAAGAAATACAAGAAATATCTATTTCATTCCCTGTGACCTCCCTGACTTGGGCTGCTAACCCGCCCCTGGAGTCTAAGGAGGCTTTGTTCCCATGGCTGGACTGTGTTTGGTCATGATGCTAGAAATCTGAAAGTAAAAGTGTTTGTTAGACTCTTTGCAACTCTGAGGACTGCAGTCCGCCAGGCTCCTCTCTCCATGTTCTCTAGGCATGAATGATGGATTAAGTAGCCGTTCCCTTCTCCAGGGGTTCTTCCCAACGAACATATTGAACCCTGGTATCCTACATTACAAACAGGTTCATTAACATCTGAGCTACCAGGGAAGCCCCCACCAGGGGTGTGGTCGTGATACTGGGAAGGGGGCCCTTAGGTTAGAGCCCTAGCACACCTGCACTGTCCGGCTGGCTCGGTCTGTGACCACACTCCCTCGTGCGACCAAAGGATGGGGGCACGATGGGGGCACACCCTTTGACTTCGAGGACTTCAGAAAACCCCTAGTTGCCAGGGGTCCTGCTGATGGGGTCCCCAATTCAAGTCTCCACCCTGAGAGGGCGGCCTCCTAGGCAACTCAGAGGGGTTGCATCCCAGGACATGAGTTTCAGATGTTCATGGTGAACATGGTTCAGCCTTCTGCAATAACCTCTATGGCAAAGGATCCCCCCAAAGAAGAGAGATGCTGTACGGACATGTCATAATGGAATTAGGTGACTGGATGCTGACAAGCACAAAATTAGAGATTCAAGAAAAGTAAAAGAAAAGCAATGCCTATTTTGTTCCTGCCAGTCTCCCTGACTTGGACTGCTAACCCGTCCCTGGAGCCCGAGCAGGCTCGGGTCCCATGGCTGCATGGGATGGGGCAGACAAAGTGGAACAGGCGCCCATAAGCGAGCCTCCTCTTCAACCTGTCCTGTCTGGCTTGCTTGGCTGGGAACGGTGTACCCACTGTACCCAGCCCTCTGACCTCCAGCCCTTGGTGAAATTCACCTAGCCTCTAGGTCACCTGCTGCTAGGGTTCCCATGTCAAGCCTCCTTCCTGAGAGTGCAGCCTCCTAGGTCCGCTCAGCACGGCTTGTGGTTCAGGTTGGGAGCAGCCCGGAGCGGGTGGTGGTGAAGCTTCAGGGGGAAGAAGCAGTGAGACACAAACCCTTGAGTGTTTCCTCAGTCACATTCCACTCAAATTCACAGCTTGGCAATCCAATCTCCCCCAAGGATCTCACGGCCCCAGGAACGAGAGTTGGGCCTGAAGAAGGATTGTCACCCGGTGCACATTTCCTGGAACTATAACTTGACTACCAGTGCTGACTCACACCTCCAACTCACAAGTCCTGGGGGGCTCTTAATGACAACTGCCCTCAGGAAACACCCCGGGGCTGGTATTTCAAACACAAATGCCAAACACAGCCAACTTTCAAGAAGCCATCTGCAACAGGTAAATTGTCCTCGTACCCTTTAATGAAAAAGAAAAAAACAATAAAATAACACCAAATGGCCATGGGACAAGATGCTCAGCATCCTTAAATAGTACAGGAAAATAGAAAAATGACAACCAAGGTCAAACCATACCACTCAGAATGGCCATTACCAAACATCTACTAGCAATAAATGTAGGAGAGAGCTGGAAGGGGTGGGAACCCCCCTATGCAGTCAGTGGAAATGGACATTGGCAAGAGTCACTCGAAAGGAGACTCTGAATGCTAGGGGGAAAAAAAAAAACACAACTCTCAAGAGACCAGAGCTAGGATCTGACATTCCCACACCTGGGCCTTTAGCCCAAGGAAACCAGTCTTCAAAAAGACAAAGGCACCCCGGCATTCACAGTAGCTACTACAGTAGCCAAGACACAGAACCATAGAATTGCCCCCGACAGCTGAGAGCTTACACAAGATGTGCTGTATATATACGTGTGTGTGTGTGTGCGCGCACACACAACAGGGACTATTACTCAGCCACAAAAAAGCACCACTGAAATGATGAAATTATGCCACTGGTCCCCAGAAGGGTGGACCTTGGAGATTCATACTCTAAGTGAAATCAGCCAGATGCACAAAACTGCAGATGATGAACCTTTGAGGCAGAATAAAAAAAAAGAGAGAGAAAAAGAGAACTAATTTACAACACAAAAGGATCCTCTGAGGAGAATTAACCCAGTTCAGTTTAGTTGCTCAATTGTGTCCAACTCTTTGCGACCCCATGGACTGCAGCAAGCCAGGCCTCCCGTTCATCACCAATTCAATTAACCCAAGCAGGCAATTAAAGAAAACAAAAAACAGTACTGGGTCAAGATGAATTAGGAGATTGGAACCAACAAATACATGGAAAGCCCTTACACAGAAGTCTGTCTATAAGAATCCACAAGGATTTCCTCTTTCCTTCCTTTGACATTCTCACAAAATTGACATCTCTGATAGATACTGCACAAGGATCTGATGTTCAGCACAGGGAATTTTTCTCTACCTCTACAATCACCTCTGTGGAATAAGAACCCAAAAAAGAATAGCTGTGCTGCATGTGTATGTCACAACTGAATCAAGTATCTGTGCACTGAAGACAAGCTCAAACTGCAAATCAACTCTACTCAAACATAGCACTGGCATGAGATTCAAGAAAACGAAAAGAAATAACAGCAATATCTATTTCATTCCTTCCAGCCTCCCTGGCTTGGGCTGCTACCCCTTCCCTGGAACCTGAGCAGGCTTGGTTCCCATGACTGGGATGGGGCATGGCATCAGAGAGGGGGCCCTTAATTTAGAGCCCAAGTACACTTGCACTGTCTGGTTGGCTCAGTCTGGACCACATGCCCTCGTGCACCCAAAGGATGGGGGCACACCCTCTGCCTTCGAGGACCTTGGAAAGCTCACCTAGTCACCAGGGGTCCTGGTGATGGGGTCCCCAATTCCAAGTCTCCATCCTGAGAGTGCAGCCTCCTAGGCACCTCAACAGGAGTTGTGGCCCAGGCTGGAATGAGTCTGAAGAGGAGGGAAGAAACTTTAGGGAGAAGTAGTGACACAGAAGCCCTGGAGTGTTGCTCAGGCCCATTCCATTAGAATTGCCAGCCCAGGAAGCTGACTCTCCTTAAGGCTCTATTTGGCAGGAGGCCCAGAGTTGAGAATGAAGAAGTGCTGCTGCCGTGTGGACATTTCCTGTAACTACAGCTTGATCACCTGGGCTGAGGGACACTTTTCAATTCACAAAGGCCCGTGGGCCTGCTCCTTTCCAGTAGTCATGTATGGATGTGAGAGTTGGACTATAAAGCAAGCTGAGCTCTGAAGAATTGATGCTCTTGAACTGTGGTGTTGGAGAAGACTCTTGAGAGTCCCTTGGACAGCAAGTAGATCCAACCAGTCCATCCTAAAGGAAATCAGCCCTGACTATTTATTGGAAGGACTGATGTTGAAGTTGAAACTCCAATACTTTGCCCACCTGATGCAAAGAACTGACTCATTTGAAAAGACCCTAATGCTGGGAAAGATTGAAGGCGGGAGGAGAAGGGGACAACAGAGGATGAGATGGTTGGATGGCATCATCGACTCAATGGACATGAGTTTGAGCAAGCTCTGGGAGATGGTGAAGGACGGGAGCCTGGCATGCTGCAGTCCATGGGTTCACAAAGAGTCGGACATGACTGAGCGACTGAACGACTACAAACAGTAAGTGCTGGAGAGGGTGTGCAGACAAGGGAACCATCCTCCATGGATGTTTGGGATGAACGTTGGTAACAGCCACTATGGAGGACACTGGGAGGGTTCCTTCAACCATGAAAATGAAACTAGAAAGCTTCCTAATACCATGCACAAAATAAACTTCAAATTATAAATATCGAAATGTAATGATGGGTATTATGAAAATCTTGAGAAAAATATAAACAGGATACAATTTGACATAAAATGTAGCAAGTTTGTTGAGGATCTACCTCCTAGGATAATGAAAAATAAACCACAAATCAGAAAATGGGACCTCTTTAACCACCAAACCATTTCCATTCCAAAGGAAACCCTAAACGAGAGAGACAATCTTCAGAATAGGAAGAAAGATTTGCAAAGGAAGATACCCACAAGGGATTCATCTCTAAAACATACAGACAGCTCGTGCAACTCAATAGAAAAAATAAATACAACCCAAGAACAAAATGGACCAAAGATTGAAGTGGATATTTCTCTGAGGAAGGCCTGCAGATTGCACTTAGGCACATGAAAAGATGCTCAGCATCACTAAGTGTTAGAAATATGCAAATCAAATGAGTCCAATGAGGCAATCACTCACATTGGTCGGAATGGCCATCTCAAAACATCTTTAAGAATAAATGCTAGGACTTCCCTGGTGGTCAGTGGTTAAGAAGCTGTCTGCAAATGCAAGAGTCACAATTTCAGTCCCTGGTCTGGGAAGATTCCACATCTATGGGACAACCAAGCCTTTGAACCACAACCACTGAGTCCTTGTGCCAGAACTACTGAAGCCTGGCACTCGAGAGCCTGTGTTCTGCAACCGGAAGCCACCACAGTGAGAAACCTGCACGGTGAAACTAGAGAGCAGCCTCTGCTCGCCGCAGATAGAGAAAGTCTGCACTCAGCAACCAAGCCCCAGTGCAACCAAAGACAAAGGAATAAATAAAATTGTTTAAGAAAGAATAAATGCTGGAGAGGGTATGGAGACAAGGGAACCCTCCTAAACTGTTGGTCACAATCCACATATGAACATCCAGCAGGGAGAACAGTATGGAGGTTCATTTAAAAAATACCATAGAAATACTTTAGGACTCAGCAATCCCACACCTGGGCACAAACCTGGAGAAAATAAAAAATTTAAAAGACACAGGAACCCCAGAAATCTTGGCCCCACAAGGTTCAATAGACAAGGCTGGGAAGCAAGCTAACTAGAAATCACAGTTGAATGGATATATGATAGGATACACGTACATAATGCAATATTTCTCAACCACAAAGAAGCAGGAAATACTGCTAAGTCCAGCTTCAGGAAAGAAGCTTGAGATGATCATTCCAAGTGAAGTAAGGAAGACAAGGACAGACATGTGTCATATGATATCACTTCTAGGTGTAATAGAAAAATGCATACAAATGAACTTCATTACAAAGGAGAAACAGCTTCACAGACTTAGAAAAAGAAACTTGCAGTTACCAAAAAAGAAATGTGGAGGGTGTGCAGGGAGTAAAGAGCTGGTTCAGAACAATAATACACCTTATAAACACCTTATACACCTTATAAACACCTTATACACCTTAGAACAGTAGCTGTTGCTTAGTCACTCAGTCCTGTCTGACTCTCTGCAATCCCATGAACTATAGCCGGTCAGGCTCCTCTGTCCATGGGATTTCCCAGGCAAGCCTATTGGAGTGGGTTACCATTTCCTACTCCAGGGGATCCTCCTGACCCAGGGGTTGAACCCGTATCTCCTGCTAGTCTCCTGCATTGCAGGCAGATTCTTTACCATTGAGCCAGCAGGGAATCCATTAAACAGATGCTGAAGGGCTCCTAATGGTCACAAGTCCAACGGGGTTTTAAATGACACCTGCCCTCAAGAAATGTCCTGGGATAAATCATCAGAAAAGAATTCCAAACAGGGCCAAGTTTCAGGAAGCCAGTTTCAAGAGGCAAATTGAACTCACAAGGCATAAAATATTAAAAGCACATGGAAAGATACCCCACATCAATAATTATTAAATCAATGCCAATCAAAACTACCATTGGTATCACCTCACACTGGTCACAATGGCCATCATCAAAAAGATCTACAAAGAATAAATACCGCAGAGAATGTACAGAAGAGGGAATCCTCCTACAATCTTGGTGGGAATGCAAATGGTGAAGCCACTATGGAAAACAGCACGGAGGTTCCTCAAAACGCTAAACACAGAGGTATCATATGATCCTGCAATCCCATTCCTCTTCTTAGGTCCAGAGGAAAATCACCTTTCAAAGTGACACATGCATCTTGATTTTCAGGACAGCACTATTTACAATAGTCAAGACACAGAGTCCACTGACAGAAAATGAAGACTAGGTGGTACATCTATACCCTGGAATACTACTCAGCCATAGAACAGATAATCATACTGGCAGCAGCGTGGATGAACCAAGAAATTATTCTATGTGAGGTAAGTCAGAGAGAAACAGACAATACCCTAAGATATCATGTAGAGGTGGAATCTATAAATTCATACTAATGAACTAATGTACAAAACAGAAACAGACTCACAGCCTGAGAAAACCAGATTATGATTATATCATCAAAAGAGAGTTTGAAGGGAGGGATGAATTAAGAGTATGGGATGAAAATATACATACTCAGTTCAGTTCAGTTCAGTCCAGTTGCTCAGTCGTGTCCGACTCTGCGACCCCATGAATCGCAGCATGCCAGGCCTCCCTGTCCATCACCAACTCCCAGAGTTCACTCAGACTCATGTCCATCAAGTTCGTGATGCCATCCAGCCATCTCATCCTCTGTTGTCCCCTTCTCCTCCTGCCCCCAATCCCTCCCAGCATCAGAGTCTTTTCCAATGAGTCAGCTCTTCGCATGAGGTGGCCAAAGTACTGGAGTTTCAGCTTTAGCATCATTTCTTCCAAAGAAATCCCAGGGCTGATCTCCTTCAGAATGGACTGGTTGGATCTCCTTGCAGTCCAAGGGACTCTCAAGAGTCTTCTCCAACACCACAATTCAAAAGCATCAAATCTTCGGCGCTCAGCCTTATTCACAGTCCAACTCTCACATCCATACATGACCACAGGAAAAACCATAGCCTTGACTAGATGGACCTTTGTTGGCAAAGTAATGTCTCTGCTTTCGAATATGCTATCTAGATTGGTCATAACTTTCCTTCCAAGGAGTAAGCGTCTTTTAATTTCATGGCTGTAGTCACCATCTGCATGTATCAAGTCGATAATGAAAAAGGACCTACTGGATAGAACAGGGAACTCTCCTGAACAAACTGTAATAACCTACATGAAAAAACAGAAGAACAGATATATGTCTATGTATAACTGAATCAAATTCATGTACACCTAAAACTAAACATCAGAAATCAAACTTTACTCCAATATAAAATAACAATTCCATTACAAATTAAATTAACTGGGCTCGGTCTAGGGGAAGCCAGACTGTGATTACCCCAGTGAATTGGATCTGTGATGTGCTGTGATATTAATATGACTCATGCGAAGCTGCCTGACCTCATGTGCATGCAACAAGATGAAGAGAAAAAAAAGTATCACAGGTAAATCAGGGCAACACCCTTAATTCAGAGGATGGGAATCTCAGAGGGGACGAGACACACTGCAGGTAAAGAGCAGACGGGGGTCTCCAGGTACAGGATCCTGACCGTGTAGGTGGGGTGAACTCACACAATCTCCAGGACTGAACCGGGGACACATGTCCTCAGTCTCCAAGGCGACACCTCCTCCCCAGTCCCCGCACCTGGGGCCCCTCGACCCTTTGTTAAAACACCAGGTCTCTGCTGGTTGGACCCCTAAGGCAGAAACGAGGGGGTTCCCGTAACCTCCTGGGACGGTAGGAAGAAGGGTAGGGTCGGTCTCCTCTCCCCACATTGTCCCACAGAAGTCCTCCCCTTTCCCTTTGGTTCTGTGATATTAACTGTTTCTACAGCTGTCATGATCATGTTGAGCGCACCACCTTGGTTCTGGCAGGCTCGGTCCTTTCTTGTCCTGCTGAGGAGCTGAGAAAACACCAGACGCAGGGCTGGAAGACGAGGGGCAGGTCTGGTCTCTGCTGAGTAGGACGGTCGACCTGAAGGAGGTCACGGCAGCAACCTCACCTGATCCCACTGGCTTTTTGCCTGATCCGCGTGCCCTGCAGTCAATCCACCAGATGCCTGCCCCCCTTCTCCCCATGCTCATGCTGGAATAATTACCAGGTAGCCCACCTGAGGAGTCCCCAGGAGCCCCAGGGAGGGTGAACCTCGCAGGGGTAAAGAAGCAAACAGGTACAAGCCTGTGTAAAGTGAATACACTAAAGTATTCATTCCTAAACACAAGTGAAGCTCTCACGTGTTCTTCCCTCTTTCTTAGCTTTGTGTGTGGGGTCTCCCAGCACACGATCCTGACCATGCAGAGGGGGTGAGACTCACACAGTCCCCAGACCCCCCACCTGGGGTCACACGTCCCCTCGGTCAGGACACCATGGCTGTGGTCAGCGGGCCCCCAGTGTGTAAACCAGCCAGGTCCCTGGGGCCTCCTGGGACCCTAGAAAGAAGGGAAGGGTCCTCTCCACTCCCCACAGTGGTCCCTGAGAAGTCAGGCCCCTCCTGTCTTCACTTGGTTCTGTGTGATCTTTTGCTGGTTTGAAAGCTCGTGCTAGAGTTGAACACACTACCTTGGTTCTGGCGGGCTCTGTCTTTCCTGTCCTGCTGAGATGATGAGGAAACAGGAGAGCTGGGCTGAAGGATAGGGGGCAGCCCTGTTCTCTTCTGAGGAGAGTCGACCGGAAGGAGATCACAGCGGCAACCTCACCTGCTGCCCATTGACTTCTTGCCTGATCCCTGGAATCAGTTCAGCACGTGAACCTGCCTCCCTACTCAACCTGAATGTGCTGGAAAATTGGAATGATTGCCAGGTAGCCCACCTGAGGCGCCTCCATGACCCAGGGAGGGGGAACCTGGCAGGGGGAGAGACTAAGAGCCCACCGCAGCCCTGACCCCGGGAGGGCCACGGAGCCCCCCCAGAGAAGAGCACATTGCCCAGAGCAGCCACCTCAGCTCCAGACCCCAGACATCTGAGCGCTGACATTCAGACACAGGTGCGCAGTTTTCCAGGACAGAGGCAAGCCAGGTCCTACCCAGGTCCCCAGTCCTAGTGTAGACAGAATAGGGTCAGGTCTGAATGTTCTCACTGTAGAAGCACACGGTCACGTGTAAACATCGTCAGTGTAGACAGGACTTGGAGAGGTCTAAGTCTCTCATGTAGACAGACCTTGGTCAGGCTTAGACTATCTTAAAGCTGCTCTCCCCAGAGGCACAGGGTGTCTCACTGTTGGAGGAGGCTCACCCTCGTGTGGACTAGGATGTGGGTTTCTTGAATAAGAAATCATCGCTGGGCTCCACACTTCACCCACATCAGGAAACTGAAGGAATCTGTGTCATTAAGCATTTCAACTGGCAAAACAAAAATGTTACCATTTCTGTAGCCACGTGATGGTCAGGATCCAGGGGAGAGCCAGGAATTTCTTAGAGTATAGCCCAGTGTCCTGTAAAGACAGACAGGAAGTGGCCCGATTCCAGCATCCAAGGCTTAACAGCAGGAGACTGCCACACTGGAAGACTTCTGGAAAAATATATTCTTTATCAGAGAAAAATGTATTGTTGAGATTACAAGCATATTATTATTTGTGAACCTAAACTATTCTTAAAACCTTTGCACCCTGATCTTTGTGGTTCCCGTTGGTTCCTTTGTATTCAGATTTTCTAGGTAGAAACAAGCCATCATTTCTAATCAGTTTCTTCTAATTCTGTATTTCTTATTATATGTATGAAAGGTCAGACTTGAGAAAAAATTCCTGCAAACAATTAGTGACTCATGGAGCCCATTAACTGCACACACTTTGTCTTCTAAGTTTCATTTTTCTCCCTGAAGAAACCTGAAAAAATAGTCCCCCTGATGTTTTTGCCTCTCTGTTTAAACTGAGCTAAAATAAAAATGATATTCATAGCAACAGATAAGAGTTTTTGAGGTTTGATATGTTATACCAGGGTAACAGGGGCTGGAGAAGATGGAACCTGTCTATGCTGTTGGTAGGCAGACAGCACCCTTAAAGTTTTGGGGTGTTGGTTCAAGTATGTGCCAGAATATTGTACAGACCCAAATTAAAACTGTTATAAAGTTTTCATTGGCAGGGTCGCCACCTTTGGGCATGACAGTGTCCTGCAGTCCTGTGGCAGTTTCCCACAACAGCAACTTTTAAGGTTTTCCTTCTAGTACTTAATATTCACAAAAATTGCTGGGCTCCTCATGACACTCGCTCTCATGAAATCTCCAGAGATAAAGAATGAAAATGCAAAGTAGGTCAAACTATCAGAAGAAAATCAGATCAGATCACATCAGATCAGTCGCTCAGTCATGTCCGACTCTTTGCGACCCCATGAATCGCAGCACGCCAGGCCTCCCTGTCCATCACCAACTCCCGGAGTTCACTCAGACTCACGTCCATCGAGTCCGTGATGCCATCCAGCCATCTCATCCTCTGTCGTCCCCTTCTC
Organism: Bubalus bubalis; assembly: GCF_019923935.1. NCBI lineage: Eukaryota > Metazoa > Chordata > Mammalia > Artiodactyla > Bovidae > Bubalus > Bubalus bubalis. The sequence goes on along the minus strand of NC_059161.1, from coordinate 117,640,419 downwards.
CTCCTGCCCCCAATCCCTCCCAGCATCAGAGTCTTTTCCAATGAGTCAACTCTTCACACGAGGTGGCCAAGGTACTGGAGTTTCAGCTTTAGCATCATTCCTTCCAAAGAAATCCCAGGGCTGATCTCCTTCAGAATGGACTGGTTGGATCTCCTTGCAGTCCAAGGGACTCTCAAGAGTCTTCTCCAACACCACAGTTCAAAAGCATCAATTCTTCGGTGCTCAGCCTTCTTCACAGTCCAACTCTCACATCCATACATGACCACAGGAAAAACCATAGCCTTGACTAGACGAACCTTTGTTGGCAAAGTAATGTCTCTGCTTTTGAATATGCTATCTAGGTTGGTCATAACTTTTCTTCCAAGGAGTAAGCGTCTTTTAATTTCATGGCTGCAGTCACCGTCTGTAGTGATTTTGGAGCCCAGAAAAATAAAGTCTGACACTGTTTCCACTGTTTCCCCATCTATTTCCCATGAAGTGGTGGGACCAGATGCCATGATCTTCATTTTCTGAATGTTGAGCTTTAAGCCAACTTTTTCACTCTCCACTTTCACTTTCATCAAGAGGCTTTTGAGTTCCTCTTCACTTTCTGCCATAAGGGTGGTGTCATCTGCATATCTGAGGTTATTGATATTTCTCCCGGCTATCTTGATTCCAGCTTGTGTTTCTTCCAGTCCAGCATTTCTCATGATGTACTCTGCATATAAGTTAAATAAGCAGAGTGACAACATACAGCCTTGACGAACTCCTTTTCCTATTTGGAACCAGTCTGTTGTTCCATGTGCAGTTCTAACTGTTGCTTCCTGACCTGCATACAAATTTCTCAAGAGGCAGATCAGGTGGTCTGGTATTCCCATCTCTTGAAGAATGAGGTAAATACAATCTATAATTTTTTTTTAAGAAAGTGTAAGAAAAGGTTCTTTTGAGAACCTCTTCTCTTTCAATTGAGAAAAGGTTCTCAATTAGGTGAATAATTAGACACAAGACAATCAGAATGACAATCTATCACCATAGAGAAGTCCAAAAGACCACTCTCAAAAAAGTCTAGAGACAAAAAATGCTACAGTGGGGTGAAGAAAAAAGACTCTTATATAGTGCTGGTGAAATTTTATTGGTAATTGTTGCTAGTGAGGACGTATCTAGCTGTGCATTTTAATGGTTGAAACAGATGAACCATATGATCTGGCAGTCCAACTTCTGGGAGCGCATGTGGAGAAAATCAGATTTTGGAAAACTCATGCACACAATTATGCACCACAGCAATTCACAAAATAGCCCAGATATGGAAATAAGCAAATGTACATGGACAGGTGAATGGATAAAGAAAAAGTAATACATTGATACAATGAAATATGACTCTGACTTTAAACAAATAATGTCAACTGCAGGGACACAGATAAATCAAGAGGTAAAGTTAGATGGAGAGAGAAAATTATTACATGATTTTTTTTATATGTATTTTCAGTTATATGTATTTTTCAGGTACAGGTGGGAAAGAGTACTCATTATGTGTGTGCGTCCTAAGAGGCTTCAGTACTATGGACTGGAGCATGCCAGGCTTCTCTGTTCACGGGATTCTCCAGGCAAGGGTTGCCACGCCCTTCTCCAGGGGATCTTCCTGACCCAGGGGATTGAGCCTGCGTCTCCTGCATCTCTTCCATTGGCAGGCGGGTTCTTTACCACCAGCACCACCTGGGAAGCCCTACGCAGAGTACATCATGTGAAATGCCGGGCTAGATGAATCACAAACTGGAATCAAGATTGCCAGGAGAAATATCAATAACCTCAGATATGCAGATGACACCACCCTTATGGAAGAAAGTGAAGAGGAACTAAGCCTCTTGATGAAGGTGAAAGAGGAGAGAGGAAAAGCTGGCTTAAAACTCAACATTCAAAAAACTAAGATCATGGCATCTGGTCCCATCAATTCACAGCAAACAGATGGGGAAACAATGACAGATTTTATTTTCTTGGGTTCCAAAATCACTGCAGATGGTGACTGCTGCCATTAAATCAAAAGACGCTTGCTCTTTAGAAGAAAAGCCATGACAAACCTAGACATATTAAAACACAGAGACATTACTTTGCTGACAAAGGTCCATCTAGTCAAAGATGGTTTCTCCAGTACTCATGTATGAATGTGAGAGCTGGACCATAAAGAAGGCTGAGTGCTGAAGAATTGATGCTTTTGAACTGTGGTATTGAAGAAAGTCTTCTTCTTGAGAGTCCCTTGGACTGAAAGGAGATCAAACTGCTGCTGCTACTGATGCTAAGTCACTTCAGTCGTGTCCGACTCTGTGTGACCCCATGGACAGCAGCCTACCAGGCTCCCCCGTCCCTGGGATTCTCCAGGCAAGAACACTGGAGTGGGTTGCCATTTCCTTCTCCAATGCAGGAAAGTGAAAAGTGAAAGTGAAGTCGCTCAGTCATGTCCGACCCTCAGCGACCCCATGGACTGCAGCCTACCAGGCTCCTCCATCCATGGGATTTTCCAGGCAAGAGTACTGGAGTGGGGTGCCATTGTCTTCTCCGGGAGATCAAACTAGTCAATCCTAAAGGAAATCAGTCCTGAATATTCATTGGAAGAACTAATGCTGAAACTGAATCTTCAATACTTTGGTCACCTGATACGAAGAGCTGACTCATTAGAAAAGACCTTGATGCTGGACAAGATTGAAGGCAGGAGGAGAAGGGGATGACAGAGGACGAGATGGTTGGATAGCATCACCGACTCAATGGACAGGAGTTTGAGCAAGCTCTGGGAGATGGTGAAGGACAGGGAAGCCTGGGGTGCTGCAGTCTATGGGGTCGCAGAGAATTGGACAGGACTGTTGTTCAGTTGCTGAACAATTCAGGACTGAACAACACCCTTGAAGAGGCAGCAGAAAGATCCCCTCTCTGTGAGGTTCCCCTTCACTGCTACAAACCACTGTATAATAATTTGCAACCCTCATGCATATAATAATTTGCATTTCACCATATCCCATACTGAATTGTGTTATTAAATATTCACTTGGGACCCAAGAACTCATCTCCCCAGTTATCTGCAAGGTTTTTGAGGACCCTTCACCACTTCTATTCCTCCACACCACCTATCACAGGGACTGAACAAAGATAATCAGACGATTTGATTGCTCGGGGTAAAGCTACTGACGAATAACCCAAAGCACAAAAATGATTTTGTTATATAGTATTATGGCACCCCACTCCAGTACTCTTTCCTGGAAAATCCCATGGACAGAGGAGCCTGGTAGGCTGCAGTCCATGGGGTCGCTGAGTCGGACACGACTGAGTGACTTCACTTTCACTTTTCACTTTCATGCACTGGAGGAGGAAATGGCAACCCACTCCAGTTTTCTTACCTGGAGAATCCCAGGGACAGGGAAGCCTGGTGGGCTGCTGTCTACGGGGTCGCGCAGAGTCGGACACGACTGAAGCGGCTTAGAAGAAGAAGAAGAAATTATGAAATTTTAGGAATACATCTATCTCTGTATTAATGTTTTATGCCTTGTATTCTGCAATTCCTGAGCTCAAGTTTGGTTAGCTGAGCACCGGGAATGAGAGAGGGGCGTTTTGGAATGTGGGGTGAATGTTAAAGTGTATCAGGCCATCGAAAAAATGCCCATTTGAAATTAAAACAAACTGGATTACTGAGTTTGCCTAAACGGTAGAAGGTGTTTGCAGAGTTCATTTAAACACTGCAGCTCGCACCGAGTCTCGGAGGGGCATTACCTGCAGGACTGCTCCCAAATCCGCACCGCTAGGCACCTGTTTGGCGAGCTAGTGCTCTGCAAGATCTCAGGGACCATACCTGTTCGCGCTGTGCAGTCACCGCTCCTCCTCACCACCAGGCGGCGCCATGCAGCGCCGAGCAGAGCCGGGGAACGGATCGCACGGCGCTCTCCCCGCACGCCCCGCTCCGACTGACGTCGACCCGGAAGTAGTCGCCGGCGCCCGGCCGGCCAGCAGCCTTAACAGCAGCAGGGCTCGGGAGGTTAGGTGCCCAGCTTCCCCAGCAAGGCGAGGGCCCTTCCGAGGCGGCGAAGGAGACGCCACCGCTTTCACTGGCGCCGAGGCTCAGGCGGGCGGTGCGCGAGCCGGTTGCGGGCACCTCGATGGTGGACTCACTAAATATTCGGTGGGCCCACGGCCCTGCCCGGTCTCTGAAGCCGCAGGTCACCGACCCCGCACCATGAAGGACGCAGAGTCTTCCTCGAGGGCAGCGTCCCGGCTGGACGGGGCTGCGGCGAGGCCGAGCCTCCGAGCTGGCCCTGTCGCCCGGCCTTGCCTGTAGGACGTTAGGGCCCGCGACCCGGCCCAGGCCTGACCGGCACCCGGCTCTTGTGTCCGCGCCACATTCGGCGCCCCCATCCCTGGCTTTGACGTGAGGGAGGGAGGCTCTGGTCCGGGGAGCCCCCGCCCGCCCGCCATGAAGACAGAGACGGAGATCCTGGCGCCGGAGCGCCCGGCCGGGCCCGGCGTCAGTCACCTGCTGAGTAGCCGGAAGCTGGTGGCCCTGGGGGCCGTACTCGGCTGGCTCCTGGTCATCCACCTCCTGGTCAACGTGTGGCTTCTGTGCCTTCTGTCTGCGTTGCTGCTGGTGCTGGGAGGATGGCTGGGCTCTGACGCCATCGTGGGGGCTTCAGGGCGGCTGCACCTGGAGCGCCTCATCCCAATGGCCGTCTGCCCCCCAAACCCCGAGGCTGAGAGGCAGCTGGAGCAGGAGATCGACCGCACCATCCGGATGATCATGCGGGACTTCGTGTCGTCCTGGTACCGCACGGTGAGCCAGGAGCCAGCCTTCGAGGAGGAGATGGAGGCAGCCATGCGAGGGCTGGTCCAGGAGCTCCGGAGGAGGATGGCCAGGGTGGACAGCCATGCTCTTGCCCAGAGGGTTCTGACTCTCTGCGGTTGTCACCTGCAGAGCTATATTCAGGCGAAGGAGGCCGCAGGGAAACAGAGTGGCCCAGGGGAGCCCTCCCAGCTCTGGGAGGCTTACTGCCGGGCCAGCGCTCCACACCCTGCAGTGCAGAGCCCCAGCGCTGAGGTCACCTACACACGTGGCATCGTGAATGTGTTGCTTCAAGGACTAGTACCGAAGCCGCACTTGGAGACCCGGACTGGCAGGCACATAGTGGTGGAACTCATTACTTGCAACGTCATCTTACCACTGATCAGCAAGCTCTCGGATCCGGACTGGATCCACCTTGTACTCGTGGGCATCTTCTCCAAGGCCAGAACTAACCCAGCAGGAGTGGCTAATCCACTCTGCCCAGCCAGTGCCCTGGAACAGCCCTCAGTGCCCACATCTCTGCCGCTGATTGTTGAGGTCCAGGGTCTCGCAGAAGCCCCTTCTCCAGCAGCAGCCCCAGTGCTCCTAAGCTGTAGTGAGCCAGACGGGCCTTCACACCCCTCCCCAGACGTTGAAGAAGGCCATGAAGCGCTGGAGGGAGATCTAGGGGGAGTGTTGGAGGAGAGAAAAGTCGAAAACAGCTCTTCTCATTTCCTGCAGCCTCTGTTCTTGTCAGAAGATGCAGAGCTGGAGTCCCCGGTGTCTGAACTGAGCAAAGAAACCATCATGCTCATGACCTCAAGCCCCTTCCTCTCTGCCAGTATTCAGGATGCCCTGTGTGCCCTCGGGGGCTCCCAGCCTCTGGAGCCTAAGGATGGCAAGGGACCCGAAGGAATAGAAGGAACAGAAGCTGAGGAGGGTCCAGGAACAGAAACAGAGCCAGGCCTGCTTGCCTCCATGCTGAATTCCTGCCCAGAGATCCAGATTGACACAGCGGACAAGGAGGGAGAGCAGGGAAATGATGCCTGTCTCTCAACTTTGCTGCCCAGTCCAGAGAGGATATGCCCCCCACGCCCCTCGTGTTTAGAGAAGGATCTCACCAATGGTGGGAGCTCCCTGGACTCCAGTCTGCCACAGGTCCTGCTCTCCTCCTCTCCACCTGGACCCCTCAGCTCAGCCACCTTCAACTTCGAGTCCCTGGGCAGTCCAGACGGCCCTGTGGTCATCCAGAACCTTCGCATCACCGGCACCATTACTGCTCGAGAGCACAGTGGCACCGGTTTCCACCCATACACGCTCTACACGGTGAAGGTAACACTTAGTGCATGGTCACCACTCTGGTCTGGGAATGGGTTTGGAAAGCAGTCGGTGAGGCCAGTGTTTGGAAGGAGGAAGTCTGCTCTTACTTAGTTTGCTCTGGTTAATTCAACCAGTATCGATATGGAGGGTCTGAAGCTCATGAGTGAAGCAGAGTAGGCTTCCACGACACTCTCACAGACCGTCCTAGAATCTCAGGGCTGTCACTGTGCTGGGAATCATATTTTTCCAGTGGATACAGCCCAGAAATCCTTTCCAGACTACTTCTTGCTAATTTCTTTTTTAAGTACTAATATCCTTTATACTTTGTTTTAGAAAGGAAGGTTGTTTACCTGTATATACCTCAAAAGGTGGCAAGTCCCTCTCCCTGGAGGTGTTTAAGTGTGGTAGTAGGAACTGCTTGGCAGAAGCGATAAGAAGGGGGTTCTTGAAGCAGCAGCTCCCTAAAGCTGATTTTGATAGAGTGAAAGTCGCTCAGTTGTATCTGACTCTTTGTGACCCCATGCACTATACAGTCCATGGAATTCTCCAGGCCAGAATACCAGAGTGGGTAGCCTTTCCCTTCTCCAGGGGATCTTCCCAACCCAGGGATCGAACCCAGGTCTCCCACATTGCAGGCAGATTCTTTACCAGCTGAGCCACAAAGGAAGCCCAAGAATACTGGAAAGGGTAGCCTGTCCCTTTCCAGCGGATCTTTCTGACCCAGGATCGAACTGGGGTTTCTTGCATTGCAGGCGGATATTTTACCAGCTGAGCTATCAGGTTTTGATATAGGCTACCTCCAAGTTTCCCAGAAAGTTGTATTCTTAAAAAATAAGTAATCCTGGGACCCATTCTTGGGAAATTCTCATTCAGAATCCATTAGCACCTGTCAGAATCCATATTCTGACAGCAGGTTCTGCAGCCCAAGAGATTCTGAGGCCTAGCCAAGTTTGGAGACATATCATATAGTGTCCCTCATGGAGCAGAATAGCCACAGAGAGCATCCTAGCTCCCAGGGGCTACGGATGTGAGAGCCCTCACCTGAATTCCACATGCATCTCTTATCTAGGCCTTTCCTTCTCAGTACTGGCCTGAGGGACTGCTTTGCTCATTCCAACTCACAAGGAACACCTCTGTCTGGCTCTAGACAAGCTTTCGACACCAGCCTCAGTCTCACCACTCTTCCATTGCTTGCCCACAGAATACCTTAACCAGACAGAAACACTAACTTACTCCTGATGAGAACAAGCATGTGTATCGTTCTCCCACAGCATTCGTTGTATCTTACACAGTCTCCCCCTGTAGGTATGAAGTTGCAGCTTTCATGCCATTCGGGGCGTTCTCTCTGGGGGGACATTCAGCACTGCTGTCTTTTCCCACATGCCAGCCCTCCTCACATATGAAGACAGCCGACTGTGACCCCATAAAATATCTCCAGTCTTCACATGTCTTCTCGTCATACAGACAGATGATCTGTCCTTGGAAAGAAAGATTCAGTGTTGCTCCAAGAATAATAATTAATCAGCCCCAAGCAAAACAAAAACACATGTTCCTTTAGTGTAGTCCAGGCAAACAAATGATTGTTGTTCCTCAGCTGTTTTCGATTATTTGTTCTTCCCTCAAGTAATATAGATAATCACTGGTTTGAGAATAATGACAAGATGGTTGTCTCCCTATAACATCCAGCCTCATAATTTAGGGGTAAGAGAGCCGGTATCACTATCAGTGTCATACCTTCTGTTTTATCCTCTGTCTTTGGGATTTGAAAGTGGTTATGAGTAAACAGGGTTTGCAGGGAGAACTTTGAAATGGAAGGAGTGAAAGGCAGTGGAACTTCGTTTCCCACCGCCTCGGCCACCTCTGTTGGGAAAGGCATCGCATTGCATACAGCACCCGCCCTGGGATTTGAGCTGTTCGTTAGAGCTTAGAGCGGCAGTGGGGCCTGAGAGGCTAGGGACAGAACAGGAGCAGCGTGCTCGCTTGACCCTGCTCTGCGCTTACTGTGTGCCAGTGAGCTGGTGCAGCCAACAGACGTTCTCTCGACAGTATGAGACGGCCCTCGACGGCGAGAGCAGCGGCGGCCTGCAGCAGGTGGCCTACCACACCGTGAACCGCCGCTACCGCGAGTTCCTGAACCTGCAGACCCGTCTGGAGGAGAAATCGGATCTCCGAAAGTTCATCAAAAGTCAGGAGTTCCCCAGCCCCGGAATGCCTGCTTGCCTTTCGCACCGAGCCACCCTGATCTGAAAGGCTGGAGGCCTGTTATCTGTGAAGAGGGTGGAAAGGGAGAATGCGGCCTTGAGGGTCCCGTGCTCCCTCTGTTTGCTTTTAGGTGTTCGGGGTTTTGGTGCGGGGCAGCACTCATGACATGCTTTCCGGGGTACTGCTTTGCCTCTGAATGCTTTGTTCTGGGGCCCCATCTAGTTTAAGCTTAAAAAAGAAACTTCCGTATTTCCACCTGTGCCTGTGAGAAGTTAAACAGGTTCATAGACTGGTTGCTGTTAAATATTAAACTGTTATCCAGAAATCCTTGCTGCCTTTCCTTTAACAAAAGGCTTCTTGGTGTGCCGTTTGGTTCTCATAAGGTACAGGAACAATAAGAAGACATAAAATTTAATTCATACCATAAAAGCTGTTGAGCAGCTACTCTGTTTTTTAAGAAAATGCCAAGTGAAAGTGAAAGTTGCTCAGTCATGTCTGACCCTGACTATACAGTCCATGGAATTCTCCAGGCCAGAATACTCGAGTGGGTAACCATGTCCTCCTCCAGGGGCTCTTCCCAACCCAGGGATCAAACCCAGGTCTCCCACATTGCAGGCGGATTATTTACCGGCTGAGCAACAGGGAAGCCCATGATCACTCAGATAAACATTTTTAATAAGTTGTGGCATAAATCATGGATTTCAGTTATAGGTTTTCTTTCTTAATAGCAATAGTTAATACTGAAAATATATGCCCAGGTCTCTACTAAGCTCATTTAGTTCTCATAAAAGTCTACAAGATAGATACTATCATTATCCTCATTCTACAGAAAAAAGCTAGGATTAAGCAGGTTGCCTAAGGCCATTATTACAGCAGAGATTGGAGCCAAATTTAAACTTGGGTAGTTAGACTTCAGGGCTGTTATGCATCCTACTCTAGTGACCTCTTATACCTTAATATTATCATGAATAATGGAAGTAGGCTCTCTGTATTATGTCCTTGGGTTATATCTCTAACTCCTGAAATAAAAAAACTCGCATGGAGGGAAGGCCCCAGGGGAGGGACTCTGAAGGGATGAGGCCCAGGCCTTGGTACCCAGCTCCCACCCCAACCTCAGGTCACTTCTCAGCTCAGTTCGCAGGTGAGGAGAAAAATCCCCAGGAAATACATTTGCATTTCTGTGTCTTATATATGTGATGGATAATAAATGGAATAGTTCTTAGTAAATGTTAATCAATTAACTTTTTTTTTTAAAGATGTGAAGGGCCCTAAAAAGCTCTTTCCAGATCTTCCGTTTGGAAACATGGACAGTGACAGGGTGGAAGCCCGCAAGAGCCTCTTGGAATCGTTTCTAAAGGTCAGCATCCTCTGCTGTCATTGTAGCCACCAGACACCCAGGCCAAGGTGGGAGACCTGGGGACTGGAGTTTCTCTCTGAAGTCCTTCTTGTGTCTTTTCAGCAACTCTGTGCCATTCCTGAGATCGCGAACAGTGAGGAGATGCAGGAGTTCCTTGCTCTCAACACAGATGCTCGTATTGCCTTTGTCAAGAAGCCGTTTGTGGTCTCCAGAATAGACAAGGTATGAGCAGGACTGGGTGTTCAGCCTTAGTTTCTTGCAGGGAAGGGGGAGGCATGTTTGAAAGGCAAGGGAGCCGGGGGAAGGGAGAGCAGCACAGAGGAGTAAGTGGAACATGGACTGGGGTTTTCAAGACCTGTTACCAGTACTGCTGAGGGCATCATTGCTGAATGACCGTGAGCGTCAGTACTCCTGACGCTGTAAGCGTGCACAGGTCTCCTGGTGGTATCATGACGCTGTGATTTTAGGGGAAGGGTACAAGGGTCGGTTCACATCTCCACGGACAGGCGGGAGCAGGAAGGCCTCTTCTGGCGATGAAGGTCATTCCCAGCGTTAGTCACTCAGTATGGAGCCCTTAGGCAGGACACCGAGCTGGATTTAGATCTGTGTAGTGATTCTCTGCTGGAGAACAAGGTTCCAAATGGTATCTTGGAACCTTTGGAGACAGTAGCAGAGCATTTGAGCACCACACTGGAGCCTGTGAGCAGTGGTTTCTCACTGATTCTCACGTCTCCAGGACAGAAGTCTGAGGTTTGTGCTGATCAAAAATGCATGTGTTGTAAGAGGTTAGAAAGCGCTGACTCTTTGGCCGAAGAGGGGGTCTCCCTCTTCCAATCTAGACTTTAGGGGATAAAATGATAAAGTGGGACTTCAAGTGAGGGGTGTTCGGAGACATTCACTGCTATGAGGAGAAGACTGCAAACTAGGAAGGGATAAACACGGTGAAACCGCGGAGTTCCTTGCACGTTTGCTCACCCATGCTGATGTGTTCTTTCACTGATTTTTTTTTTTTTTTTTAACCTTCACTGATTTTTTTCAACACCTGCCCCCTGGGTGCCCACTCAAAGCCACACGCTGTACTCATTGCTCATGACACAAGAGTGAGCAGGTACGGGCTCTCCCGGCAGACTACCATTCTGTGAATCTGGAGAGCGAACTGTATTTTCTCAGCTACATTCTCCACATCCATGCAGTTCACTATGTTCTTTCCCTGAGTTGCTGTCCCCTGGTCTCTACTGTGGTCCTCCTTGACCATGTCAGTCTTGCCTTGGCTGTGCCAGCTGTGCTCCCCAAGGAGGACTAACACAGGATGAGACAAAGCCAGCGGCAGTGTTGATTAATAGCGAGAGTCACTAAAGGAAAAGTCAATGTTTCCTTCCATCTCGCTGATATTTTAGGGTTTCATTTGTTCGTTCTCTTTAGCAAAAATCTGTATGTTATTTTCTCATTCTGAGAAATAGAGATAGCTCTTACTCTTCAGCAAAGATTGTTTTATTTCATCCGTATGAATAGAGAAGTTTGTATGAATTCCAGATCCTTAACTTTAACCTGAGTGTTTTTTGCCATTCTTTCTGTAGTTAAAGAAGAGGAATTGTTTGAACTAACTGGAAAACCAGTTTTTGTTGTTGTTGTTTTTTACAGTGAATTGCGCTGCACATTTTTATATCATAAATGTTTTTAGACTATTCCTTATTTTGATCATCTTTTTCACTCTTCCTTTTCTTTGTATATTCTTACGTGTATCACTTCCCCTTTGTCACATCTTGGTGAAAGTACTATCAATTTGAAAACTAAAAATCATTCTGTATGAAAAAAAAAGAAATTGAAAGTGAAAAGCATTTCACCAGCCTGCAGAACTCCCATATTTTTATTTGTCATGTTGTTTTGCCTTCTTTTCCCATGGAATCCATCGTCTGTCTTAACTCTGTGAGGAAGAAGATTTTCATGGCTGTGGAGGAAAGGGGAGAGAGTTGCCATTGAGTCATTAGCTGGTATCTGACCATGTGGATGGATAGGGCCCTGCTAGACAGGTCAGCTGGCTGCTCGTCCAGGATGCAGAAAGCACCTTGAGACAGCTGCTGCTGCTCGGTGGTGCCTGTCTAACCCCCCATCTGTGACCCCTGCAGATGGTGGTGAGTGCTATCGTGGACACGTTGAAGACCGCGTTCCCTCGCTCTGAGCCCCAGAGCCCTACAGAGGAGCTGAGTGAGGCTGAGACAGAAAATAAGCCCCAGACAGAAGGCAAGAAGGTTTCCAAGTAAGACACCCTTCCCAATTCTCAGGGGATCTCCGGTTTTCAGTCAAGGCCCATCCCTGCTCTGAGGTCCTAGAATAGAGGGGAGGGGTCATCTGTGCCTGTTTTTATGCAAAGTCAGACTGCGTAGCAAGCCCAAGGTCCTGCAGAGGTAGCCTGGCTTCATGTTGGTCTTGCCCTGGGAATCCAGGGCCCAAACTGACCAGGGAATTTTGACTAGAAGGAAAACTCTAGAATATGTATGTTCTCCCCCACCCCGCTTGGGAAATTGAAACATTTCTTTTAAGAATTAAGGCTTATCATTGATCTCTGTTTGTCATGGTTTCTGGCTCAGGAGTCGGGTACACTAGCGTAAACAGGAATGGGCTAGAAGGGACCCCTTCAGGGGGTCAGTGGTTATTGCTGCTGCTCCAGCCTGCACTGGCAGCTCTCACAGCCAGCAGGTGGGGAGGAAGGGCACCACACTTACCTTCTCGGGCACTTGCTGTATGTATCTGGGCCATTACAGAGAGAGAGAGAGTGCTGGTGGGAGGGAGGGGGTTGGAGAATGTTTATGTGTGCGTCTCACTGTCTTTTTCTCTGTGTTCATGTCTTAATGGGCTGGCAAGAACCCTCGCAATTCTTAGCCTTTTGTTTTCCCCCCTCACTGGGCCCATATTTTGAAGGGTAACCATGTTGCCTGTGCTTATAAGAACCCTATTTCTTAAAACATTGAGGTTAGGCCTTGTGATTCCCTCTCTGGTTTTATCTGGAACACAAGGGGAATAGTGGATGTGCAAAAAGGTGTGAAGAGCAAGGGCAACCTTGGTCTGTGGCACTTGTCTATTTAACTTTCAACAAATTTTTAACGAGCGCACAGTATGTGCTAACCACTCTTCTAGCCTGTGGGATACAACTGTGACGGACAAGTCCTTATTTTACGTTGACAAAAGCCCTTCCACAGGCGCGTTGTAAGCATAGCTCAGTGCAAGAGCTGCAGTGTGTGTAAGAATATTGTTTGGGGGATTTCAGAGTGAGGCATCTCTTGGCAACTCTGACCACTGTAAGCTTCCAAGAATAAGTGTGGACATGCCTGTTTTGAGGTATTAATACTTGGTCAGCCCTTCGTATGGGGATCAAGACCATGAATTACACACTATTTCTGCTCTTCGTTTCTGTACCAGATCCAGATTGAGGTTCTCATCCAGTAAAATTGCTCCAGCACTGAATATAACTGAGGCACACGAGAAGGTTCTCTACTGTCTCCAGGACAGCGGTGTGGTGAGAATCCCTACAGAATTCTTGGGATCATCAGTTAGGAGGTCAATCCTGCCATTATAGGCAGTTGGGATGTTCTCCAGAATCAGAAAGGTCTTTGGTGCCTTCCTAAAGGACTCAACCGACATCTGGGTCTCTGGTTTTTATTCTAGGAGCATTTTCTCAGACTGGTTTGGAATTCCTATGAGTTCTGGGCTGGCCAGTTGGCTTCTCAAGGGTGGTGGGCTTCTCAAGGGTAGTAGCCTTGGGATAATAGGTGATAGAATGAGAAAGCCAGCTCCTGGAAGGAAACATGATTTTTGTAGCAAACGAGACTACAGAGGCATTGTTCTCCTTGCAGTTTAGGTTAAAACAAGCACCTTTTCCTTAAGTGGTCACAGGGTCAGTGGGGTCCTCTACTCGAGACACGTGCAGGGAAGCAACGGGAGCCATAGGTGCCCCCCACTCCCTGCACCCTGCCTGTGACACAGCCCCTTCTCTCTTCTCAGGAGTCAGAGACCCTCTCCGTGTCTGGGATGGAATCCTTTATTGAAAAACAGGCAAAGTTACTAGAAGCTCAGCCAGCAGATGCTCCTGGAAGAGATTCTGAACAGACTGCTGAGGGGTGTGTGGACGGTCGCGTGTCAGATGCTGCTGCTCCAGCCCAAGGCCTCAGCAGCAGTGATCCAGGTGAGTGACAGCGGAGAGCCCGGTGTGTCCACTGGATTGTGACCGTTGGGTGGCTCTGTCAGGTGCCAGGGTACAGAATGGCACAATCCCAGGGCTGAGTGGATCAGAAGAACTCGGGACATAAGCAGGGCGTCCAGTCCAGCAAGATAAGATCCATGTTTCTATTAATAGTAGTGTGATTATTTCAGTTGTTCCTAATGTACATTGGCATTATCTTTGGATTGCTCCCTTCGTTTAGAAACTGTCTTCTCTGGTGTCTGTGGTGCCACTTTCTGGTCTTCCTGTCTCTCTTGTGTTCCCTCCTCTGTCCCTTCTGTTGGCTCCTCAGCCGTCCAGAGCTTCATTCTGTCCCTACTCTGTGCACTTGTCCTGTGAGCTTCTCTGTTGATTGGTGTCAACCCTAACGTGTGCTGGCGATGCCTCAGTCCTGGAGGTGGGTTTCCACTTGCCTACCGAAAATCTCCACCTTGGTGTACCATATGCTCAGTCTCTCAGTCGTGTCCGACTCTTTGCAACGCCATAGACTGTAGCCTGCCAGGCTCCTCTGTCCATGGGATTTCCCAGGCAGGAATACTGGAATTGGCTTGCCATTTCCTACTCCAGGGGAATCTTCCTGACCCAGGGATTGAACCCACATCTCGTGTGTCTCCTGCATTGGCAGTTGGATTCTTTACCACTAGTGCCTCCTGGGAAGCCCAGATGTACTGCAGGGCAGCTGAAATACAGCATGCACAAAATGGAATTTCTCTTTTCCTCTGGATCTGTTCCTTCTGTTGTGTTTACTGCCGTGGCCAACAATGCCGCCTGGTTACCAGGGTGGAGCAGAGGAAGACCAGGTAAGGCCACCGCTCTGTCTTCAGGAGCTTGAGGCAGGGCAGTCATGCTTCCTGGAGGTGCAGTGTTCTCTGCAGAGGGAGAATTAGGAGGCCTGGATACTGGTAGATTTGCTGTGCCAGAACTTACAAGAACAAAGTCTTTCAAATCCTACAAAACAAAAGCATCCCTTGCAAATAAAAGATCACAAAATCCTGGGCCCAAAAGAGGAAAAAAGGCTGACTTCACTATTGTTTCTCAGACACCCACAGTCAGTCCGCACTGTGGACCTCAGTTCAACTCTATGAAAAATGGAGTTTACAACCCCAGCTGTTCACACACTTCTCTCTGGTTAAGTAAATGTGTTATGAGAGCAAAAGCATCAAGAGAACTATGAGAAATTATAGATGAGATGGAATGGGTAAGATAATATAATTCTAGCCAAAATCAAATCTTTAAATGTTGTGCATTATCACCCTAAAGACATCATTTATTCCTGTGCCATTCTTTGAGCCCTGAGAGACTCCACGTGCTCGCATGATAGATAATTTACCACTTTCACCAAGAGGACCTGGGCCCTTGTTGCTTTCACTCATTGTTACTGCTGTGCTCCTTGTCGCCACATGGTGGCAGCTCTGCGTGTGTGCATGCTCAGTCTCTTCAGTGGTGTCCGACTGCAGCCGCATGGACTGCAGCCCGCCAGGCTCCTCTGGCCATGGGATTCTCCAAGCAAGAATACTGGAGTGGGTTGCTCTAGCATGGACTGCAACTCTAGGTAAATGCTAAACCTGCGAAGAAAAGAGAATTGAAGAGGGAGATTGAGGAATGCTATTTTTCCAAGAAACTGAATATCACATTTTGAACAAATAACCAGAAAGCAGACACATCAGCTCCTATGCCCCCTTGAATGACAGAAAAAAAAGGAGAATATATACAAGAATTAAGATTAAGAAGGATTAAGAAGAAAGTAAGCTTCAGTTCCAGCACATTTATCCAAGTTTGACATCGTTCACATTCTATAAGAACCCTTAAGTGAGCTGTGCTTGGGCACGCTTGCACAGAGAAAACCCACTGATCCTAGACTAATACAGTTACTGTTGATGATTAATTATAACTTTAATCACAGCTGTAGTACCAGATAGAAGAGGATTTTTTCAGGAATATTCTGTAGTTCTGGGGCAGTCTCCTGGAAGGCAAGTCAGAGGCGATGGGGGACCCCATGAACAGAGTTAGAGAACAGACGCTTCCATCCATAAACTACATCTGTTTTAAAAAGTTCTGCTTAGCGTGAGTATGAGCGTGTCTGTGACCCTTTCCGTCTTTGAAACAGGAAAGAAGTGAGTAATCATCATGGCCTTTTACCAAAAGTGCAGTGTTCTTCCCAGAACCACATGTTATCTCAAAATCAAACTGAGACCTCCTGGATCCTAACCCTCAGCTCCGTGTAATGGAGTTGCTTTCAGAGCCACTTGCTTACGAAAAACAAGTCCCACATCTGCTGCCCCGCACATTTCCCTGCTGCCCCGCAGAGGCGAGTGGATGGAAGGGAAAGGGACCGGGCCTTGCCACTTCCAGTTAGTCACCAGTTGTGAGCACTTACTTGGAACAAAATGTGTTCAGCTGCTTAGGGGAAATACAGAAGAACCAGAAAGGAAACCAGAAGAACCAGAAGGAAAGTAGGCAAAATAGTTACCTATAAAATCAAAGATTTTATAGATAAAAAATTACTCAGTGACTTAGGAACATAAATTGTAAAGAAAGACAGAACCTGCCACTGAACTTTGTAGAGATGCAGTAAACGTCTCTTGACTTGAATACAGATAGATGACACAAATGTGAGATGCTTGACATAAAGGTGGAGCAGACCCAGGGCCCTGAAACATGTCCTCGAGTGCAGGTCTCTTCCGGGTTACTCCAGATGCCCTTTCATCCCCAGGAACAGAGACCGAGTTGGCTGACACAGCCCTGGACCTGCTTGTCTTGCTGCTCATGGAACAGTGGCGATGGCTGTGTACAGAGAGCGTGCAGAAGGTTCTTCATCTTGTCTTCGGGACCCTAATCCAGAGGTAGGCCTGCTGGGTGCCCCTTCAGGTTAGAGTCTCAGGTTAGACGGAGGTTGGAGGTGGTTCCTGATTTCTGCCCTAGAGAGGGAAAGCGTAGAGTCCAGGAGACCTGCAGCCAAAAGAGAAGAGAGAACCTGTGTCCAGGGCTGTGGGGTGACGAGCTGCAGAGCATCACGTGGTTGTCTGAGGTGTGGACAGGCCTACTCTTGCAGGACCCCCGGCATCATCCCCTGAATTCAGGCACTGAGCTGAGCTCCTCCTCCGCTGGGGTCCGTTCTCCCCCAGTTTACCCCCAGGCCCTGTACCTCTCACTTTAGTGGACGTACGTGTCTCTTCACCAACAGTGTACAGTCACCGTGACTACCAACAACAAGGAAGAAAAGAGAAAAACCATCGTGTGCTCTCCTAGTAAAGACTAGTTTCTCCAGAAGGGGTGGACATGGTCACAGCTGAAGAAGCACTGACGCATGGTGGTGGGGAAAAGGATACTGAGATTTGAAACTTGGGTTGTATAATTCCAGCACCAGTTGAATTTCCTGAAAAACTGGTACGCAGATGGAGTTTCTAGTGCTGGCTTTCTAACCATGAAACTGATGCAAGCTTTGCTCAGCTGCAGGAGTCCAGGAACCCTGTCTCTGAACCAGGCAGACACACACAGCGCTTGAGCTGTGGCCGCTCATGCTTTGACCTCTCCCGTGTGAGACATCCTGGCAGATCCCAAAGTCGGGAGCCAAATCCTGAACCCTTCTGTTAGCGTGTGACTCATGCTAATAGGTCACTCTGAAATTAACAGTTTTATTAAAAAGAATTATGTATCTATTCTACAATAAGTAGGAGATCTATTATTAACTTTCCTACTGGGCAACTGTCTTGGTCATTTTCCTTTATTCATTGAGAAAATATTAAGGTCTGGTCAGTAGTGAACAAAACAGACACGGTCCCTCCTTTCACATATTTTATGGTTTAATGAGGGTGAGAACGGAGGGCTTTATCCATGTTCACCAAGAGAGTGCTTGGTGGAGGCGCAGGCCCCCCGGGTGTTCCACAGCCGCATGCTTATCCACCGCAGCATACCGCTGCTCCGCTGTGTGTCGTCGCTCTGAGCTCTGGAATCATTGTGGTTGTCTGTCTGCAGGTGTCTGGGTGCATAGAAAGTGTTCCAGTAAATGTTGGGTCTTCGTACTTGCAGTTCAGAAAAAGGGAAGGATAAGAAGTGGATTCTGTGTTTGATTCCTCCAGCTTGTGGCCCCAAGTTCCCTCCCAGTTCAGGGTGCCCCACCCAGGTCAGTCTTCAGCTGCAGCTTCCACTACTCCTATTACTCTCTGCTCTCTGAACCACACAGAATCCGTTCTGCTCAGCAGTACAACCTTGTGAGGTCTTCCCGGGCGACTTTGTGCCCGTGACCAGAGCGTCCGTGTGTCTGACAGCAGGAGGCAGCGCCCAGGCCCCCCTGCAGCACAGGTGCTGTCCCGGGGCGGCAGTGTTCTCCAGGCACTCCTGCTTCCCCGCATGCAGAGCTTCTGGAGTCAGGGCTGCCCTTCCTCACGAGAAGAGCCTGGAGTCAGGCTCAGTTCCTCCTCTCTCCACCCCCGTGCCCTGACAGTTGCATGGGAACCACACCTCGGGTTAGCTGGGTGGATGGCTGGCTGGTGAATGTAGCTTATGCCCTAAACAACATCAGAGGGAGAGCTTATGGCTGAATCCCCTTGAGCTGCTTCTCTTTCCACTTAAAAAAAAAATGGATGACACCTTTTTTTGTTGTTAAAGGGAAAAAATTTTGAATGTGTTAGTGAATTTGAATGAAGGCAAAGTGAGGATTGCAGAAGAACAGAGTTTTGTGTCTAGGTACTTCCAGACAGCTCTCCATGACTGTGGTCTGTTAACCTCTGTTCGCCCTAGATGTTTTCAGGTGGTGGCATTTTGTACTTGTTGACTTGCCTCATATCTCTTCCTGTCAGAACTTTATTCTTAAGACCATTTAGTTTTGTATGAGCTGCAGCAGAAATAGGAACCCAGCTGTTGACACCGTCCTCGCCCTGGGCCTCTACAAACTAGACTTAAATAAAGAGCCTCATCTTCCTCTGTTCACGGTCTTGCATCTTCTCGATAAAGCATTATTCCCAGCTTTTTAATGGTACACTTGACCTTCTTCTCAAGTATCTTGTGCTGGGTCACATTGTTCTTGAAGCTTCCTTAAGACAGCAGTCAGGAGGTCATGGAGAAGGAATCTCTCCCAGAGCCCCCTCCAGAGGCTCAGAGGACCTGAGCCTGTGGCCCGTGGTCTCTACCAGCAAGCTCTGAGTGCCGGCTCCCCAAGGAAGAGACAGGGCTTATTTCAGGTTCAGAGTGTAGGCGTTGATGGTCTTACTAGCTTCAGGATCCACCATCCAGCCAGCATCTGTGGAGAGCTGACTTTGTGCAGACACTGTGCCAACATCATTTAATCCCCTCAGAAGCCCTGTGAAAGAAGCCTTATAATCCCTACTTTAAAGGTGAGGCAGCTAAGGCTTGCAAAGAATCATGATTGTTCAGTCAAGATCACAGAGCTAGTAAGGATGTACAGGCCGTTTAAACCCAGGTTTGTCTGATGTTCAGCTGCAGGATCAGACGTTTGCCCTATGACTTGAAAAGATAAAAGCCAGCCCCCAAGTCTTTGACTCAGAGCAGTCCATATTCCCCAGGAGGAGACTGCCAGTCAGCTTGTAAAATGAAAATTGCATTTGAATGTGCATCCACTCACACACGACACAGAGTCCTCTGCAGCACACTAAAGCCAGTCTGTGTCACTTGTCCCCTGGACAGCTTGCATTTTATTTTTAAAGAGGCCGGCGCAGTGCTGCATTCCTGGGCTCTCTTTGCTTTGGTAAGCACATACTCTGGAATGTGATACCTCCCCAAAGCTGCAGCACCCCTTCCACCTGTCCTTACTACCCTCAGAGAGGTGTGGTTGGTCCCCGCTGGGTCAGGGTGGACCTCTCCCAGTCTGTCCCCAGGACTGAGGCCCAGGAGGCAGCATAGTTGCTCACTCTCTGAAACAGCACGCCGATAAGCTGCATCCATTTGCAGAGCACCTGGATTCTCCAAGTTCTAAAGCGAAGGAGAGTCGATATTGATGCCACGAGTACCTGCCACAACTTTTCTGGTTGAGCTGGACGCACTGCCATCATGGACGGCGTCTAAAGTTAGACGCTTCTCCTTTTAAAAATGTCATCATTGTCCAACCTCCAGCATTATCATCTCCAAGAAGACAAGTTCATTTCTTCTGCTTCCAGCTTTCTGTATTCTCCTTGATCCCTCTAAAGGCCCATATACATAACTGCCTAGGACGCCAGGGACTGCTCCCAGGTCCAAAGCATGCATACTGTCACTTTTTCCCTCTCTTGCACATATTTAGTCTTCACGCCACCCTCCCCCACATCCCCGCCCAATCTCTCTGTCCCTGGCCTGCGAGGGAAAAGAGTAAATTCAACCTCATGACCCCTCCTTCCAAGCCAAGGTTGGAAGAGTTTGAGCCAACTGCGTAAATCTCCCTTGATTGTTGATACTGTGGAGAGTGTGGGGGAAGGGAGCTGGGGAGAAGTTAGATGCCCAAAAAAGGCATTGTTAAGTCAAAGGCAAGTCTGCACGCATGCGCGCCTGACCTCATGTGTCAGCTTCTGTGCTGGGAACATCCAATTATGTAAGAGGGAGTGCTCCTTATTTGGAGTTAGAGTCAAAAGGAGGGGAGAGGGGTGGGGGAGCAGTCTAAGCCAAGGTGTGAATCCAGCTTATGCAGACCACTCATTCAGAAAGCAGGAGAAGCTGACAGTGTCTCTGAGTGCGTCAGATTCAGGTTTAGGGACTGGAACACTCAGACGCTGGGTGGGAGGAAGGGAGAGAGAGGAGAAACAACTGTGCTCCATTGACGGGAGAAGGTGTGGGGCAGGAGCATCCAGCCACGGTCAAGGGTGAGATTATTCTGGAGTCCTGATGTAGAGCAAAGGAATGAGAAGAAGCTGGCCCAGATCCCCGCCTGGGTGCCCAGAGCAAAGCCATGATAAAAATATGAGCCAGGCTAGCAGGAGAGTACACGAGTGCCACCTCCCGTGGCCCTGCCCTCCCCATGGCCCCAGAGATGGCAGCAGACACATTCCTGGTGTCTGTGTCTGCGTCAGGGTTTCTTAAAGAGTGTGATTGAATGAGTGAGTGAGTGAGCGAATGAGCATGTGTGCGTATTGAGGGCACGTGGGAACAGAGCAGTGTGGCAGAAGGGTGGGAAAAAAAGAAAGTTGTGTGACCTGTGGATGTAGGCAAGTAGAAAAGTACACGAAGTCAGGAAGTAGATAGAGAAGAAGAAGAAAAAGAATATGTCAGGTTATGTTGTGGAGCATGCTGTGGGTCCAGGAGAAAATTCAGTGGCAAGCTCCGAACCCTGCACCAGGGCATGGAATTGTCTTCCGAGGGGAGAGGTCTCTACGAGTCATCTCCCAGGGAGGGTCAGGAGAAGGCGTATGGGTGGCGTATGCGCCTGTTGGAGAGGGCGGTGCTGGCAGCGGGCAGTTACAAGTTGGATGACCAAGAATACTCTTGTCATCCATTCTCTCTGGTCACTCCACAACTTCAGGTGTTCTCTGAGTGGAATCTGTTCAGGGGCCTGTTTCCCGGTGGGCCTCTCTAAATAGCAGATAGATAAACCGTCTTCCTGACGTTGATTATGTCTAACGGGCAGCTCCAGGCCCACCACTGAAAGGGCATGAGCAGCTGCAACCAAAAAGGAACTGACATTGACTAAATACTACATCAGGTAAGCGGGCGTGGATTTTATATACTAAGGAGCAATTCAGTTCTCTGAGGTAGACGTGTATTTTTTAAGTGAGCAAAGTGTTATTTAGATTAAGTAACCTTCTCAGAATTATAATAAGGGCCACACCCAGGATTCCACCCAAGTCACCCTGGCCTTCAAGCCCATCCCCTTCCTGCCACCGCCTGCGGCCTCCTCACTGAGCAAGCTTCCCCATGAGGCAGTGGCCACAGGACTGACCTCACCTGAAAGTGCCATGTCCTACTTCTGTCCAAGAGACACACATATTTGATGGTAGCATATAAATTCATTTCCATCCGTGTTTTATTCTTAAACACTCCTGGATCAGAAATTATGTAGTCTCCCTTTAGTATCTCTATTCTACGTCCTATTCGCAATCAGAAAAGGGTTATCATAGTTCTGATTCACAGTTTCTCAAGACACAGATGCTGGGTTTTTTTCCTTTGCTCCATAAATTTCTCTTTCAGTTCAGCTCTGGTGCCTTGTGTTGCCTTACACCTGAGCTCTTTCTGTGCACAGCTTCTATTGAAAAATGCGTTTGTTTGCAAGAGCTACAAAATGATCTCAAACCAAGTCTAGTTTTCCTGTCTGATTACATCCTTGCCCCTTCTAGTTCCAGTGCTGGCCTGGATTTGAGGGGCTGACGTCTATGTTCTGCAGCAGTGGCTTTGCTCAGGTTGTATCGTGCTTCCTTAGGGAGAGGAACACTACTTGCCCCCCACCTTTTCCACTAGACCTTGGAAAAGGGGAGCTCTGACTTCGTAGACTCGGTCAGGATAGGCTTCAGTGGTCTCCAGTTTTATGAGTGCCCTCCCTGCCGTATTTCTTAGGTGTCTCTTATTCTACCCATGATAGGACCAAAGCACCCAGCCTTTCCTGTTGTCTGCCGAGAGTTTCAACCTGAATCCGTCCTTACAGCTGTAACAGCTCGGTGTGCGTTTGCACCTCCGTGTGTGGGATACGCTCCTACCGTCTCGTACACTCACAGGTGCAGAATTGGCAGCAGTTAAAACCAGAGCATCATGACATATGTAAGCATCAAAACCTTTTTTCCAAGTCAAATTATTGCCATCTCTTGCCTATCTATAACTACAAAGAGGAGCCTGAAACAGGTTTTAGGACAGGTTCAGACTGCAAGCATCTGGTGGGCAGGCACTCGTCTCACTCACCATCCTGCTGTAGGCATTTAGCTGTGTACATGGAGGGTGCTTCGTAAGTTTTTGCCAAATGAATGAACATCACTTGCCCTTCTGGTTGAATCGGTCTCTCTTCTCATCACTAGTGAGAATCTCGGGAGTTCCCCAGCGCTGCTGGGATGAGAAACACAGATGTAAGAGAAACCCCCTTGCCTGTCTCCCCCACAGCTCTTTAGTTGGGCAGCTGCTCCCCATCCCCCAGCGTCATGGCTGGGCCTCGGGCTATCTCCCACCCCAGCGGCCTTCTCTTTCTTCTCCAGAGGGACAAAGTGCCCTCTGCCATCATGGGCCTCCTGCCTAAGCTTGGACCTTCTGGAAGCTTCTCCTGCTGCTTTGCTTTCTCACCCTCTGTCCTTCCATGTGTGAAACTAAGGATATGGGCTTTGAAGTCACACAGATCTGAATTCACATCTTCCCTTGAGGCTTGCTGTCTCTGACTCACCTTTGCTTCAGTTACTCCGAGTGGGAGTAACAGTGCCTTGCTCATGAACTGATGAAGACTTTCGTTGCATGCCTGCCATCCGGTGGCATCAGTAAATGTGAGTTCTTGTCCGTCTCTACAAGCCCCACGTCCCGTTTCCTTGGGGACTCTTGTTCCCTAGGGCGGTCACACATTTGCTGTAGGATAGAGAATCTGTTTACATTGCAATGGTTTTTTGCTGAGGTGTTTGTAGTGAGCTCGCTTTGTGATCTCTTAGGAGCAAACACCCTGTGAGACACATGGCCTTTTCTGCATCCTTCAAATTAGGGTGTCTTCCTCTGTTTTAGCTGTCTATGAACTCTGTCCTGTCCTCACATTCCTACTTAACATCTTCCCAAGTCGTATCCAGTGTTTCAGAACCAGGGAACTACCTTTTAACCCAGGTACTCCCAACACTTTACTTTCTAGGAAACTAATTTTATTTAGTTCTTGTTGTGGTGACCTCTTTATAAATAATTTTTGAAAAGTCTTTGTGAGATTTGATACTATGTTGACTTGCTGACTGCTAGCTCTTCAGGCCTTTTATCCATCAAGGTCCCTTCAGCCTAAGAAAATAAATAACCCATAAGAATCCATTAGAAATACTGAACAGTGTAAGGTCAAAGAACACAGTATAGACCATAAACACAGTTTTAAAAAGTCATAAGGATTCTTGAGGGTAATTGTTAGGTAGGGTTTAGAGAGGAAAGTGTTTAATAAAGTTAGACCTTGCAAGACGAATCCCTTAGAATGGTTTAGGGTAAAGAATGTTCCAGACACTGGAACATTTTTAAAGAGGGAAACGGACATTATTTCTACTTTTAATAGTTGCCTTTAAACATGTTTTGCGTATTTTCAGCCAGCCCCTTTCTGAATGTGTGTGTGTGTGAGTGTGAGTGTAGAGAGTATGGACAGCCTGCTGGACTCCTCCTGCTTGGGGCAGTTAGGTGTGAGTCCTCCATGTGGACTCCAGGTGGCAGCACAGGATAAACAATCCCTGTTCGCAAGGCTTGGAGGGAGCTGCGGTTGTAGTCGTCACCCCGGTGGGGTAGTGATGCGGCGGGGTAGTGATGCAGCATTTGCTGTCTCGCCCCATGGCCCGGAGGTGGCTTGTGCGCCCTCTCCTTTGTGCCCCTGACTCTGTCAGCCAGCTTCTTTCTTCCTTCACCCCCGCCCCTTCAGGTGGTTCACTGTTCTGACACATCCCTGAGCCCGCCAGGAGAGTCAGTCTTACAGAGGGGAAACTAAAGCATGAAATGCAGAGCTCACGCCTTAGCCCCTTCGTTTAGTTCCCTAGACCTGGTAGAGCTTTGTAAGAGGATCCAGAGAAGCCTTTCTCTGACACACGCACAAACACACAGGCACTTTCACAAACACTTTGACGTTTTCTCCTTTGATCTCAGCAGCTTTGTACAGAAGGCAGGGCCAGAGTCAGTCCGTTAAGAAGGAACTCAGAGCTCGGTTGTTCGCACTTCCCTGTGGCCCGGCCAGCCTCCAGCCCGCGCGGCTCTGCAGTGCTGCTCTCACTCGCTGCTGCAGCGCTGCGGGAAGCCTCGCGGCTCTTCTGGCCGCTGGGCTTTGCTTCCCCGGAAGGGTATGGATCAGTTTTATGTGTGGTATTGGGGTGGAAACTCTGATGGCCTCTTCCAGATGGGAGACTCTGGACTAGGAGAGATTCCAAGAAACAAGGAGGGAGTAACTTACTGTGCGGAACGTGTCCTGCTGTTGCTCTTACTGGGGCCACACGAAAAACAGGCAGGTATCAAAAATGTGTGGCTGATTTTTCTGTTAGCCCTGATCTCAGAGCTGGTTTATGGTGCATTGATGACAGCCTAGTGTGAGGCTGAGAATAGTTGTCCTGAAGGCCTTCAGAGGGACATAGGTTTGTGTGATCACCTTTGAAACTGGAATCCTGAGTGTCATGATGCTCGGTCTAGAACAGATTTCTAAAGATCTCCATATGCGATCAGACTCTCTTTATCCCATGAGCACAGAGCCCCCAAGCGACTCCTTGTTCCATATTTTTTAGAAAGGGAGCCAGACCTTTGCCATTGGCCATTTTTTACCCAAATATCCTGCTACGTTATTCTCACCAGCTTCAAGTGATGGGTTGGATTCAGATGAATGCTGTTCATCCATCGGGGGCACTTCCCAAAATACACACATGACTCACAGTCCTCAAAACCCTTTTGCTTCCGTTTGACTTTCAGCCTCTTCTTGCCTCTGGGCCTATTTGCCAGGAAAACTGACAAAAACCTAGACTGCTGGCAGCTGTCTGTCCTTTCTAGGATTTATGGAGCGTGGCTGACCCCCTCCTTTGCCCTCCACCTCTCTTTTCTTGCAGTGAGTGCAGAACCAGGTGTGATTGTGTGGGTTCTTCATGGTGAGTTCTGAGTTGTAGCACAGCTGACTTATTACCCAGTTCATTTACTGTCCACCCCACAGCTGCTGTGTTGGCACACAGCTTAATTTTAATATTAGCCTGAATAGAAAGTTCTTAGGAAGAGAAATCTGCCAAACGTTTATGTAGATGCATATAAAATGCCAAATACAAAGGATTTCTAAATTGTCTACCTTTATTATTGTCCTCCATCAGCACAAATAACTAAGAGCTCAATATTGTTTTGCTGCTTTGAGTACTGAGACGTTTGCCTTCTGCACAGCTTAGTGTGAGCTGTGTGCCTTGCATTAAGGCCAGTGTTTGTCCCACTTACAGCAGTGATTCACTTAGTAACTAATACTTATTGATTACCTACTATGTGCCAGACGCTGAGTGAAATGATCAAAATTTAAAAGACCCCTGGTTCCTACCCTAGGAAGTTTAATATCCAGTCAGAGATGCAATCTTATAAATAAGGAGTTACAGTTTAAAGTTCTGACTTTAAAAACAGCTCTTCATGATTAAGAGAAGGGACTAAGTAAATTATGAGAAATCCAGGGAGGGTTTATAGAGGAGATGACCTCTGAGATAGGATTTAAATGATGAAGGGAAATTGAGAGCTGGCGTTGGAGAACAGAGCATTGAAGGCAGAGCAGTGAAGCAAGACAGTGTATGTGTGGAACTCAGAGAAGCCTGGGGCGGTTGGGATGTACGATGTGTAGCCAGTGTGGCCAGAGATTCCACTGCAGAGCTCAGTAGGCACTGACCCATACAGAGCCCTGTCACTATTCAGAGAGCATAGGATTCACCGCTATTCATTAGCAAAACATGTACAGAATTAAACAGAAGATGACATGATCAACTTAGTAACTTAGAAAAATCATTTACATGTGCTATCGAGGATTAATTGAAGAAAGCAATTTTCAAACTGGGGAGACAAATTGGGAAAGGGGTGATGAGGACCTAAGCAAAGATCGGTGCTGCAGAGATCATAAAAGCTGATGAATTCATGGGGTCCTGAGTACTGAGGAGGTCGGCTGGACCGGTTTTAGTAACTGTTTCAGTAATTAGGTGATGTTGCAGGGGGCAGGTGGGCTAGGGTTGGAGAAGAGGCAAAATCAAGAATGACTCTGGTTCTCCCTTGTGGATTGAGAAGCAATGCTAGCAGATGGCATAGTAGCCTTCCAAATAATATATCTGACTTGTGATTCTGAAAGTTCCTTGTTGCTCATTAAGTCAGTGGATTATTACCTACTTTTGTGTGACGCTAGATGATGATACATGAGGAAGCATGGACTGTATCTCTAATAAGTTTCAGATTTCTAATAGAAAACTTTAGGACCTCAAGGCCTAGATTTCTATCCTTTCTTCTACCTGTAAGCTCTGTCTTTGGAAGAAAGAGGAAGGTGTGGCTTGAACAGTTAACTGTGTAGCTGGAACAGAGGAAAGGTTTGTAAATTTCCTTACTCTGGCACATGATGCCCACGTGGTGGACTCCTGACTGCAACTGCAGTGAGAACATAACTTGAGGACCACAGGAAGGGCTTACTTGGCAGGACATCCATCGACTCAGTGAAGAAGAAAAAGCTGCAAAGAAAACTGAGGTAAAACTAAAACTGAATAGAATGGGAAATAACTCACAGAAAGGAAAGTAGACGGGAGTGAACTAGAATTCACAGAAGAACATAATAGAGAATCTGTCTTATATACCACAATAACAAAGGGACTTAAAGTTTATCATGGAGCATTTTGGAATAAGGTTGATTCATTCAGTATATGTTTGATTATGTGAACTGTCCTAGTCCAGTAAATGCTGAGGAAGACACCAAAATGAACTGAGATCCCTGCCATCAAAACTTCACAATCTTGTCTTTTAAAAGTTTTAAGAAGCTCAACCGATATGTATTGAGTAAATGGAATAAACAGATTAAACACATGACTCCAACGAGGAAGGAGAAGAATCAGCATCAGATGAAATCAGAGTCGTTAACTGGGATCAGATTATAGATGAAAAAACAGAGAAAAGGGACATGCAGTGAGAAATGCAAACAGTAGAAATTAGAACTGGTGAGAACGGTGTCCACTAAACTTGAACTCAGAAGGAGCTGACATTGTGGATAAACGTTAGGGGGAAAGATTTTTTTTAAAAAAAGTTTAAAACAGGAACAACTAAGATAAATTGTTTGGAACAGATCTTGTACTATTAACTGGCTACCTTGAGAAATCATTTATTTATTCAACAGCAAATTGGTGTACTCTTTGCCTGGGGTATTTCTGTTTTTTTGTTGTTGTTGTTGTTTTTACGTAAAGGAAAGTGTCTAATAAAAAGAAGTGAGCAAGCATGATTAAACTAGAATTGAAGACCAAAATAGGAATGGAAATAACAAGAGAGCATTCATCTGCTTTAAAATTCAGGTACCTGACCAGGTGAATTCTGTTCCATGGAACTGAAAGAATTTGCATTTATCATTGAAGATCTAAGATCATGAAGAAAATTTCTATATAGGGATGCGTTGCTCGGAGATGGACAAGTGACTAGCCTTTTAAAAAATGGATACAGGCTTCTGACCCTGACTTTTACCTCTGGAAACTTCTTAAGTGGATTATTAAATAGATGTCTTGTGAACTCTCAGGAAGAGGAACACGGGCCTCAGAACCCAGTGTGCATTCAGTGGGAATGCTAACCTTGTTAGCAAGGTTTTTTTTTTTCTGTCTTAGCAGGATTGGTTGGAGAAGGTAATGGCACCCCACTCCAGTACTCCTGCCTGGAAAATCCCATGGACGGAGGAGCCTGGAAGGCTGCAGTCCATGGGGTCGCTGAGGGTCGGACACGACTGAGCGACTTCACTTTCACTTTTCACTTTCATGCATTGGAGAAGGAAATGGCAACCCACTCCAGTGTTCTTGCCTGGAGAATCCCAGGGACGGGGGAGCCTGGTGGGCTTCCGTCTATGGGGTCACACAGAGTCGGACACGACTGAAGTGACTTAGCTGCAGCAGCAGCAGCAGGATTGGTAGGCCATTAAATGATAGGAATGCATAGGTTGTTGTATTGTCTGTGGATTTCAACAGGATTGTGCCATATTTCTCTAATATCCATATGGACATACATGGTCTGGACTGCAGGACTTTTAAGTGGTCCATGGCTATCTGAGGATCTTTAGCCCAGGTAGCTAATAACTTGATAGCCTAGAGGGCACTTTCTAGTGAAAACATAGAACTTATCCTTTTTGTCAGTGAATTTGCAAGTAACTCTGATCTTAGAGATATAATTAATACTCTGGGTGACAGAAGTCAAGATTCAGAAGACTTTAGAAGAGTTAGTTCAGTTCAGTCACTCAGTCATGTCCATCTCTTTGCAACCCCGTGGAGTGCAGCACGCCAGACTTCCCTGTCCATCACCAACTCCTAGAGCTTGCTCAAACTCATGTCCATCAAGTCAGTGATGCCATCCAACCATCTCATCCTCTGTCATCACCTTCTCCTCCTGCCTTCAGTCTTACCCAGCATCAGGGTCTTTTCCAATGAGTCAGTTCTCTGCATCAGAGTGTTGGAGTTTCAGCTTCACCATCAGTCCTTCCAGTGAATATTCAGGACTGATTTCCTTTAGAATTGACTGGTTTGATCTCCTTGCAGAAGAGTTAGAATGGTCATCTAAAGCAAACAAGATGGGATTTAACAAATAAATATTATAAAGCAGAATTTAGATTCTTTTTTTTTTTTTTTAATTACACAAGTGTAATACAAAAGGACAAGCCTAGATTTAACAGGAGTCTGTGATTTCTGGTTAAAGCGCATACGTGGACTCAGGGTGCTAGCTGGCTGCATACCCAGTGATGAGTCAGTGCTTTAGTGTGTGTGCCCCAAAAACCAGTACCGTCTTTGACTGTATTAATACAAGTATGGTATCTGGCTTGAGGAAGGCACCGTTCTCTGCCTTCTTTGCCGGTCAGGGCACATTGTGAGGTTGTGTCTGGTTCTGGGCACTGTCCGTTGTAAGAGAGGACAGCAGTGAAAACCCTAACCTGCCCTCCCTTCCCCCCACCACCATCAGCACTGCTCAGTCGTGTCTGACTCTTTGCAGCCCCATAGACTGTAGCCCACCAGGCTCCTCTCTCCGTGGAATTTTCCAGGCGAGGATACTGGAGTGGGTTGCCATGCCCTTCTCCAGGGGATCTTTGTGACCCAGTGAACAAACCTGCATCTCTGGTGTCTCCTGCACTGGCAGGTGGATTCTTCACCACTGCGCCACCTGGGAAGCTGAGCCCAACCCCCCACCGCCCCATGAAGCCATACTTATCCAGGGCCTTCCTCTCTCAGCCATGGATGCAGTCTTAGAAAAGACATGAGGGGAATTTGGTTAATTGGCTTAGATGTGGTCCCTTAAAGCTTTCTCCCCTTATTCTTGAGATTTGATTCTGCTCTTTTGATGGAAAATGACCTTCTGCTAACCTTGAAGTCCCATCTTAAGCCCTAGTATTAAACTGTCTCATTTTTAGCCACCGCTTCATTTCTCTGTGTGTAGCTATTTCAGACCAGATTCCTTTGAACGTGGACTGGACACGGACTCGCAGTGTAATGGGTGCCCTGGTCTCTGCATCCTCTGTCCTTCCATGTCTGGCACTGGAGGCTCTTCATGTCTCAGTGTCCATCTGCTATTGTTTTTTTCTCCTTTTATTGCCTGTTCTGGGCCCCCTAGAACATCTCTGTGCTCTGAGTCCTTCAGAGATGGCCTGACAGAACACTTGTGGTCTGGCTTTTTTTCTTCTTTGGGGAGAAGCTAGAAGATAGAAGAAGATATCTAAATCAAATATCAGAACTGGAATAGTAGTAGAAAATAAAACCAGTGCTATTTGAGGCTCTTCTCCATATTTATTTTAGCGTATTTACCTCATGCATCTTGTGTTACATCAACAATAACATTTGTATTTAGTAAATGATTTCTTATAAATAATTTGTAGATAGTAAATAGTCCAAGGGATGTGTGTGTGTATCTCCACCTTGAAACTGGAGCTCTTAGCTTAACAGTGGTAGCAGCAGATTCCAGAACCTGATGCTGGAGGAGCTATTATGGCACACTGGACTGCAGACACAGAACACAGATTCCATTCCTTGTGCTTCAAGACACAGATTTCTCTTTAACCTCCCCACCCCTAGGTTAAGAACAGAAGGATGACATGTGGAATGGAGAAATGCAGGGAGCTAACGAGGCTTTCCAGGTGGCTCAGTAAGGAATCCACCTGCCAGCGTAGGAGACGTGGGTTCAATCCCTGGGTTGGGAAGATCCGCTGGAGAAGGAATGGCAACCCACTTCAATATTCTTTCCTGGGGGATTCCATGGACAAAGGAACCTGGCAGGCTATACAGTCCATGGGGTTGCAAAGAGCTGAACACGACTTAGTGACTAAACAGCAACAACAAGGGAGCTAAGGATGGGAGTCAGGGTGTCGGTCGCTTAACACTCACCCCAGAGCCTCATCTGCTGGCTTCCTGTGCCTCAGCCCAGGTTCAGGACTGAGGGAGTTCACAGTGTTAGATAAAGAAGGGTGGTGTGCATGGAGCCTCACTCTGGAATAGAAGGAAGGGGAAATGGGTTGAAGGAGAGGAGCAATGGTTGGATGAAGAAATCCCTGTGCTCTTCCTTGTTTATCAAATACTGTTTCTGTGCAGCGTGTCGGGCAGACTATACAGATCCCTGGAGGGGCATCGTGTGTAGCAATAAAGCATGCTTTCGAGAGGGGTCTCTGGCGTACAGGTGGCTTGTACTGTCTGCGGGTGGGGCAGCAGGGGTGCTGGTGATTATCTGGATTTGGACTTGATCGCTTTCCCCTCCAGACAGGGATGCTCGTCACTTGTGTCGAGAGGCCAAATCTCCAACGTTCTGTGAACAAAAGGTTGCCGCCTGCGTCTTCTCCACAGGTTGCCTTCTCCCCTAGCTGGAAAACGAAAGTAGGCTCATCCCAGTGCCCGGGAGGCAGCCTCTTGTTTCCTTCGAGAGGAGGAGGAGGAACGGTGGTGGGAAGAGGACCCTGAAAAGGGAGGGAAGCATCTGTGTGGTGGGCGCGGCTTGTCTGCTGCCCGTGGGGCATGAGGCGGAGCAAGAGCACTGAACCTCGCAGCACCCCACTTCTACAGTGGACCCCTCTCTTTAGACACGAAGTTGGTTTCATTTCAGCTGGTTTACACAAGTCCTGCCTCTCCCATTCCCAGGACTGACTCTTCTAGGCCCTTCTGTTTATTAGTCCTGTGCCTCAGGGCTTAGGGCGCTTACCGGCGCCTTTGTTTTGTTCAGCAGCTGATGTTTTGCTTGGTGACCTCAAACGTCTTTGTCAATTAGTTCTGCTAAGCTCTGACCATTTTATTTGACTCACTGACTCATCCTCCTCATCAGGGGCTTATTCTTGCCTTTTTATACTGTGATTCTTCTTCCCAACATCCGCATTGAGAGTTTGATGGGTTATAGACCAGTAGGTTTGTATAATTTGTCTGTTGCCACATGTTAATGTTTGTTCTGCATCCAGCATGTGTTGATGAGATGCTTGGTCACCACGGGAGGGAGCAGAGGGGACCTCCTTGCCCAAATCCTATTCGAGGTCCTGTTCCCATTGAATGAATGACCATTAAAGTAAAGCAGGCCCACAAGGGGGCCGGGCACCCAGGGCTGCTGTTGTCATGCTCAGTCAAGGAAGGGCTGAGTGGATGCTGAGGTCTCTCCAAAGAGTCGCAGGTGCTGCTGGCTCCAGAGGACAAACTGAAGGTCAAACGGAAGGGCAAGCCAGCCTATTGTTTGCATCTGTGAACGAGAGGCTGAGCTAGAGCTAATGCTGGCTGAAAGGGAAAGTGTTAGTCGCTTAGTTGTGTCCAACTCTTTGTGACCCCATGGACTGTAGCCTGCCAGGCTCCTCTGTCTGTGGGATTCTCCAGGCAAGAATACTGGAGTGGGTGGCCATTCCCTTCTCCAGGGGATCTTCCTGACCCAGGGATTGAACCCTGTGTTTCCTGCACTGGCAGACAGATTCTTTACCACTAAACCACCTGGGAAGCCCAAATGGTGATGGCTATTTTGGGCAAGCTTTGTGCCGCTCTTGATCTCCATCGATGTCTGCCGTTGTTGCCCTGCCGTTACCTTTCAGACTTCCTATTCTTAGAATCATCTGTGAGCCCTGGGCCTGGGGGAGTGCAGCCCCCAAAGCTGGAATGCCTAGCGTGAGCGGAATGCAGACTGTCTGGCAGAGTGGAGGTTAAATAAAGTTTGCCTTGGCAGCCCCCTCCACTCTTGGATGGACGACAGGCAGCTCAGGTCTGGAGTGATGGCATGGGCTGTGTGGTGCAGCACCAAATAAAGTCTTCTTTGCGTGAGTGACGTTGCCAGCAGTCCATTCATCCCCGTCACGGCCATGCCATTCTCAGCACGGGCCTCTGCAGTGTCGAACCTCAGCAAGTGACCACACCACTCTGGAGACCTGCAGAGACAGGGAAAGCGCTTCGGTGGAAATGCCTCGCAGGCCCTGCATATTGCAGTACCTGCCCTCTCAGTCACTGACTCATTTGTGGAAGCAAGACAGAGGGGTACATTTTCACTGTAATAAGAGCAGTTGCCAGTCAGTCATTTCACTGACATTTCACAGACATTTCACTGTGGGAAGATGTTGTGGTGGGGACCTCTTGCAGTGCTTATAATGTAGTTGGGAAAGGCAAGCTGTAAATATATGAGGCAGTAAGTAATATTCCAAACTGGAATACCAGTGCTTAGTCTGTGTTGTAGAAGGAGCACTGCAGGAGGCCTAAGGAGCGAGCATTTCTGGGTGGAATGCTCAGGAAGGAATTTGTGGAGGATGTGGGGTTTGAACAGGTTTTGCTAGAAGGACAGAGTTCTACTGCTGGCCAGGAGAAGGCCTGGTCTGTCGGGAGCAATGGGTGATGTCAGGAGTCCTCAAGACAGGTTGTGGGGGCGTGGATGGTTGGCCACGGAGAGGGGTTTGTATAAAGTCCCCAGACCCTGCGCTGTGTACACGGCACTGAGAAGTCCCAGTGCTTCTCGCTGGAGGACGGTTGGAAAGGTGCAACCTCTCCAAAGCCAGGGCCCTCAAATGCTCTGTTCTCAGCCCCTGACACATGGGTGCTCACACTCAGTGAATGACTGTAATCCTATCGTCACTCGTCTTCAAGTTCTGGGAGCCCGTGCTGTCGACTGGCTTGGTCTCGCCTGTGGGAGCTGGCGCTGCCTTGGCGTTGTTCTGTCCTCATTGCCTGGAGGACTTGCCCTGGCTCTGGGTCCTCCACGTTGCCCTGACCCTTATCTCTTCCCCTGCAGGTGGCTGGAGGTACAGGTGGCTCATCTGACGTGTCCACAGCGCTGGGTGCAATACCTCCGGCTCCTCCAGGAGTCCATCTGGCCAGGCGGGGCTTTGCCCAAGTGTCCTCGGCCTGTGAGGACCCCGGAGCAGAAGGCAGCAGCTGAGAAACAGGCTCTGCAGAGCCTGATGGGTGTCCTGCCAGGTGACTGCAGAGAGACTGATGGTGCCATAGCCTTCCTCCCCACACCGCTTTCCTGCCATTACCCCACGCCCTTCTCCTGTTTTCAAAGGGCCTTATCTGCAGCAGGACTCAGCAAATGTGTTGACCTGCTATTTCTGAGGCCAACAGGAAAGTGGTTGGGACTTCTGGGGAGGCTGAGGGAACAGGAAGTGTCTTCGGGGCAGGTGATGACTTCCAGCCCTGTGGACCAGGGAGGAGCATGACATGCCTGCAGAAGCCCAGCTTGGGGACCAGTGGCCAATGAGTAAAGTGCACGGTCCTCAGCTACATAGACACAAACTCCGAAGAGGGCTTTTTCCTTCCCTTTATATGGTTTTTTTCGGAGGACGGGGAAGGCAGTTTGCTGCCTGTGGTTGTGCTGGGGGGAGGAGGGTACAGTGGTGGACTCTTACCCCAGACTGTGCCATTTACTCTTGTTAACCTCTGTTCTCCAGCCTACACCATTGTATCAGAAGCAGCGACAGGTTACAGAATTGTCTCCTGGGGCCCATCTTATTTAGATATCTAACTTAAGAACCATTTTTGTTGGCTTTTCCCTGTCTCCTGAGGATATAGTTTGTCTGTGTGGTTCAGAGATGTGCCAGAAGTACCCAGTGTGACTAAAGACAGCAGACGTCCTGAGGAGGCAGTCCTCGCAGAGGCTAAGGCTTCGTGGTGAACTAAAACCATGTCCACCTTTCTTTTCAGATGTCATCGTAGAAATCCTTGGGGAGAACAAATGCCGGCTGAGCTGGAGTCTGGTCTTGGAGTCGCTGCAGCAGCCCCTGATCAACAGGTGGGCACGGCGGAAGCCGTCTCTGGTCTCAGAGGGTCCCGGGCTTCTGGTTAAACGGCTGCACCGAGAAGACTGGAACCGCAGTGTCTCCCTGCCCTGGGCCCCGGCTGCAGGTGCAACGACCGTTTCCCTGGCTTCCGAGCAGGGGTCAGTTGGCCGGGAGCTGGTGGGACCAGCCACTGTTTGCATTGGGAAGAACTCTATGCAGGCCCCCGTGGGAGCTCCTGAGAAGGCCCTGGCAGTCCTCAGCACAAAGAGGTCATGGTCCCCTGGCCGGTGCCGGGGGGGGCAGAATTCCGCCGGTGTTGAGAGCACGTTTCCTCCCCTCTTGGCCCTGCCCTGAGCACGTTGTGTCCATGAACTCCCACTCCTCATGTCCTGTCTGCCTCATCACAGGGGACCTGAAGGTTCCTAGTAAGTTGTTACTACAGGGATTCCCCTCGCTCAGGGCTCTTCAGAGCAGTGCCAACGTGCTAGATGTAAAGAAATAGGGAATTTCCTTAAATCCAGTCTCAAGTACCATTTCCACCTTTGTTGCAATCCTAGCCTTCTTTAGTTCAGCAGACTTTTATTTTACAGCCGAGACACTGCAGTCCACTGAGGATATCAATAGCGGGCAATGGGGAGGTGAGATAAATGACATCAACAGGATCTGGTGTCCTGAGACCTAGCCAGACCTTCCCCCAAGTTGTTCTTTTTGTTTGTTTCAGGCATTTGATTTACTGCCTCTGGGACATCATCCTGGAATTGTTGGAGCTCAGTGCCTCTGCCGAGGAGTCTGCCGCAACCAGCTCCACCGCAGACACCCCAGGAAGACGGGCATCTCCCCTTAGCCAGAGGCCATTGTCCCGTTTCTTCGAGGGTTAGGAAGGGCGGATCACTCTGCCACCCAGAGACAAGCAGAAGACCATACCCTCTGGAACAGGGCCACACTCAGAAGGCCTGGGGTCTCAGCAACAACGTCCCCCCTCCCCCCCGCCACACACACACACACACACACACACACACACACACACACACACACTTGGTCTGTAGCAGGCAGTGGGCGTATGTGCGCCATTGCACGCACATCCATTTCCATGCCTCCTTGTGTGTGGACTGTTGCTGGTGGGGGGATCCTGGTTCCTCAGGAAATGGGAGCCATGGGGGAGATGAATGAGCCCCCCAGCTTGCCCTCCTCCCTGACACTGTTTGCCGGTAGCCTGGCCTGTGCACACGTGCACCTGAACCCCCCCGCCCCCCCCATGCAGGCTCCAGGGAGACCGGGAAAAGCACCACAGCTGGGTTTTCTTGGAGGAGAAGACAGTCTTCTGAGTTCTCTCTTCCACCAGGAAACAATCCATCCAGGAGTACTCTTGAAAGCCAAAGCGCTGGTCTCTTGAGCGTCCCCACAGCCCACAGAGGGAGCCGCTTCTCAGGGCTCTCCACGCTCACCGGTGTTGCCCAGCACCCTGGCCTGCAGAGGACGTGACTTCGGCTGCTGCCCGAGGAAGCTGCTTCCCTGAATGGCAGACTGCCAAAGCTCCGGGGGGCCCACCCCACCCCTCCACCCTTTCCTGAGAGAGGGCTGCACTGCAGGCTGTACCAGCCCCTCCCCAAGAGCAAGTGCATGCTGGCGTCTGCGGCCTTCCCTGTCTGCCTTCACCCACCCAGCACAGCAGGTCACTCCGCCGTGACGAGTGAAGAACAGGACCTGCACTAGCCTGGAACATTCCTGCTTCTCCTGTCACCCTCCCGCCTCTGACCGTTCATTCCCAGCTTCCACTCTCCTTTGCTTATGGAGCCCGACAGCAGATGTTAGGTCCTGGGCAGAGTAAAAACGTGTGTCAACGTGGTCTCTGGCTCTATGGGTTAGGATGCTTTAGACTGAAATTACTAAGAACGTTTATTTTTTTCCATCAAACCAGTCCCTGAGTAGGTGAGGCCCCGGGTTGGCAGATGCAGCATCTTGGACCTCATCGAGGGCCCAGATTCTTCCCATATTTATTTTGCCTTGTAAACACATTAGCTCATCTTCAGGCCACCGGCCTTCACAGTTGCTGCAGTTCAGGGCATCACATCCACGTATGACAATATCCTTGAAAGAATGGGGGCGTCTCCCCCATGTTTTCTTTTAAAAAATGAGGAAACAGTTTTCCAGAAGCCTTCAAGAGTCCTCAGGACTCAATGGCCAAAACTACCTGCCCTGAGCCAGTCCATGATGTTGAGGATGCTTGACCACGATTGGCTTCTAGTAGTGTTTCCTCCTGGGGAGGTCACTCGCCAGGAAGGTTAGATACCTGAGAAAATAGACGTTAGCAAGGAAGAAGCAGAGGTCAGGTGTTGATGAAGAGTGTCTGTTGCAGGGCTCATTCTGCAAACACCACCAAACCCCCCTCTGTGCTCAACTTAAGAGTGAGGTTTGCCAAACATGCCACCTGAAGCTCTTCACATGCTTCACCTTCCCTCACCCACACGTCAGCCCCAGGAGGTGGTTCTGCTCTGTTCCCACTTCATGGGCACACGAGGCATAGAGGTTGGGATGGCCACAGGTGCTTGAGGAAATTGCAGAGCCCACACGCAGAACCACTGTTCCAGTCTACCAGAGGGTGGGTTCTCACCTGTGAGGAGCCTGTGGTCTGGAAGACTCCTGGTCAGGGCCATGTGGCCATGCAGTGGTCTCTGTTGCAGCCACTCAGCTCTCCCATGGGGGCCTGGGCAGCCACAGCACGTGCTCCTGTGGGCTCGGAGCTCCGAGTACCCCGAAGCTCTGTTCACATGCCACGGCAGGTGCTGGGTTTAGTCTGGAAGTAGGCCACAGACCCAATTCTAGTGAGTTAGCAGTGCTCGCTGAAGTCAAGTGTGCGTGAGAATTACCTAGAGCCAGGGTAGAGGCCTGGGGAGCTGCATGTTAAGCTCCCAGGGGTAGCCAGCAAGAATGCAGGCCTTTAGCCACACCTGGAGTGTTGAGGGGTTAGAACCCAGACAGCTCTACTTGGGTGCTGTTAATGCACCACTGAATATTAAAGTCACTTAATTGAGGTGGTAATTCTATCTGAACTGACTCTTAAAGGATTAATAAGAGCCTGTGAAAGCATGGGGAGTTCAGATGCAACAGTGAACCATGGGTGAAGACATGGAGAGTAGCCCCCCCGAAAGACACCTCCTGTGTGACCCACTTCCCTGAGGTGCCTGGAGTGGTCGGGCTTACAGGACAGAAGGCGGTCATGGGGCAGAGAGGTGGGGATGCAGTGGGGACAGAGTTTCAGCTGCTTGGGAGGAAGAGCTCTTGGGACCTGTTTTCACGTATATGTAGTATATGTAGCACTGCTGAACTGTACACTGAACAATGCTGAATTTTATGTGTATTTACTGCAGTTTAGAAATTTTAAAAATAAGCTGTATGGCACCAGGCAA
This sequence comes from Bubalus bubalis, assembly GCF_019923935.1. Taxonomy (NCBI): domain Eukaryota; kingdom Metazoa; phylum Chordata; class Mammalia; order Artiodactyla; family Bovidae; genus Bubalus; species Bubalus bubalis. Next base: position 117,602,166 of record NC_059161.1, on the reverse strand, counting down.
GCCCAGCGTGCGGGGAGGGTGAGGCTGGAGCCTCCGGGGCTGTGTGCCTGGAACCTGGGGTCCATTCCAGCCGCGTGGTGGGGGTCATGAAAGAATCCTGGGAGCATTCAGCAGCAGTCCTGAGCCTTGATCACACACACAATCAGCCCTGCTTGGTCCTGCCCCTGGAGACTTGACTCCTGCCTGCGTCATTCTGACCCCTTGAGTGCTCCCAGCCCATCCCCACTGCTGACATATACAGTGGCTTCAGGCTCTGTGGAGTGTAGTGAACTTCAGGTGGTAAAACCCCAATCGGAATCCTCGCTCTGCCTCTTGGCAGAGGATGCAGATATGTTGGGAAGCTCACCTTCACGGAGACTCTGATTTCTCTTAGAAAAGGGGACAGAAAAGTTACCGCCCTTTTGAGCACAGAAAGAGCCCGGGTGTAACAGCAGGCCCTGCTGTGCCATGTCGGCAGCATGGCGTCCCCGCTCCCCTGTGTCGGGGGAGCAGCGGAGATGCCAGTCTTGGGGAGCCCCCTCAGAACCTGCTGCTGCTCGTCTTCCTGTGCTCCGGAGCAGGAGGGTGTGTTTCCTTAGGATGAGGGAGGAAGGTGAGCCAGCCCTGCTAGATACAGATGACAATGGGAACCTGGGAGGAAGGGAAAGGACAATGCTGTGGGCGTGGGAGCCCAGCTGGGCAGGCTCTGCCATAACTTAGCAGCTCTGTTTCCTCTGGGAGAGCCAAAAATCACAGGGAAGTGCCCGCTGACACTGCCTTTGTGGACCAGAGAACGAAACGACTGCAGGGTGAATTCCAGACAGCAAACCTGCCTCACTCTGGTGTAAAGGGTGAGGGTGTGCTTCACACGAAACAGTATCTCAGGAGACAGCCAGTGAGGGGAGGCACCCCGAACGTTACGTCTAGACCCTCAGACTTGCCTGATGCTTGGCAAAGGTGGCAGGGTCTGGTTTAAAGGTGGGGGCAGAAAAATAAACCCAGAAGAACATCCAGTCAGAAGCAAATGTGGATTGTCACACCTTTTTCCTGCTGTGACCAGCAACAGGGTTGGAGGCAGGGCAAGCTCAATGCAGTGGAGGAGGTGTGGGGACCGACAGTCACCTGGACAGACGCTCTGCACTTGTCTCAGTCTCGCTGAGCCCTCCTGCCACGTCCCTCTCGCTTCTCACCTGTCTCTGGTGTGAAAGTACTTTTGAACTCAGCTTTTTTGGAAACGAAAACAAACGTGACAGGATACAGAAAACTACTCCGGGCTCTGATGTTTTCACCAACACGACAAAATCTGATTTCTCCGCACATCTTGATCCTTCAAACCTTACCTACAAGCGCTTCTGTATGAGTCATTAGCACACCATTTCCAGGATGTAGAGGGTTAGGAGGGGGAAAATGAAAGAAAATAATAGAATCAAGACTCAAACTTAGAAAACCATAAGTGACCTTATCTACTTATTCTAATCCCAAACAGGGCTCTCTGTCACTGGTCAGTGTTTAGGAGATGCAGACTAATTTTAACACTGAAGTGTTATAAGGATCAAGAAGGTAAATCTGCAGCTTTTACATAAGCAGTCCACACTTTGACATTTTTTAAATTGAAGTATAGCTGGTTAACAATATTACTACTTTCAGCTGTACAGCAAAATGATCTGGTTATATGAATACATCCATTTTTAAGGTTTTGATTCTTTTCATTATAGTTTATTACAAGATAATACAGTTCCCTGTGCTATACAGTAAGGGCTTCTCTGGTGGCTCAGATGGTAAAGCATCTGCCTACAATTCAGGAGACCAGGTTCGATCCCTGAGTTGGGAAGATAACCTGGAGGAGGAAATGGCAACCCAGTCCAGTATTTTTACCTGAACAATTCCATGGACAGAAGAGCCTGGTGGGCTACAATCCTCCTTGTTTATTTTTTATATGGCCATGTGCATACTTTTGACTTTTCCTTTCTTCCCTGTGTGTTCCATGTTACTGTTGCACTCTATTATTATGAGCAAGTTCAGTTCAGTCACTCAGTCGTGTCCGACTCTTTGCGACCTCATGAATCGCAGCACGCCAGGCCTCCCTGTCCATCACCAACTCCCGGAGTTCACCCAGACTCCATCGAGTCAGTGATGCCATCCAGCCATCTCATCCTCTGTCGTCCCCTTCTCCTCCTGCCCCCAATCCCTCCCAGTATCAGAGTCTTTTCTAATGAGTCAACTCTTCACATGACATGGCCAAAGTACTGGAGTTTCAGCTTTAGCATCATTCCTTCCAAAGAAATCCCAGGGCTGATCTCCTTCAGAATGGACTGGTTGGATCTCCTTGCAGTCCAAGGGACTCTCAAGAGTCTTCTCCAACACCACAGTTCAAAAGCATCAATTCTTCGGTGCTCAGCCTTCTTCACAGTCCAACTCTCACATCCATACATGACCACTGGAAAAACCATAGCCTTGACTAGACGGACCTTTGTTGGCAAAGTGATGTCTCTGCTTTTGAATATGCTATCTAGGTTGGACATAACTTTCCTTCCAAGGAGTAAGCGTCTTTTAATTTCATGGCTGCAGCAAGAGAGAGTGGCAATCAAGCGGGCCAGATACTTGGATTAATCCATGAGGGTGAAGACCAAGATAGACAAACAAAAGTCTGAGATTGCAGATAAAGGCACTCACATGAACACAGAAGCTGTGATTTCTCTGTGCCTGGTAGCATTGCATGGTGATCCATCAGCCCGAGGCATCAGACCTTTTGCCTATGCTCCTTGATAAAGAACCATTCTGCCACTCATTGCTATCAAAAAGATTAGCCTTGATTTAGCAAAATGTCTGCATTTCATCTCAAATCTTGCCGTTAGGGAGGACAGACCTTATTAAGAAAAAAAAGCAACCCTTTCTTTGGAGTTTTTGTCCTTTACAAAGACATGGAGTCCCAAGTCAACCCAGGGGTGGCAAGCCAGGTTCTTTCGAGAAAAGTGAGGGTCCCTTTCATCAGGGCTCAGTGTGTCTCTGGGAGAACTGTGTGGACGGGGTGGGTGGTAGGGCTTTTACTCGGGGACAGAATGTGTTGTGGAGATGGTCTCTCAGAAGTCTAGGGGCCTGTACTCTGCTCTTGCCTACTTCCATCCTCTGTCACATGCTCTTTGCTCAGGTGTGTTCCCTTCCTTACTCCAGCTCTGCACAGGTGGGCACCTTCCATCGTGTGAGCTGATTCACATGCCACCTTCTCCTCGAAGCTTTATCTGATTGGATAACTCAGAGTTACCTACACTGCCTCTCAGATCAATGTGCATAGATGTGGGGTCTTCAGCGACAGGTTGCAATTCTTTGAGGTCAAGGAGCATCATTCCTTTTCTGCTCCTGTTACACGCCGGTGCCTCCTCAACCCTCCTGTCTGCCTGGTGCACAATAGTCACAGATGCTCACTCAATTAAGGACATTGCACTCATCAGCTTTTAAGAGGCAGAATATGTGAATAAGTTGAATGAAAGAAGAATTTGCTGGGGACAAAATAGGAATGAGGGGGAAGCAAATTTTCACTTTTAGGACCTTACATCTTCATTCTAAAACAAGTATCACACGAAAGAAGTTCATTTTCCTATTTCCTGTGCCAAAACCCACACAGCTTTATAACAGTACTGTTTGCGGTCTAAGTGTGTAGGCCATGATAAGGTTCTAAAGCAATATGCTTCTTCAAGAAAATTGGTCCTGATTTGAAAATGGTTTTTAAAATTAGCCAGCCACAGAAACACCCAGCATACCCTGTCTCCTTTCCAAGTCCTCCACCTTGACCTGCTCTTTACCTTACTGGGATTGGAAGACAAAAATCTGCCTGCAAGAAATAGCCTCAACTGCTTCCTGTCCCAGATGCAAATTCATCAGGAGTGCAATTATGGTGAGGACAAACAGCTTTCTCTTCCATTTGCTTTCTGGAAATCCTTTGGTCCCAGACCTAAAATTTTTTATTTCATACCTTCTCTGATAGTTTAAGTCACGTCTAAGATGCTGCAAGGAAGACCCTTCAGAGATGCAATAATAGCCACAAGAAAAGGAGTACGGAAATGCCGCGTCACTCTCACAGGTGTTTGCTGTCTTCCCCGCCACATTCACTGCTGTGACTGTGAGCCCAAGCACAAATCAAAACGGGGCAGCTGCCATCAGAATGAAAACTCAGGAATCTAAGACGTCCGGAGTAGCTGCAGGTCAGCGTGTCGGCCCTGGGGGATAAAGTCGCCTGCTGTTTCTGGGCCCCAGTAGGATCCTCTAGGCCATGACTTGAAAGAGGGCAACAGCAGGTGAAGGAGAAAGTTCAGTCTGAGGATTAAACAATGACGCATTTCAGGGAAAGGAGGAAACCCTAGACAACCTAGAGCTTGGGTCACATGCTATCTCAGAGCAGGCCCATGGAAGGGGGCCCCGTCTGCTGTGGAACCAAGTCTGCCCCTGGGCCAGTGCACACGTGCATGACACATGGTGTGGGGCAGTCTCAGGAGCCAGTCTGGTGTGTATCCACCCCGGGGCGGGTTGGGCAGCCTGTAGTGTAAACCTCCTCGGGATTAACCAAGTACTCAGGGTAGAACCCTGGGTAATTAATACCAGATCTGTTCCCTGCACTTCCTACACCCTGCATAAGGGTGAGGACCCAAGTGTTTCCTTTCCAGCATTCTGTTTGGGTGAGATAGAAGAAGCTGTTGTCCTAATGTTGGAGACATAAGTCATCCCCTCGTACAGTGCCTTGTGCAGATGGCTTGTGAGTGGCACGTGGCATTTACTGGCCAGGCGAGAGCTGTCTGGAGAGATAAGTGGGCAGTAAGTATGTGTGTATGGAGACAGCAGTAGTGTCCGTGGCCTGAAGTGCGGGGCTGTGCTCTTCCCTGCAGCAGTCTGGAGAGGAGCGAGGCCAGAGCTTGTGTCTCAGCGGGCCTGCGCTCTGGAGGAATGCCCACTGCTGGGGTGGGCAGACCTGAGAGCGTTATAAGATTAGGGTTTCTGTAGCGGTTTCCCAAGTGACAGGAATTTTCCTCATCTAGTCTTGCTCATAGCAGGCAGCCCGAACCAGTTGTTTGCCTTACCCAATTCCTTCCCTGTGTTTATTTCTGAAGCCCTTTCCTTAAAAACAAAACCAAGTAAATAATAACAGGGGAAAAAAGGTTTAAAAAGACTTCATATCTCTGGCATTTTTCCTTTCTTATGCAACTCAAAAATTGCTTTCTCTTTAGTCCCTAAATTTTTCTCCTGTATCAGCTTACCAGTCTTTGTGGACCGATCGGCTGTCCCTGGTCTAATTGTCTCTTTGATCCATCAATGCGGACATCAACTTAAGATTACATGTAAACCTTAAACAGGTGATATTTCTTATCCTTGACTCCACATTTGATATTCTATGAGGAAGACTGGGGTGGGCTCCCAGAGTAGGGGACCACCATCCCTTCCCCTTAGCTGCAAGTTCAAGCGGTCCGAGAACTTGCCCAGATGGTGTTCAGCACCACAGGGCCTGAGACGGGGAGACCTTTAGGGGAGTTGTCCTGGGGGAGGGAAGAGCGTTGTCCGCCTGCTCACACCAGGCCGGCAGCCACAAAGCCTCAGAGCCCAGTGTGTGCCTCCGTCCGAGCGGACGGCGTGTGCTCGAAAACCGCAGACAGAACCACAGCTCCGGAGCCAGACATGACCTTGTTCTTCAGTGAAAAACAAGTGAACGTCACCTGCGCCAGGGTCACTTGGCAGCAGAGCCCCGCGACAGAAGGGGCTCCACTGAAAGGGCAGCACAAATCCGGGGCATTAAAATAACCCGAATGGTGTTGTTTTCTGATCAAGTGTCTTTCCCTCCCGGGTTTGTGAGTTTCGAGCCTGAGAATGTCTCCCCACAGCTCAGGTTTCTCTGCTGCCACCCTGATCTCAGCCTGGAATCCAGGTCTGATGGAACTATGTCACAGTCCCGAAATGGAGAGACTTCATCTCACGGACGGTGGTGCTGGCAGGCTTGGCTCAGGCGGCCGGTCCCGGGCCCCGGGCAGCGTGGCACATCCCAGCTCTCAGTGGACATATGGCCTGAGCTCCAATCTGTGCCCAGTAAACTGGGGTCTGTGAACCCTCCCACCGGGAGCAGACGGGGAGCACAGGCCGAGGTGCCACAGGCTCACTTGGGGACAATCACTTCGGTTTGCAGACAGGTGGACCCTGGTGGGAGGCCCTTGAGTTTCTGGAAGGTTGGATTGGAGGGCAGCAAGCAGCCAGTCACACGATGGAAGACATGGCTCATGGCCGAGCTGAGCTGCTGTCTTTCATTAGCGGGGCCCCGGGGCGATGGCCTCACCCGCAGGGCAGGTGAGGCCTGGGGGTCAACGAGGAACCACCCTTTTCTTGGTGAGGACTAGGCCTCAAGGGGGACCACCCACTGCTCATGTGCAAGAGAAGGCAGCAGAGTGTGGCCACTTGGGCCTGGTGATCTCCTGGGTTGAGGAGCAGCCCTTCCAGAGCAGCCGGGGGCGGAGGGTGCCTGGGCCCAGCCTCGCTCCCCACCTCCGCTGTGAGAACTGCAGCGGCAGCCAAGCCATTGCCCCTAATCCTGCTTCAGCCCCTGCAGACTCCCTGGAGACGTCCCCTCGAGCCTCTTCATGGTCCAGGAGCCGCACCTTCTGCGGGGCAAGGTGTAGGAAGCCTGGCCTCCAGGTCCCAGAGGTGCTCCTGTCTTGAGTGGCTGCTTCCATCCCACGCATCTCCTGCCACTGTCCTTGACCACCACCTGCGGGCATGAGGCCAGCTTTGAGGCCCTTCCCTGCGCAGGCTGTATTTTACCTCTCAGTGCCCCCAGTGCCACGCAAGGTGCTCACAACATTGACTCTGAAGAACGCACCAATGGCAGCCCATCACACCTGGCACGGAATCCTGAGGTGGGATCCAGGGATCAGCCTCATCTCCCCCCACAGCCTCCCCACCTCCGCCAGGGACCCCATGCTCACATCAGGCCTCTGGCCCGTGTGTCTGCTGGCATGTCCAGAGCTCATTCCCTTGTCCATTGTTTCTCTCACCAAATGCCGCCTTCTCTTCTCAGACAGGACTTTCCTGAGCAGGCGGGCTGGAAAATAGCTGTCTTTACCACATAATCCCATCCTGCTGTGTTGTTCTTCTTAGCACTTACTACCAACTGACAGTTATTGCATTAGCTCACACAATAGATTACTACGTGACACTGCAAATGTTTTGATTTTTTGTTGTGTGTGACTGACTCCCATAAGACTGCGAGCTCTAGGAGGGCCAAGACCTGGCTTTCTCCCCAGCTAGTCCTGCGTGCTGGCCCATAGCAGTGCTGGAATGCTGTAGGTACTCACTCCTCACTGAACAAATGGGTGAGAAAATGCATGAGCAGATGAATGTTTCTTTGTAAAGTAAGAACCGATATAAATTATCTCTTAATGTGATGGGTAATCAACTCCCAAATGATCTAAGGCTTCCTTTTAAAGAACCAAAGAGCATAAGAACTATAAAGGTCTTTGAAAGCTGGTCAATCCCCAAATGTATAGAGTAGGAAACTGAGTCCCAGGGCGGGAGAAGGGCTGCAGTGAACACTCACAAAATCAGTGTCTTTGACTTCCAGCCATCAGCTCTTTCTAAAACAGGGTCTGACATGATAACTCTTCTGAACAGATTCTGACCTGTCAATTTTCTACTGGTTTTGCATGCAAATAATTTTTACTAAGATGAAAAACAAAACAGACAAGAGAACGAGGCCAGCAGCATCAAACTTCACCTCCTAATGCCTCCAGGTATGTTGACTGAAAAGCAAGCCTCTGTACTGCCCAGAGTCCCTTCAGTAAGCTTGATGTTGTTGAGTCACTTGGTTGTGTCCGACTCTCTGCGACCCTACAGACTGCAGCACACCAGACTTCTCTGTCCTTCATCATCTCCCAGAGCTTGCTCAAACTCATGTCCATTGAGTTGGTGATGCCATCCAACCATTCACCCCCTGTCACCCCTTCTCCTCCTGCCCTCAGTCTTGTTTCTGCATCCTTCCCCACTTTTATGTGTCCGGCAGGACCCTGCAAGATTGTCTGCAATTGGAATAGAAGAAATGCAAGCGTAAGCCAAAAGCTAAGTTGTGCCTGGGACTCCGCCCTCCGTCTGCCCTTCTCCCCAGACACCTGTGGAATCTCACCGTGGGTACTGTAGATGGACACAACCCGTTCAGTTCTGCAGTAAGGGGTGCACCTGCTCTGCTCATCAGACATCAGCCATTCTTGATGTTCCTTTTATAGAAATTCTCTAGAGGCTTCTAAGAAAGTCCCAGCCTATCAAAGCCTTCTCTCCCAGCTGGCCCTGGAGGGTGACTCCCCCCTCTTGCTCTGCATGTAAAATTATGTTTGACAGCAATGAAAACCAACAGTTCAACAGCAATCATTTCTTGGCAGGACAGATTGGCATGAGACCTGTCCCAAAACAAAATAAGCCTTTCAGGGAAATATTTTTCAAGCTGGGTTGGCCTTCTCAAGCCTCTTGGAGATTCTAATATGGCTGACTTGGGAGTCGAGGCTGAGCCCCAGCCAGAGCCATCAGTGACGGTCAATGACATGATGGCCAGGAGGGGAGACCCAGGGCTGAGTGTCTCTTGAACAGCTCAGACAAGGGTGACTGCTGCGGACCTTCCCCTGGGGAGAGGCTGTCTACACTGCGCCTGCTCTTCTCCAATATCCCGTCAGTGATTTCAGTCCTGGAGGAGGAGTCAGACAAGCACCCCTTTCTTTCCCTCCTCCTCTTTTCACTTCCCAGCTCCTATCCATCATTTTTTACAGTTCTTAGCATCACCACCTTTCCCAAGGCTGTGTGTGCCACTCTAAGGGGACCTTCTGTCACCAGGGAGCATGCTCTGTTCCCTGTACCTGAAATCTTGTTCCATCCTGTGTCTCTGGTCTCCTGCCTCCTAAGTTGCTATGAAGCCTTGCTTTCTAGGCTTGGTTCCAGCGTGGGCCCACAGCATAACGCAAACATCAAAGATGGCAAAGAGCCCAGGGACATCATGGTTCATCGTGCCCTGGGAATAGCCAAGCCACGTTTGCGCTACTTCTGAACGCCCACCAGAGGTAGCCCGAGACCTCCGGAGTCAGGCCATAGCCGGGGCCTCGAGGCCAGCAGGTGGCACTGTTAGCTCAGCCACCAGCAGGGAGCGATCCCCACTGGGCAGGTGGGCAGCACCCTGTCTGGGCAAGTGGCGTCCCTGCGTAGGGAGGGCAGTCCCCGAGGAGACGCTGCCACGACCCGCCACATGCAGCTTCCCCACCCCACAAGCACAGCCAGGCCCCATGAGCCTGAGTTGGTGGAAAGCTCCAGATGAGGAACTGGGTTCTCGGGTTCGGGTTCTCACTGCACAGATGCTTTGCTGGGAGGCCTGGAAGGAAGTCATTCATTCTCTCTGCCCACAGCTTCCTCGACCTTCCATGTGTTTACCTAACATAAATTAAAGCCATACTGTAGGACCAGATGGGCTCAGGACTCAGGAACAAAAAGGACAAGCCCTGTGTTGGACAACGTCGCAGTGGGCAGGGTGGGGAGGGGCATGGACCCTATAGAGGAGAAGCAACTTGCTCTCATAGAAATTGCTACTGTCAGCTTGGGCTCCTCAGAGGTGGTCCCGCCCTGTTTTCAGTGCTCTACGTAAATTAACTCATTTAATCCTCCCAAAGAGGGCATGAAGGATGAGTTCCTCCCCGTATTTAAAGGTGGCATGATGGAAGCTTGGAGGGGCTAACTGACTCTTGCTGGCTCATCTATCTGTAAGGGGCAGAGCTGGTTCAAAGCCAGGCAGTCCAGCCCCTAGCCCATCCCCACAATCACATTGTTTAGTCATCTGGTCCCCAAACCAGCGCAAATCCGTAGCAGAACCAACGAAGCTCCTATACCTCACCCCCAGTTCCTGTTCTCTCCACCACGGTGCTCCCCCCGGTCCTGAAGGCCCTCCGTCAGGGGTGCTCTTCACCCAGGTCTCCAAGGACCTCCTCCCTCGATTTCTTCTCTGTCCTCTGCACCCCAGACAGAGCGTGGCTGCGCACACTCCCACCCTGTGAACCCCTGCATGTCTGATACCCCTTTCTCTGCTTCTTCACAGATAACAGTTACCACCACTTACTTGCCATTCATGTGTCTTCTTCTCTAAAGTGCAGTGTCTGAAGGCAGGCTCTATGGTCCTCAATGCCAGAGCCCTGGTGCCCGGCACATCAGAGCATTCAGTAAACAGTCGATGAATAACAGACGAGCAAATAGCAGATCAATCCACAGGGTGGAAGCAAAGACCTGGGGTGCTCTGTGCCCCGTGCTTAGATACCACTTGCACACCCAGACCTGGCCAGACCCTGCCTCCTCTGGACGCTCTCTGAATCTTTCCACTTCTTGGAGAGATTTGTTCCTTGAGGTTTAATATCACATCCCCAACAAATCTTCGCTTAAACTGTGGGTACTTCTGAAAGGGAGATTACAATACCTCAATGAATTTTCAGCCATGAACACTCCTGAATATACTAAACAATACATATACAACATTTTATATATGAGAGCCAAACTGAAATAGAGCTGGCATGGATGCAGTCCTTATAACATGCCCATCAAAGCACCTGTCGCTTTGCACGCTGCACTGATTGCCTTCTATTTCTGGCTCTCTGCTTTCCTGGCACCCATGAGTAGGGTTCTTCCCAGATGCTTGGTGGTGGGTGGGTGGGTGATACCATGTGACTGGTCCTAGCCCATCACACCTAAGTGGATCTGTTACCCACTTAAAGTTCCAATGAGAGACATGGGCACTCTCTTTCCCTTTTGACTCAGCCACCTGCCAGCCTTAGCCCGAGTCCCCGAGTGACTGTGATGAGCAGGGGACCCCATCTCCCCAGTCTCCACACAGCACTCTTGTGAGGTATTCTGTGCTGTCCTTGTTTTGCAGAGAAAGAGCAGGCTCTGAGTCATTAAACGATTTTCCTGAGATGACACAGGTAATAAGTGACAGCCAGGAATGGAAATCAGGGGTGTTTGACACTAAAACACATAACTTTCACTTACTCTTACTCTCTGGCAAATCTGTATTAAATAAAAAATGAATAGGAAAATGGGAATACCAGCCATTTTCTGGAAAACAGAAGCTTTGTCAGGGTACCACGGCTTTGGGGAGTAAAGAGGGCACTGGGGTCCTAAGAAACCCATGACCAGAGGGGATGTGAAGGGGATAATCTATGAACCACATTGTCCCGGTTCATATTTTTGCATGTTGAAGAGTTAGAATCCTTGGTCTGTATCCTGATTCCTTCCACCTACAGACTCATTAATGCAGTAAAGGAATATGTGGGCTTCCCAGGTGAAGAACCCGCCTGCCAATGAAGGAGCCCTAAGAGACACAGGTTTGATCCCTAAGTCAGGAAGATTCCTTGGAGGAGGGCACGGAAACCCACTGCAGTATTGTTGCCTGGAGAATCCCATGGACAGAGGAGCCTGGTGGGCTACAGCCCATGGGGTTGAAAGAGTCAGATACAACTGAAGCCACTTAGCTTGTGTGTACAACATGCACGTAAACGATTACGCAATGAGGTCTATCCGTGTGCCAGGTCTTGTGCTGAGGGTGCCCTGATGGGCGCTCTCCAGCTCCCCGCTGTCAGGGACCTACAGGCTGTCCATAGAGCCCACTCCTTCCATGTTTCAGACAGAAGCAGCCACCCCTGTGGAGGCTAAGTGGCCAGTCGTTTGCTCTGAGAGTTCTCGAGAGTCGAATCTCAGCTCCCCCACGTGCTCTTGGGCACAACTTCTGAGACTCTCTGCTGTTCCATTTCTCATCTGCCCTAAGCTCCACTTGACCTTGTGGAGTGATCACCAAAGTGATGGGATAAGCATCTGCAAGGACAGCCCAGATGTCTTTTAAATGGGAAGTGGTACATGGACGAGAAACCCTCTTCTCCCAACCCTCACGTTTAGTTTTTAAAGAGAGAGGAGACAGATGTATTTCCACCAATTCTGAGGCTTTTTAAGAGGAAGGGGTGGGAACTCGACACTGAAAAGAAGCCACTGTAAATGCTGTGACGTGTGGAATTTTTGTGGCCTGATGGCTTTGAAAATAAACGCCAGGCTGGGTGTAATCGCACCTCCTGCCACAGGAGATTAGCTAATGTGGGTGAAGCACTTGGAGTTCTGAAAGCAAAATACTGTCATGATTAGCAGGATTCTGATAGCTCCCTCTTGAGATTCTTAACTGACTTGCTCCGTGCCCTTTTGGCAAATCCTTGTATTGCTGCTTCCAGAACCGGGAACAAAATTTTTCGGATCAGATGGGCTCCTCCACTGCTCTTCAGAAGACCTGTTAGGTGGAAGGTCCTGGGGTCTCAAGGAGGAGGTGGAGACTGGGAGAAGGAGGAATCAAGAGAAGGAAAGAGAGAAGGAACACCAACGCAGCTCAATTCTCTCTTCCCATTAAGGCCTTCTCCAAAGCACTGCGTTTGTGTACAAGAGCAAATGAGGTGTAATTTGTTACCAAAAGCAAATCTTGACGCTCTCACTATAAAAAGTCTAAAATAAACAAAGCCCAGGGGAAAAGGGACCTAAAAGGAAAGAACACTGCTGCACAGAACAGATGGTTATCATGAAAATGGGAGGGACCAACGTATCCCCTGCTTGTGTCCCTCCCCGGATGGTCCCTGCTTGCCACCTGGGTCCATCCTAGCTGCAGAAGATCCCCTCAGCCCCCTTTCCCAGGCTGGCTGGTCACCCACCCCTGCGTGCCACACCTCTCCCACACCTCACCTCTCACCTTGCCTCTGGCAACGGTGTCAGCATACTTTTAAAATTCCTTCTGGAAGTTGCTCATGGCCCTGGAGCAGGCATGCTGTTTCCTCTGTGTTATCATGGCAGGCTTACATGATGCAGCCGCCTTGGTTAGAGCTGTACAGTGGTCCTTCGTTTGCCACTAAAATGTGTTTCTCTCTGATAGAGTTTAAACACTTCAAAGGCAGGACTCTTATCTTACTTACATCTGAGTACATAAATGTGTGCCTTGATAAAACCACACTTTATTCACCAGTACACGTTGAACATTCCCCAAACGTGCCCACCGGTGCCAAACTACATGGAAGTGGCAGAAAATCCTGAAGGTCTGCCTCCCAAGCAGGAGCCTCCTGCAGAGTTTTCCACTTTCTGCTAACCTGGTACCTGAACTCTTCATTGTGGACAATCTCTTCCTGCAGGGACTTCCCTGGGGGTCTGGTGGTTTAGACTCTGCAGAGGCTTGATACCTGATTGGGGAACTATGATCCCTGTGAGGCACAGACAAAAAGACAAACAAACAACAACAACAAAAACCCTAAAAATCTCTTCCTTTGGATGAAGACAGGGTTCTCCTCCTCCCTGGGATATTCTCAGACTCTCAGATAAAGTCTGGTTTTGTCCTGCTTCCAAACGACTGGCCTGAGAACTCCTGCCCTCACCTCAGCACTGAGGTCTGGCTGAAATACTCCAAAGAGCCTGGCAATGATACATATCTCAGTTACAAGAATTAACATGCTCTCCAAGTCTTTCTCTTCTTAAGTGGCATGGACCCAAAGGAACTCATTGTTACTGTCTGTGTTTGGGGTTGGGGAAGGCCAGGGCCCCGTATTCTCAGGAAGACTAAGTGGGTAAGAATAGATGCTACCCTGGGCAGAACACAGATCCCCTTCAGAACACAGATCCCCTTCAGCAGGGTCTGTCATGGGCAGGCTCTGGGAGATGAATGCACCCCTAAGCGTCGATGCAGGTGGTTCTGTGAGAAGTGTATTCCTTTCTGAGGCTGAGCGGATCGTGGAGAGCTGGGGGCCATGAGGGCACCTTTATCGAGAGAGACAGCTAAGGGCCTACAGAAGGATGAGTGATGGAAAGATCTGGAAAGTGATGTAGCCTGGAAGGGGAGGATTAAATGGCCAGAGGGAAAGAGGGGTTTCTTTGTGGATGAGGATGGAAGTGAGTCGTCAAAGCTCAGAGAGATGACTTGAAGACAGATACCCAGAACCTCATTTAGAAAATCAGGGAGGTGTTAGGATGACTCCGAGCAACCCTGGAATGTATTTGTAGGCTTGACCCTGACTTGCATATGTGAAATTGCATAATTTGAGGCTAATTTGTTTTGAATTTCTGCCTTATGGGTCTCTTTAGTTTGGATAATCCAAGAACATCTTGTGAAAAACTTTGAACTGGGGTTTAAGTTGAACATGCAACACAGCTGAGTGTGGAAAAGAACTGTGTACACATCTGAAAGAGAAATCATTTAAAACCATTCCTTAAATCCCTAAGCAGAACAGTGTGTGACTGGGAAGAGCAGACTCTTTGCCCCCATGTTCCCTGAGGCATCCCCCCCTTGCTCTGTGTGTTGTTTGTGAGGCTGACCTGTGCTCAGCATCTGTAGAGATGTCAGGTTACCTGTGACATTTTCCCATAAAGGAAGGATGAGCTCTGGGGTCACACATACCTAGGCGCTTACTCCCCTGGGACTGGGAGGTCAACTTCAGAGCCCCTCCCCCACCCACCTCAGAGGCTTCCCCCAGAGCCTCTGTCCCCTGTGGGTGACACAGGGAGGCCTGTGCTCACATGCCCTTCCTGTAGGCCTAGAGTACAGGTTGGGTGTCGGGTGTCCAGCAGGACCTTGACCCGCGGGAGGCACCCCATCTATCCCTCCGCTTCTCTGGGGACAGCAGTGGGTGGACAGACACAGTGGTCACCTGCTGACTCCAACAGGTCCTCTCACCTCCGTGACCTCTCAGCCTCTCTGTCTCCTCTGACTCTGCCCTCTTCCCTCCCCTTCCTTGGCAGCCTCAGAGCTTTTACCAAATCTCAAATCTCACTTTAAAGCCCCATTGGGAACACTCCAAGCGCTTCCTGTGCCCACACTCTCCGCAGGGATTTCTGAGGACTTTGATGAATGGGTCCTGCTCCCCTGATGTTCTCTCTCATAAACACATCTTGCCTTCACATTCTCCCTCCACTCCGCCCCGCCCCACCACACATGCCCATCTTCCTGCCCCTCAGCGCCTGCAGGACGCCCTTTCCCGAAGGACACGCCTGTGAATATTTTGTCCCTCTGCCTTGACGGCCCCAGATTGAACTCCCAAGGGCCTATCTTTTATCTGATCAACTCCAGTCTTCCGAGTTCAGCTTTGAAGTCACTTCCAGGGTGCTGTCACCTGTTCAGTGCTGCTCTTCATGGAATGATGTCTTGTGTGTGTGTGTTAGTCGCTCAGTTGCTAAGTCACGTCTGACTCTTTGCTACCCCTCAGGCTGTATGTAGCCTGCCAGGCTCCTCTGTCCATGGGATTCCCCAGGCAAGAATACTGGAGTGGGTTGCCATGCCCTTCTCCAGGGAATCTTCCCGACCCAGGGATTGAACCCACGTCTCCTGCATTGTGAAAGTGAAAGTGAAGTCGCTCAGTAGTGTCCAACTCTTTGCAACCCCATGGACTGTAACCCACCAGGCTCCTCCGTCCATGGGATTTTTCCAGGCAAGAATACTGGAGTGGGTTGCCATTTCCTTCTTCACTCCTGCACTGTATGCAGATTATTTACTGTTGCACCACCAGGAAAGCCCGAGGTGTCTGTAGTCCTGTCTTACTGTCTCTACTAAAAAGACCTGCTTACTTGTCCTTCTGCAGACCAAGCTCCCAACCTCCAGGGGAAGCATCTGGTCTTGTTCACCAGGGTCTCCTTGGCCCAGAGAACAGTCCAGAACAGGTGCTTAGTGAATGTATGTTTTAAGCTTCGGTGTGGAATAATGATGGGCTTAAAGAGAAGTTGCAGAATGCCAAGTTCCCATACATCTTTCACCCAGCATCCCCTCATGGAAAATCTTATAAAATCATGGTAAAATGATTGAAAGGATATTATCATTTGATCCAATACTCTTAACTAATCTACAGACCTTATTTGAATTTCACCTGTTTTGGGGCTGTAATATTGTGATTTATAATATGAAATACGTACTTGGTTCTTGTCCCCATTGCTAGCTCAGAGCTCCTAAAGCTCTCGGAATTTTCTATTAAGAAAGCAAGCAAGGTGTCTTTTGTTATGTTAATGAGGTGACATTTGGAAAGCCCCAGGTCACCTCTGACCTCTGGATGGGGGTTGGTTGGGGGGGTGGGGGTAGAGAACGACAAACCCAGTGATTAGAGGTTTGTTTTTCAGCCCTTCCCCCAACCCTAACTCCAGGGATCTGGGGTAGAGCTAGAGATTGAATTTAATCACCAGATGTCAGTGGGCTGACTGAGCACGCAGGCTGGGCCAGTGGGCTGATCCATCAAACCTACGTAATGAAGCCTCCAGAAAACCCAGAAGGACAGGGTTATGAGAAATTTGGGGAGAGTGGACACTCAGAGGGACTGCTCCGCCTCCCCACATCCTGCAAGGTCTCTCTTTTCTGTGCTGCTCCTGAGTCATTTCCTTCTTTAGTAACCTGGTAAACATAAATGCGTGTGTGCTCAGTTGTGTCCAAGTCTTTGCAACCCCACGGACTGTAGCCTGCCAGGCTCTATTAGTCCATGGAATTCCTTTCCTTATGTTTGGCTTCCCAGGTGGCCCAATGCAGGAGACACAGGTTCGATCCCTGGGTGGGGAAGATCCTCTGGAGAAGGAAGTAGCTACCCACTCCAGTATTCTTGCCTGGGGAATCCCATGGACAGAGAAGCCTGGTGGGCTACAGTCCACGGGATCACAAAGAGTTGGACATGACTGAACAACTGAGCGTACACACACACACACACACACAAACAAGCACAAGGGGGTTCAGTTCAGTTCAGGCTCTCAGTCGTGTCCGACTCTGTGACCCCATGGACTGCAGCATGCTAGGCTTTCCTGTCCATCACCAACTCCCAGAGCTTGCTTAAACTCATGTCCATTGAGTTGGTCAGGCCATCCAACCATCTCATCCTCTGTCGTCCCCTTCTCCTCCTGCCTGCAATCTTTCCCAGCATCAGGGTCTTTTCCAAGGAGTCAGTTCGTCACATCAGATGGCCAAAGTATTGGAGCTTCGGGTTCAGCTTCAGTCCTTCCAATGAATATTCAGGACTGATTTCATTTAGGATGGACTGGTTGGATCTCCTTGCAGTCCAAGGGACTCTCAAGTGTCTCTCCAACACCACAATTCAAAAACATCAATTCTTCAGTGCTCAGCTTTCTTTATAGTCCAGCTCTCACATCCATACATGACTACTGGAAAAACCATGGCTTTGACTAGACGGACCTTTGTTGGCAAAGTAATGTCTCTGCTTTTTAATATGCTATCTAGGTTGGTCATAGCGTTTCTTCCAAGGAGCAAGCATTTTCTAATTTCATGGTTGCAAGGGGGTTAGGGTTTGAGAATTTGGGAAGACACCTCAGACCATAACAGCCCAGGCCTTCACAGGGCATTACTTGTGCAACAGGCTGTCAAAGTGGGGCATTTCTTATGGTCTCAGTTTCTGGTGGTGATGGGAAAGATTAAGAATTAAGGAGGGAGCAAGAAAGGTGGAGGTTTCTCTAAAAAAAAAAAAAAAAAATGCTTTGCATGCATGCATCTTCCTAACTGCTGCTCAGGCCAACTGAGATAAGCTTAAAGGAAGCTCCCAGCGGCTTTGACACATGCCCCTTGGATTAGGAAAGAATGTGGAAGAAGGTCTGAAGGGAAGAGGTCATCCCTGGCTTGGGGATGGGGAGGGCCGTGTTGCGAGGATGAAGAGAAAGCTGCAGTTACCTGAGTGGTACAAGAGGCTGGACAAGAAGAAGAGTTTTCAAGATCCAAATACAGATCCCAAGGCAGAGCCCAGCCATGAAGCGGCTTGAAAGCCTCTCTACCCAAGGGGACCACCCACATGGGGATGCTGGGAGGGTGACCTCAGCAGAAGAGGATCGAGCCGAACCACCAGCTGCGGGCTGGGAGGGTGTTGTGAGCAGCAGCCAAGGCAGGTGACACCCACATCAGAAAGTGGCGGTGACCGTGCCCAGTGGGAGGGGCTCAGAGGAACCTAGAAAAGCCCCATGAGAAAGAAAGACAGCCTTGGGTCCTCAGCACAAAAGGCCCCATCACAGCTGCATCTGTTACATAGGGAATGTGCACCCCACCACTGCCTTGCACCCCCAAAAAGCCGATGCAACAAGAAGCCTGAGAAGGACAGGAAGATCTGAGTGGGCAGCATGGTAGGGCTTAGGTCTCTGCAGGCTTCCCAGCCCCCAGTCTGGCAGGGGAGGCAGAGGGAGCCATCAGACAAGAGTTTGATAAAAGAATGGAAATGACCTGAATATTCTATGGGACCTGCAGGAAGGAAGAGGGAACTGAGAAAGAATTCAACACAAAGTGCAGAAAAGTCCCCTCCTATTTGCACTCTGCTATGTTCAGTCCTTCAGAAATAAGGTAAGACAGTTACGAACAGTTGTGCTCACCAATCCAGCCACGTGGGGCTCAATGCTCTGTGGGCACCACCTTCAAATTCTTAATAATTTTTAACTGGAGGCCCCAAATTTTCGGATTTCCCTGGTGGCTCAGATAGTAAAGAATCTGCCTGCAGTGCAAGAGACCTAGTTTCCATCCCTGGGTGGGGAAGATCCCCTGGAGCAGGAAATGGCAACACACTTCAATATTCTTGCCTGGAGAACTCCATGGACAGATGAGCCTGGTGGGCTACAGTCCATGGCGTTGAAAAGAGTTGGACACGACTGAGTGACTAACACTTTCACCCAGATTTTTACTTTGCACTACGCCCTGCAAATCAAATGGGTAGTTTTGGTTATGTAGAGAGCAGGGACTTAGATGTGTTCTATGTAACCCCACGGGATACATTAGATCTGATCCAGGGGAGGTAAAAAGAGACAGCTTTTAGCCCAATATTAGGAAAAGTTCTCAAAACTTGTGGTTGCCCAAAATGGAACAGGCTATATAAATAGGAAGAGCTTCTGACACCAGCCTCCTTACAGCAGAGGAGGGTCAGCTACTTGGCAGAAATATTGGAGGCACAATTTAAGCATTGGACTCTGTACCCTCCAAAATCCCTTCTAACCCTGGAATTATCTAATTCTTTGATTAATGAATCTCCTTCGAGGTGTCTGCTTTACCCACTTCACCAGGAAATGAACTCACTAGTGCTGAGACAGGTGAGGGTCTTGCCAAGTCCAGCCTCTAACCCTCCATGGTTGGGAGTTTTGCTGACTCCCTGGGTTTCTGTCCAAGTCGTGAGCTGTTGTTTTCCTTGATGAGGACATTACTGCCATTACTCACTGTATTTTTGATCATCGTTAAGTTGGACGTTGTTATGGCTGGCACACTGTGACTTCCAGCTTCTAAGAAAAGGCCTAAAAAGACTCAGAAAGTGTCTTGGGCTTAAAGCCATGTTCATTAATCATCGTTTTGACAACAAAGCATAAACAGACCTAACATATACTGATTAAATGCAACTTTAGACATCTATGCTTGTGTTTTGGTTCTTGTCATCGGCATGATTATTAGTCTTGGGGAAGAGGTTTCTCAGAGAAGGAAAGAAAGTCCAAGGCTTGCTGAGACCTTCCACAGGTAACCGCTCAGCCTCTACCTTCATGGGGCTGGTCTCTGGGGCTTCAACCTGAAGGACCAAAGCTCCAGTACAGACACCATCGGGGATGGTCCTGGGTCAGGAACCCACAGGAAATGGGTGTACTTGGTCATGCCCAGTAAACTCATATTGGAAAACTCTGGGCTTCTTTCATAACCACATTTTGGCCTTGACCTTTCTAGCATTTAGCCTCCCGACAATGGAGTCTGTGTGTCTCCACACCCTCCGTGCAGGCCCCCTAATTACCACCATCCGTTAAGCTGTCAGGAAGAAACCCCTAGCTCAATCCCGTCTTTATCAGACTCCGGCTGCCAATGGGGTCAAGACAGGCGTCAAGTCTGACCCGCCTGGAGCCCCTGTCCTGTGCTGGTCCCCACGCTCACTGGGGCCTTTGTGATGGGGCTGGGGACAGCCACCTGGGGCCCCAGCTCAGTCCCCTCAGATGCACTGCAGACAGGGCGGAGCCAAGAGAAACAATGGGGCTGACTCAGCGAGGGCCTCCTTGTTGGCTTCATCTTCGGGGAATTTTGCACACAGGAGTTATGCAGGGTTGTCAAAGCCCTAAACTGGAAACGGAGACTCTACTGAATAGGCAGGAATCTGGTGTCAGGGAAAAACAATTCCTCAGCTTGGACCTGCTGTCAGAGACCATGGAGTCATAGATGTTATCACTGCCAAGGAACTTAGTGGTCATCCGACTCACCCTTTATTGCACAGGTCAGTGTAAGTGTGGCCAAGGGAGTAGGGTTTGACCTTCATTGGTGAGCCTGGTTTTCTTGAGTTCTAGGTGAGTAATATTTTAAAGTGAGCTCTATATAATAAATCCAGGCGTGTTACTATGTGGCCCCATGTTACTCACTGTCTGTTTCATGCAAGTGTGTTTTCTTTCAAACAGAAGATCATAGATTCTCTCCAGGACAATTATTTCTTCTCTATTCCCCACAGAAAAGTGCTAGCAAAGAAAGTGCTGAGGGTTCGTTCATGATCTTTTCTGGTTTTTTCTTGTTTTTCTGTCCGAGTGTGTTTCTGTGTGTCAATGTCTCCCTAGATAGATGATAAAGGCCATGTGCAAATTAAAATAGAACCCTCACATCTCATTGCTCATCTTGCTACTCCATTTAAAAGATGAGAACACTGAGGTCCAGAGAAAGGAAGTTATTTGCACAGGACCACTCACCAATAGATGATCTAAACGCAGGTCCACAGTTTATGCAGGGCTCTTCCCATAACTCCAAGGTAGCTGCTTGTGATCACATATTAATAGATACAGGTTGAAGGGGACAAAGGAAATGAGGCATCAGAATAGACCCTTAGTACTTTCCTGACCAGTGGTTAAGACTCTGTGCTTTCATTGCAGGGGGCCCATGTTCAATTCCTGGTTGGGGAACTAAGATCCCATATGCCACACAATGGTGGCAAAAAAGAAAAACAAAACCAACCAAACAACAACAACAAAAATTGGCCCTTAACTGATAACATGATCATTGTTATTAGTAATACTACTTGAAGCGTGCAGAGCTATTAGTTTACAAAGATAAACACTGTTAACAGTTTCTTATATGTCCCTCAGTAAACCAAGTTCATTCTTATTTACACAAGGGGAAATTCTGCCATACCTCTTGCTCTGCACATTGCTTTTTTCACTTGAAAACATTTCTGAGGGATCCTCCCACACCAGCACATGCAGGTCCACTTTATGCTTCTTCAAAGGCACTTAGGTTGGATCGACCACAGCTTATTTCACCAGCCCTATAGTGACAGACAGTTGTTTCCAGATTTGTGCTTAGAGGTGTCTATTCGTCACACTCTACCCTGAAGAGTTTTAAGGAACTAGCTTGACATCAGATTAGCCAATCTTTAATAGTTTTATGTCTTTATTTTAGTAGATGACAAAATTGAAGTCCAGAGAAGTGTGGTAATTTCAACTACTAGGGGCAAAACCCTAAGAAGCAGGACTTTGTATTCCTGCGTCCTCTTCCACTGGTCACTGCAACATGCTTGGGCCACTTAAGGGCGCTGGACCTGCTGGCCTTGGCTACTTATAGAGGCAGTCAAGAGCCACCACCAACATCATCTCCAAGGAATATCCACAATCTGACCCAACAATCTTTGTTGAAAGAACTGATTCATCAAAAGACTCTCATCATGGTTTTAATTTTACTAGCCCAAAGATCACTGGATTAAACTTCCCATTTCAGTGGATGAACCCAACTGCTTTGAATAAAGACGTAATTCAATAAAAACTTAATACTCTCATAAAATTGAGTATTCTCCGGTTCCCCAATGAACTCCAAAACATATTAGATTTCTTCTGCAGATGACATGAGATGAGTGGCTTTCACTGACTAACCCTATTATGCCTTTTAAAAATACATTATTATTTAGATGTTCAAATTTCTTTTATCCTACAAATCTACAGAAGAGCAATCACAGTGTTCCTGGACAAGAAAGAGCTGATGGAGGGGTTTTATCATGTGGGGAATTTTAGGATATTCATTCAAGAATTAGAAACAAAAATCATGTTAGGGTTGTACATGTGTATCTCATGAATGGTCTCAGGCAGTGGCTCCTTCTGCAAATTGCCATGTAAGGAGTTTATCACAGATTGAGAAAAAGAGAGAGCTTAAGGAGAAGGAAATGGCAACCCACTCCAGTACTCTTGCCTGGAAAATCCCATGTATGGAGCAGCCTGGTAGGCTACAATCGATGGGGTCGCAAAGAGCCGAACACGACTGAGCAGCTTCACTTCACTTGAGATTAGGACTTTCTAAGGGTGAGAATCTGAAAGTTACACTGACTTTTTAGACAACTGCTTTTTGCTTGCTTGCTATAAAGAAACAAACAGAATGTCTTTATTAAACAGCAAAAACCAAAGTTTCCGGTTGGGTTTCAACAATGAAAATAACAATAGCTGCCATGCATGAAGCCCCTGCTCTGCAGGCACTGTGATCACGGCCATACACTTTAGAAAAATCTAAGAGAGAAAGAGAAATATCTGGGAACTTCTGGACACCAATTTCTAAATAACTTCCCAACAATCACCAAGTGCCCACAGGGTATGTCCCAGTGTAGTCCTAGGTTTATGTAGGGTAGTTAGAAAACAGACGAGCAAAAGTGCAGGGTGCTGATGATCGTCCATCATTCCTTCTGGATGATCAACGGGAAACAAGGTCACCTAACACAGCATCTTGGACCAGAAGAAGGACGCTCCCATAAAAAGGGATCCTGGCTCAACTCTTGTGTGGTTTCTGGGTCAGGAAGATTCCCTGGAGGAGGAAATGGCAGCCCACTCCAGTATTCTTGTCTAGAGAATCCCATGGACAGAGGGGCCTGGCAGGCTACAGTCCATGGGATTGCAAAGAGTCAGACGTGACTAAAGCAACTTAGCACTTAGCACAGCACCAGAGTGGGTATTGCAGGCAAGCTGAGGCTGGCCAATTTCTTGGTCTTAACCCTAATCCTGCTCTTGTACTCCCTCCTGACCTGGATCCCTTCTTTAGAGAGTCCTCAATCCCTGGGAAAGCTCCTTCTGTTCCTCCCTCTCTTTCAGCTGATTTTCCTAAAGCAGTTTTTCTGTAATCTTTCAGGT
This sequence comes from Bubalus bubalis, assembly GCF_019923935.1. NCBI lineage: Eukaryota > Metazoa > Chordata > Mammalia > Artiodactyla > Bovidae > Bubalus > Bubalus bubalis. Next base: position 117,579,066 of record NC_059161.1, on the reverse strand, counting down.
ATTATTTCTGATCCTTTTTCATTCTCTTTCCAATCTGTTGCTAAGTTTCCAATTTTAGTCACTGCTTTCCCCCAAGTGAGTTTTAAGAGGATTTTCTCACCTATGAGTCTAAAAAGAGAATTTTAGAAGACCAGGAATTCCATTGTACTTGGTATTTGACTCAGATGTAAAGGGGGGAGAAAAGATTACTGGGAACAAATACTCTATCTGTTATTATGTGCCAATACTTCCATGCTATACCTGGTCTATGACTTTCTCCATATTATATCTGTGGACTCAGAAACAGGAACTTCTATCTTAATAAAATAACTTAACACATGTTCAATGCCCATTGAAACAATTATCCTCTAAGTCAGTAGAAATTCTCTGCTTGCTTCTGTGTTTTTTCTTTTAAGCTGAAAGATTCTACCTCCGTCTTTCTTCTTGGGGTAAAGTGTTCAAATGAAAAGGTCCCACCTTTCTCTCTTAGCGTTTCTTCATCTCTACCCTTTAGTATATTTTGGAAATCTATGAGGAAAACATAATATTCTGTTTCTTTATAGGCTCATTCATCTAGTTCCTCCCAACCAAAGTTACCCTGGTAAATTAAGATCAAGAAAAGCATGAACGCTTCCCCAGATATTTTTGCTTCTAGAGCAGGGGTCTGCAACGTTTTTCTGCAGAGGGTCAGACGGTAAATATTGTAGACTTTGCCAGCCAAACAGTCTCTGCCACGATTACTCAGCTCTGCGCCGTAATATGTATGCCCTGGGAAATGTGTAAACATATGGACATGGCTGGGTTCTAATAAAACCATTTATAAAAACTGGCTGTAGGTCATAGTTTACCCATCCTTGTTCCAGGTGAGGAAGAGGAAAAGGAAGAGGAGGATATTGATGGCCAACTGCATCGAACATTGAGTGCCTTTTCTGTGCAAAATACTGTGCTAAGCATTCTATGAGAATTATCTCGTTTAATCTCCGTAATTCCACAGGGCAGGTGCAATTACTGTATTCATTTTATAATTGATGAAACTAAGCTTTAAAGAAGCTAAACAAGTTTCCCCACAGTTAGACAACTAATAAACAGTGAAGCCAGAAGCTCAGCTCTGACACCAGTGACCATGCTTTCCATCCCTAAGTTGTGCCGTAAAATATACACATTCACCGTTGTAAGCTTTTTTATCAACTTCTCTTAAAAATGACCCAGAGGGATGGAATGGGGAGGGAGGAGGGAGGAGGGTTCGGGATGGGGAACACATGTATACCTGTGGCGGATTCATTTTGATATTTGGCAAAACTAATACAATTATGTAAAGTTTAAAAATAAAATAAAATTAAAAAAAAAAAAAAAAACTACCTCCAAACACAGTGGGTGGGAAAGCTTACTGCTGCTGCTACTGCTGCTGCTAAGTCGCTTCAGTCGTGTCCATCTCTGTGCGACCCCATAGATGGCAGCCCACCAGGCTCCCCCGTCCCTGGGATTCTCCAGGCAAGAACACTGGAGTGGGTTGCCATTTCCTTCTCCAATGCATGAAAGTGAAAAGTGAAAGTGAAGTCGCTCAGTCGTGTCCGACCCTCAGTGACCCCATGGACTGCAGCCTTCCAGGCTCCTCCATCCATGGGATTTTCCAGGCAAGAGTACTGGAGTGGGGTGCCATTGCCTTCTCCGGTGGAAAGCTTACTAAACTCACAGAATTCAATTTCAGTCATTTTAATTTGCTTAATCCAAGTAGACTTTGAGCTATGGAGGTGTTTATTTGAACAAACATTTATGATGTCACTACTATCAGCCTCCAATTATAATAGTGACTTGAGGAGGAAAATAATAGAATATGGTTGTCTTATGCCAGACACACATGGGGTCTTTGGTGCAAAAGCCCTCCTCCCCTTTCTTCTCTTAGAGTCCGTCTCGCTTGGAGAAAGCAAGCCCACAGCTGGCATTGCTTAAGGAAGGCGACCAAAATTTATTTTCTGTTGTCTTCAACCACAATGTGTTTGCCTTTCCAACCTCTGAAGACTAATGTTTTCACGTGGATTATTTTTGTTCATTTTATTATAGTGAAATAAGCAGTTTCTAGGGAATTTCAAGTGATCTTACAAGAAAAATCTCCCAAGATTTAAAGCCCCAAGTCTTGACAACCTTTCCCAGAACATCTTAGCCTTGATGTTTATGACTGAATATCCAACCCCAGTGAGCATCCCAAGTTCTCTGACCCAGTGTCCCCAGTTGTCTCGAGAACTCCCTCCCTCCTGACCCTTGTCCTTTCATAAAGCTGCACTTGTGCAGCCACAGGGTGTTTTGTGTTCTGCTGCTGCTAAGTCGCTTCAGTCGTGTCCGACTCTGTGCGACCCCATGGACTGCAGCCCATCAGGCTCCCCTGTCCTTGGGATTCTCCAGGCAAGAACACTGGAGTGGGTTGCCATTTCCTTCTCCAATGCATGAAAGGGAAAAGTGAAAGTGAAGTTGCTCAGTCATGTCTGACTTAGCGACCCCATGGACTGCAGCCTACCAGGCTCCTCGGTCCATGGGGTTTTCCAGGCAAGAGTACTGGAGTGGGGTGCCATTGCCTTCTCTGGTTTTGTGTTCTAGCAGTGGGTTACTTAGTGCAGAATCACATAAGTAATACTGAACGTCCTGACTCTCATAAAGCTAATGACTCCTAATAGTCCATACCTCCAGCAGTTCTAGTAACTGTTCTCTCTACTGCCATTCATAGAATTTCTTCTCTGTACCCCCTCTCTTTATTGCAGATGAAATGCCTTTTTAATTTCCTTCCCCTCCAAAACCATGTGTTTAATTGTTATTATGCCTCATGTGCACTAAACCCAAATGGAAAGCAGCCTATGGTGGTGGGGCTTGGTGTTGCTTCTCCCCAAAGGTCAAACCTCACACAGCTGTTCATCATGAACCACCTCCAGCTCCCAGCAGCTGCCCAGCGTTTATGTTATGTTAGTGATGTTCTCTAGCCGCAGAGCCAGAGAGCTTGCTGTTCTGCCAAAAAAAACCCTCAGGGAAAAGGGAATGAATGCCTGCAGATTGCACACAGGGTTGCTGGGCACCTCCTTTGTGCTGTGTTTCCCATAGAGAAGCCAGTGCAGACCAGTGCAGGGTCACTAGTCAGATCTGTAGCTGTTGGGATATGACCTGGTTCCCCTGCATCTTCAATACGCAGAAAGGTGCCGTGGGTGGAGTTCCTCACACTGGCTCCCGGCAAAGGCACCGTCGAAAAATCCAAGAATATGTTAAGGACTTTCCTCTGGGATTGAGATGTATCTCTCTGATTACCAGCCACTAGGAAACTCTGAGAACAAGGGGAAAACTTGTATACCACCAGTGCCTTGGAGAAGCATAGGATTCAATTCTGTATTATTATAGTACTGACACCTTTTTTAATGGGTGGAATTTGACAAGAATAGAAGAGAGAAAAGAGAGAGGCGGAAGAGGAGAAATGAGATGCTGCGTCTACGCTGGTGAGTTCTGCTTGGTAGAATAACACATCTACCTACAAGGCTGTAGCACAACTGCCAGGCTTCAAAGATATTTGACCCTGCCCACTCCCCATCAGCATCCCCAGTCTTCACAAGTACCACCTTAGCCAGCTCACACACACCCTTGACCAATGGCAGAGTCCATTGTTGCCTTACATATGCTGGGTAACACCTCAGAGATAGGTGGGAACCCAGTAAACTCAGGATACAAAGCTCAGAGGAGAGATGGAGGAAAGATTGAGTGCCCCCAAGGACAACTGCTCAGCTCCCCAGTCTTCTTTGGGGAAATTCCTGGGAATGGATGGTTCTGTCTGCTTCTTTGGGGAGTTCAACACAATGGGCAGAATGGGGCCCCTCTTGGCCACAGAAGCAGCCACTCATGCAATGTTCTCACATTGGCTTTTTCTTCTTGTCTATCACTCTCGCCCATCCTCATCTCTGCAACTTGGAATCACCTCCCAAATAAACTACCTGCCTAGATGCTCTTGTGTCTGGCTTTGCTTGCAGGGAAACTGAGTCTTTTCAGAGCTACCTGTCCAACATGAGACACCCATTGGATCAACCATGGTAAAACCCCCACCTGGTCCAGTTACACTGGGATAGGATTGTATGATGCTTGGGGGTAGTGGTTGGGGTGGGAAAAGCTGGCCTTCTTAAGGCCTCTGCTTCTCATAGCTTGTTGCTCCTAAGCAGTGAGATACTGCCTGTGGGAGAAACTCATCCGTCATCCTGTGTGTGCCCTGACTGTCTTCCTTTCCATCTTTCAAGGATATCCATCAGCAGGGGGTGAGAAGGAGCCATAAAAATGATAATGGAGAGAAACACTAGTAAAAGAAATGGCAGACTAGGAAACTGCCTTATTTCTTCATGGAGACATAAAAAAAAAAAAAAAAAAAGCCAACCAAAAACTGGATAAAATTACCTTGTATGAGTTATAGAAAAATAACCAAAGGTCTACAGCAGCCTAGCAAACACCCAATTAAGGAAATGCCACTCTCAGAACAGTAGGAAAGTCTGTGGTATGGATATTTTTGCCTGCCCTTTCCCCACCCTTTCCCTGGTGGTCTTGGTCTGGAGGACATAGCAGCTCCCAGTCCCCTCCCTTGAACGGGAAGGAAGAGAGCAGATTTGCAAGGTTGTAACCTCTCTGGGGGCTGCTTGAAGGACTGGCTTCTGTGTCACCTAATTCAGATCCAAGGCAGAGAGAAGCAGCTGGCACTGCTCAGAAAACTATGGGTGTGCTGGTGTCAGGGACAAAGGATTCCAGGTGGAGACACACCATCAACAATCTAAGGCCCTACGGAGAAACTGAGGTGAGACTCCGTACCGTCAAGATATTTATAAGCAACTGTGTATGTGAGGTGATTGAAAAGCCACACACAGGCCCAGGCAAGACGCATGCTCCAAGAAGACCCTAAGCTTTTTCCATGGGATGGTCCAGAGACTCAGAGTGTGCCTGGCTAATTACTTAAGGATTTCCCCAGCACAAAGTCATTCTGCACTGGGAGAGGAGGTCATTGTTACAAATGTTCAGTTTTCAACCAAAGAAAATCATCAGCATACTAAGAAATAGTAAAACACTCGAAGGAAAAAATAATGGCAGAAACCATCGCCAGAGAAATACAGGCATTGGATACGAGACGAAGACTTCAGACAATTATTTTTTTTTAGTACTAGGTTGACCAATGTGAAAATTACTGGCTCTAGGAGTTACTGATTAACTTCCAGAGAAACATGTAAATAAGGTATGTGTTTCTATGAGGATCTTCTTTGATCCTTTATGTATTGCAGGTAGAATTATTTTTAAACAATGCTCCACAGAGAAAATTAGTTATTAGCTTATTCATTTCTTCACTCATTTACTCCCTCCTGCCAAGCCCACAGCCTGGTTAAATGGTTAAAATAGAGAACAGAACAGAAAGAGTTTGTGCTCTTAAGTTCCTGAGAATACCTGTTCATTCTATTCTGTTTGGCAGAAAAGTCTGTCACCTGTCATGCATTGTCATCTGACATATGAATTCCTTCTAAAACAAGCCTGCAGACTTCCGGTTCTTCCTTAAAAGAAATAAATGGCTGGGGGAGAAAAATTCAGAGGCAATATCCCATCTTTAATTATTTGGAATAATTGAAGTGGAAGAAAGTTTCTGTTGGTGAAAAGCCTAATGATTCTATAATTTCTGGAGGACTGTATTTTATTTCTTTTAAGTAAGAAACTAACTGGATTGACTGCTAAAAGAATATGGATTGCAGATGTCCTGTAACATCTGCAATGAATATATAATTTGTTAAGATATTTTTATAATTTAAAAAATAATTTATGTATTGTATAGATGAAGTACAAGCTGGAATCAAGATTTCCAGGAGAAATATCAATAACCTCAGATATGCAGATGACACCACCCTTATGGCAGAAAGTGAGGAGGAACTAAAAAGCCTCTTGATGAAAGTGAAAGAGGAGAGTGAAAAAGTTGGCTTAAAGCTCAACATTCAGAAAACTAAGATCATAGCATCTGGTGCCATCACTTCATGGGAAATAGATGGGGAAAAAATGGAAACAGTGACAGACTTTATTTGGGGGGGCTCCAAAATCATTGCAGATGGTGACTGCAGCCATGAAATTAAAAGACGCTTGCTCCTTGGAAGGAAAGTTATGACCAATCTAGACAGCATATTAAAAAGCAGAGACATTACTTTGCCAACAAAGGTCCGTCTAGTCAAGGCTATGGTTTTTCCAGTGGTCATGTATGGATGTGAGAGTTGGAATGTGAAGAAAACTTAGAGCTGAAGAATTGATGCTTTTGAACTGTGGTGTTGGAGAGTCTTGAGAGTCTCTTGGGCTGCAAGGAGATCAAAAAAGTCCATCCTAAAAGAAATCACTCCTGAATATTCATTGGAAGGACTGATGCTGAAGCTGAAACTCCAATACTTTGGCCACCTGATGTGAAGAACTTACTCATTTGAAAAGACCCCAATGCTGGGAAAGATTGAAGGCAGGGGGAGAAGGGGAAGACAGAGGATGAGATGATTGGATGGATTACCAACTCAACGGACATGAGTTTGAGTAAACTCCAGGAGTTGGTGATGGACAAGAAGGCCTGGCGTGTTGCAGTCCGTGGGGTTGCAAAGAGTCGGACATGACTGAGTGACAGAACTGAACTGATAAATTTAAAAATAATTTATGTATTGTATAGAAAGTACTGAAAATACAAAACCAGTACAAAGAAAGAAAGCATATGATCACAGTACTCTGCTTCTTTTAAAAATTAATTTTTATTGGAGCATAGTTGCATTACAGTGTTGTGTTAGTTTCTGTTGTACAGCAAAGTGAATCAGCCATACATATACATATATTCCCCTTTTTTTGGATCTCCTTCCCATTTATGTCACCACAGACCACTGAGTAGACTTCCCTGTGCTATACAGCAGGTTCTCATTAGTTATCTGATTTATATGTAGTATCAATAGTGTATCTGTGTCAATCCCCGTCTCCCAATTTCTCTCAGACCCCTCTTCCCTCTTGGTGTTCACATGTCTACATCTGTGCAGAGACAACTGCTTTCAACACCAGTCCACATCCTTTATTTGATTCTTGGACCTGTGTCTGAGAATTCAGAATTTCTCAAATTTTATTCATTACAATTTTTTTAATTTAAATCATGACAGTATGATAACATATTTACAGGAGACTTGGAAAATATAGAACAAACTTACATATAATTTCACTTATATTACAATTATTTTTAAGTAGATAAATTAAGATTTTTAGTTGGAGTTTCAATATCAAATTCTCAAAAATTAATAGAATGAATAGACAGGAAAGTAGAAGGATATAGTAGACCTGAAAAGCATTCTGAACCAATTTAACATAATTAAGATTTATACAATTTTCACACAATAGCAGGATACAAATTCTGTTCATGTTCCCATAGACTATAAACCAGGAGACATTGGAATATATCCGGGGACATAAAACAAGGTGCAAAACCTTCATGGTCTAAAAGTATTGAAATCATACAGAGTCTGTTCTCTTATTGTATGATAATGTTAGAAATCAGTATCAAAAGATATTTGAAAATAACCCACTTATTTTTAAGTGCAATGTGACATTTACCAAGAGAGAGCTTTGACTTAGCCACTGAAAACCTCAGTGAAGTTAGAAGACTGGAAAAGCACAGAGGGTGATTGCAGAAAAGAAAGCATTTAAATGAGATGAATTTCTCAAATTTTAGTAAGGAAATTCAATGTTTATACCAAAATTTGGTTTGATTTGGTATTAAGACATAATTGAAATATAACAGTACATTAGTTTTAGGTGTATAACATAATGATTTGATATATGTATATATTGCAAAATCATCACCACAATAACTCTAGCTAATATCCATCATCAGAGTTGTATTTTTTTCTTGTGATGAGAACTTTTAAGACCTTAATTTTGAAATATACTACACAGTATTGTTAGCTGTAGTTACCATGGTGCCCGTTACATCACCAGTGTACATTACATCATCAGGACATATTTATTTTACAACTGGAAGGACATTTGACCACCTTCACTCATTTCTCCATTGCCCCTGGCAACCAGCAATCTGTTCTCTGTATCCACGAGAAAGCAGTCATCTAGAATATTCTTAGAGAGCTAAAGGAAAGCATGGGAAAAGAGCTAAGAAGAATCAGGAATCAACATATGAGCACAATGAGAATAGAGATAGAAGAGCTAAAGAGAAGCATGGGGAAAGAGCTAAGGAGAGTCAGGAATCAACATATGAGCACAATGAGAATAGAGACAGAAATTATGTAAAGGAACCAAACAGGAATTCTGAAGCTGCAAAGTACAATAAGGTTTCCCCCACTCCCTGAAAGCAGAGCATTTCTGTGAAACTTTTTCATAAGCCAAAGTGGCATAAAGTAAAGAAGCAATTACCTTAGGTTACATATTGCTAATGGATGCACAAAATAAATCAGGATAAAGCACAGATGCTTACATAGACAGTTCAAAACTATGGTGGCTTGATGCTGAGATGCTGAGTGTAGTTCCTGGAGAAGTACTGTCTCTATAATAGCTCACTGCAAAACAAATGCTGAAGGCTATTTCCACTTTTTTTTCTGTAAAAGTGAATATTCTCTTCTGACTTCTTTTGGTTAGTAAAAAACAGTTACTAATATTGGTCTTTTGTAAAAGTGAAATGACATAAAGCTAACTTTCAAAAAGTGTGAGATACCTGTAACTAAATTGAAAAATTAGCTAGAGGGGTTCAACAGCAAATTTGAACAGGAAAAACAATCAATGAACCCAAAGATAGGACACTGGCAATTATTAAGCCTGATGAGCAGAAAGAAAAAAAGAATAAAGAAAAGTGAACAGAGTTTAAGAAACTTACAGAACCTCATTGAGTAGACCAAAATATGCATTATGGAAGTCCTGAAAGAAGAAGAGAAAAAGGATCAGAGAGCTTATTTGAATAATAGCTGAAAACTCTTCATATTTAAGGAAAGACATGAATCTGAATTAAAAAAACTCAATGAGTTCCAAGTAGGATAGAATGAAAAAGACCCACACTGAGACACATTATAATTAATCTGTTGAAAGACAAAGAGAAAAATCTTGAATCAGCAAGGGGAAAGTTACTCATTGTATATAAAGAATACCCAGTAAGATTATCAGCCAATTTCTTATAGGAAAATTTGGAGGCCAGAAGTCAATGGGATGATATATTTAAAGTCCTGAAAGGAAAAAAAAAAATTATCAGGTGAGAATTCTATATTCAGCAACACTCTCCTTCAAAAATAAGGGAGATAGTAAGACATTCCCATATAAGCAAAAACAAGGAATTCATTACCACTGGTTGTGCCCTACATGTGATGTTGCAGGGATTTCTTCAGGTTGGAGTGCAAGGATGTTATAAAGCTACTCACAGCCCTGGGAAGATGTTGGTCTCTGGTAAAGGTAAATACATGGAGAAAGTCTTTGTTAACTAGTATATAAGATATAAAGATGTAATTTGTGGCATCGATAGCATAAAGTTGGGGGCAAATAGAATTGTAAAGGAGTAGAGTTTTTGTATGTCACTGAAGTTAAGTTGGTATCAATTCAAAATAGATTGTTATAACTTTAGAATGGTAATATAAATCCCCATGGTAACCACAAAGAAAACACATGTAGAATATACACAAAAGGGAATGGGGAGGAAATCAAAACATGTCACTACAAAAAAAAAAAAATCAACTAAATACAAAGGAAGGCAGTAATAGAGGATATGAGGGACAAAAAAAAGGCTATAATACAAACAGAAAACAAATAGCAAAATGGCATAAGTAAGTTACTTTAAATGTAACTAGCTTAAATTTCCCAATCAAAAGGCATACACTGGCAGAATGGATAAAAAGTAAAAAGCATGATCTACTTTTATGCTGCCTATAAGAAATTTAGATCTAAGGACACATAAATTGAAAGTGAAAGATGGAAAAAGATATTCTATACAAATAGTAACAAAAACATAACTGAGGTGGCTATACAAATGCCAGATAAAATATACTTTAAGTCAAAAACTACTGTAAGAGATAAAGAGAGACATTATATATTGATAAAAGGGTCAATTCACCAGGAAAATGTAACAAATGTAAACATATATGCAACAGGAATCAGAGTCCAAATATATGAAGCAAATATTGAAAGAATTGAAGGAAGAAAAAGACAGCTGTGTAATAATAGTAGGAGACTCAATACCCTACTTTAAGTAACCAGACAGAAGACCAATAACGAAATGGAAGACTTGAACCAACCTAGAAACCAGTTGGACCCAACAGACACATACAGAGCACTCCACCCAACAACAGCACAATACACATTTCTCTCAATTGCACAAGGAACAATGTCCAGGACAGGCCCCCAAACAAGTCTTAATAGATTTTTTAAAAAGATTGAAATCATACAAAGTGTCTTTTCCAACCACAATGGAATGAAATTAGAAATCAATAGCAGAAGGAAAACTGAAAAATCCAGAAATATGTGGACATTAAACAACATACTTTTCAACAACCAGTGAGTCAAAGAAGAAATCACAAGGGAAATTGGGAAACTACCTTGAGACAAATGAGAATGAAAACATAACATTCCAGAACTTATGGGATGCAGTGAAAGCAGAGTTAAGAGGGAAATTTATAGTTGTAAATGCTATAGAAAGGTCTCTAATGAACAACCTAACTTTATACTCTAAGTGTCTAGAAAAAATGATACTGGCTGACAGTTTATGTTCCAAGGCCTCAGAGACCATGCTTCCTGGATGGTATGACCCACCCTGACTTCAAATGTTCCCTCGGTGTTTCAACATCTGTAGCTCCAAACTTTCTCCAGCCCACACATCCATATTTTGCAAGATAGTTTAACATGAGTGTTATGTCAGCACATCCCAAAATGAACTCTCCACCTTCTCCAGGAAACTTGGCTTGGTCTCTATGGTTCAAATCCCAAGTCTTCTCTGGTTCCTTTCTCTCTCTGGCCACCCCCCACCCCACTCACCTTGGAGACAATGTCTCCAGTGCTTTACTCCATCTGTCTCCTTTCTTGTATAGCCAGAGTTCTCACAAAATAGAGCTAACTGGATTCATCCTGAGTACAAAAAAAAGAGCGAACACCATTGCGTCCTGTTTTCTGTTTCTATCTCCTTAATTTCAAACTATTGTTGAGCACCTCCTAGGGGTCAAACCAAGATAAAAATCACTTTACTGCCCTCAAGGAGATGTCAGTTTCCTTGGGGGGAAGTCAAGTTACAGAAACAAAATGCCAAGTGATGAGACTGACAGTGGGGGCATGTGTAAGATGCTGCAGGGACACAGAGGAGAAAATGTCAGTCAAGACTGGTGAGCAGAGAAGGTGTTAAGATCGGTGATATTTGAGCTGAGTCCTGGACGATTCATTGGAGCAAAGTGGATCAGAGGGGTGGCATATTGGTGGAAAGGATAGAGAATGCATGGGCTTGGCACTGTTTAAAGAAACTCTGGCTAATTCTGTATGACTCACACTTTTATAACAGCCACATCACATTATTACTACAACAGCCCTGTGAGGCAGGGACCACTATTATCCCCATTTTACAGATGAAGGATTTGAGGAGAAAAGAGATTAAGTGATTGGCCTACGGCTACACAGCTGCTCAGAGAAGCTGAGTTTTCAATCTAGGAGGAGGGGATGGATATTCACTTTGAAGCCCAATACTCTGAGCAGAAAAGACAAATCTCTTGACACTTAAACCAAACAGCTCTGCTGAAACATTGCATTTCCTCTTGTGACCCAAAACAACCTCAGACCTGAAGCTACATTTTTACCACCTCCGCCCCTACCCCCATGCTTAACAAGACACAGTATCTTGTTTCTAAGGGGGTAAGACATGCTTATAAACAAGACTGCAAAGGCATCTTAAGACAACAAATCACTCATAAAAAAGGGAACATTCTGAAGAGTAAAGTGTAAATGAATCAGAAACATATGGATTCAATCTACTTTAAAAGGCCCAGTGGAGTTCTGAGCGAAGGGTAAAACCCTTGGAGGAGGTTATACTGGGGGATATTGCCAAACCCAGGGCTATTAGTTCTGGCAAGGCCCAGAGATAGGCTGGTATGTGGGTCTCTGAGGAAAGTGGCAGAAAGAGAGCTTCAGAAAGGTAGGAGGGTCACTTTATCTCAAATCTTCAAGTCCAGACTTGGAAATTTTCAAAGCCGCATGCCTCCTAAAAACACCTTTCCTGAACATCTCATTCTGGCCCTGGGCTGGGACACTGAATCCAGCCAGCCAACGATTTCTCTTTAGAAACTCTAGCTTGTCCAACTCCAGAAGGGTGTAGAGGCTGGACCAAAACCCTTCATCTTTCGCAAAGGTTCTCTCCCTTTGACTGTGAACCTTATCCAGGCCATGACCTTGGAAGAGGAAATAAGGGCCATGGTTCCTTTTGGCAGCATCAGATAAGAAATGAATATGCACAGCAATACTGAACCCGTTCCACTAAACAGGAAACAATATAAGAAAAAGAAACATGCAGATTCATCAGTCTGCATGGGTTACATTAGCCACGAAAATAAACACAGGACTAGAGTCCAGGCTGGCTTTATGGAAACCAGGCAATGAACAGGTGTGTGTCCCTCGGCATAATCATCTTGGGGGCGCCCTGTTCCTTTCCTGGGGTCCCACGTGGGATGAAAGTTCAACCACAGGGAGCATGGTGGGCTCAGGGTCACCTGGGATTTGCTCTCTTTACCCTCCTGGTGCCCGCTTCTAGATGAGAGCCCAGCCTGCTCTGTTGCTGATTTTTCTCATTCTCACAGTGGTGTTGCTATGGTAACAGGCCTTTCTCATCCACGGCTGATTGAATCAAGTTTTGGGGGGAGTTCTAAGAAGAATGAGCAAGTAGAACAGTATTCTCCCCAAATGCTGCCTGAAATTGACATCGTCTGTTTTCACAGCCCAGCCTCCTCCTTCCAAGACCACACCCAGGCAGCCAGGAAGGTAGGCCGGGTAGCCACACTCCCTGACTGCTGACCGCTCACCACTGGACTGGCTGCAGTCAGGGGCTGTGCTGAGAAGAAAGGCACCCTAGGGCCGCATTTGCTCAGCCCCTGCATCCATGTCATCAGCTTTCATACTCAGATGGGCCTCGTCGAGGCTCTGGGTGACTCCCTGCTAGTGCCATCGAGCTAACACAGGATGCTCTGGGTGAGGCTGGTGGGGGAGCTGGGTCTCGAGGGAATTTTCCGTGCCTCTGGAAGTCCCCATTGTCACCCCCTCCGCAAGACAGGCTTTCCTCTCTCTTGTTGATGCCTGAAGTCTGTCATCTTAGAGATTTATTTCTTTAGCTGAAGACTTTGATTCTTAAGACCACTGATGAGACCTTGTATGTGCATTTAACATCAAAAGATGGAGGAGGGGAGGGAAGCTGTGGTAACGGGCTGGAGCCGGGGGAGGCAGGTGTGGCACTGAGTGGTAAAGGTAGGCAGGATGGCAGGAGCGAGGCTGAGAACCTTGGATACACCCCGTACTCGCTTCTCCGCCCCCACCCCTGGTTGTTGTAGTAGGAAAACAGAGGGTGCTCCAGAGCGCTGAGAGCCCCCCTGCCCCTCTCCACAATGTCCATCCCCAGTCAAGGTGTATTTGAGGCCGCTGAGTGCCAGGCACGGCTCTAGACCCTGGGAAAGCAGGAGCTGCAGGGACCCTGATGCTGGTCAGAGGATCCGGAGCAGCTGGAGCCTGGGAACCGAAAGGGACCAACGCTGTCCCTGTCACCCCTCCCTAGGCCCCTCCAGCTCCAGATCCTTCTTCAGATGGTCCTGCCTTGGCAGGAAGAACCTGAGCTCTCTAAGGAGTTTCTTTAGACACAGTGATGAGCTTGACGGAGTGCAGAGCCCGAAGGGGTGGCCTGGGGTGACCACAGCCAAGAGGGGAATGCATAGACGAATGTATGCCCTCCGGTGACTTTACTCCCTGCACAGGTGCAGGGCCTAGGCTAGATCTGACCCCGCCTCCCAGAGGACAGAGGCTTCTGGAATCCAGTTACTCATCCCCGGTACCGCAGAGTCTCTGAATCCACAGGACTGAGCGCCCTGGTACCCTGAAGTCCAGCCTCTGGACCTGGAGGCCTGTTGGCCGACGTTCTCAGTCTCCTGTGGATGGACAGAAAGGTGAAGAGAGGGAGAGAGCTGGGATGGGGGTGCCACAGAAGGGATGGAATTGGTGGTGGGCTTCTTGCCCAGCTTACCCATCTGTTTCTCCATTGCTGCCCTGTAAATAAAGTCTTCAGTACCATTTTTCTAGATTCCATATATATGCATTAGAATACAATATTTATCTTTCTCTTTCTGACTTACTTCACTCTATAGAATAGTTTCTAGGTTCATCCACCTCATTAGAACTGACTCAAATGCATTCCTTTTTATGGCTGAGTAATATTCCATTCTGTATATATACCACAACTTCTTTATCCATTTATCTGTTGATGGACATCTAGGTTGCTTCCATGTTCTAGCTATTGTAAATAGTGCTGCAGTTAAGAATGGGGTACATGTATCTATTTCAATTTTGGTTTCCTCAGGGTATATGCCTGGGAGTGCAGGGTCATATGGTTGTTTTATTCCTAGTTTTTTAAGGAGTCTCCATACTGTCTTCCATAGTGTCTGCATCAATTTACATTCCCACCAACAGTGCAAGAGTGTTCCCTTTTCTCCACACCCTCTCCAGCATTTATTGTTTGTAGACTTTTTGATGAGGGCCATTCTAACTGATGTGAGGTCATATTTCATTGCAGTTTTGATTTGCATTTCTCTAATCATGAGTTATGTTGAGCATCTTTTCATGTTAGCCATCTGTATGTCTTCTTTGGAGAAATGTCTGTTTAGGTGGCAGGTGGGTTTTTTTTAACCACTGAGCCATCTGGGCGTCCTCTAAAGTCAAGGAGCCCAAAGCTAAGACCATGGGCATCTGTCTGACAGTGTGATGCCACCTGGATTCCAGCTTTCCATTCCACCAACACTTGCCATGTGCCTCAGAGCAGTAGCAAATCAGCCAAACACTGTTCTAAAGGCAGCAGCCTCATAATGCAGGCACTCTCACCACGTCCATTTAACAGATGAGCACACTGAGGCCCAGAGAGGGCAGTTAACTCTCCTGAGTCCCAGGGCTGAACAACAGAGCAGGGATCTGAGCCCAGACTGCTGCGTTGACGGCTGTACCCCCTGGACCATTGAGCTAGTCTGGCTACTTGGACAAAGCTCCATGCTGGGTTACACGAGGGAATACAAATAAATAAGTGGTGTGGTCATGGCCCTTGAGGGCTTGACCATTGCCAAGACTGAAGCAGTCTTCCTAGACTGGCCTGACGGGCCTGCTGCCCAGGCTGGATTCCCCACACTCTGCATACGGCTTCGGGCCTCTGCTCCTCAGGGGCACCATCAGTCACCTCCCGCTTTCCCAGCACATCAAACCCTCACAGCAACTGAAATCCCACCTCAGCAGCCTCCACCTATCCTTCCAGACAGGCTGGCCAGAGCGCCTCCCCTCCCCAGAGCATGATTCTGGAGTAACAGAAAGGACTCAGTGGTCCTTGCCAAGCTTCATGACAAAGATGCTGTGTGAGGCCAGAGGACACGGCTGAGTCGGGCCTGCTGCCTGGGCTCCAGCCTCAGCCAGCAGTGAACCAGGTCAGGGCGCCGGGTGACAGGACGCGCTGCACCGGCCGAGCCCACCAGGCCCTGCTCGGGCAGCAAGGTCATCCTCATCCATCCACTCACAAATGGGCCACTTGGCACTTCAGACGCCCTGACTATGCTCGCCTGCGGGACCAGAGGATGGAGTCTGGCGTTTGGTCCAGACTCTGTGCCCCTGGGACCCCAGAGGCCGTGAAGATGTGTTGTAAGTTAGCAAAAGCCAAAGACAGGGTTTCATCAAGGGCTTGATGAAATAGTGTCAAACAGGGCTCAAAGGAGCCTGATGCCATGGTGACAGAGACATACAAAGAAGGTCCCTGGGCACAGGATTCCTTCTGGAGCTCTGAGCCTGCTCGTGGGGCTGTTAGAAGCTGATACAGGATGCTGAAGCCAGAGCCCCGTCTCCTTCCTGGGGGACCATTAAAAACCAACTGCATTTGGAGACGAGGTGGGTGAGGGGTGGATATGTACAGAGGTTCGTTTGCCTTGCTGTTCATCTGTGGCTCTGGGGTCACTGAGTCTCTTTCCAAAGGGCCAGTGTCTCTCCTTTCCCATAGGGGGCAGGCAGCCACATCACTGGGGTGCCAGGGGCCCTAGGGGCAGCATGTCACAGAACCTGGACCAAGGAAATGCTGCCTGGAAAAAATATAGTGGTTGAACCAATGCAGGCACAATGTCCATGAGCAGGAAGAACGTGATAAACCAAAGGAGACAGGAAGGGTGCCCCCTTCCCTTCCTGTAGCCTGACTTGGTTTTGAAAACCTCCAAGGGGGCTCAAGTCTCTTCCAGGAAGGAAAGCAGGCTTCACCAAGGCAAGGCTGCCCTGGCAAGATGCCCCCACTCCTGGCACCCAGAGCTGAAACAGCCTCCAGCATCAGGCTCCAGGGTCAAGATCACTAATGCCATTACCCACCCCTGCCCTTCCCTTCAGTGCCCACCTGTGCCTCACAGGAAAGGCCTAGAACTTGGGCAGGTGGCTGCTTGGGTTCTGGCAGGTTCCAGGTGGTAGCAGACACATGTGGGATCCAGCCCCGCATGCAGCCCTGGGGACAGGCACTTACTACAAGCCATGAAGAAAATTGAAGGCCATATTTTGCCCACAGTGATACACACCCCCCGCTTCCCTCCTCCATCACCCCATCAAACTACCATCACTTTCTCCTCACACTACTCCAACCTCTCCCTATTCCCTCCTCCTCCCCTCCCTGTCACTCCCCTAGCTCAAAATCCATAAACCTCATCTACAAACTGCCCTGGACATTCCTCTTAGACACAAATTCCAAAGACAGCCAAACAAGAAGAAAAATGGTGGAAGAACAGTGTATTGATTTGGGGTCACCAGCTGATATCCTTAGGCCCCTGCCTGATTTGGGAAGGATCCCAAATAAATGCTCATGGGCCGGGCCTCATGGGGACAGAAAGGCTGCTGGGGCTGTGCCCATCATACAGCTATCCCTGGCAATGAGGACAGCTCCAAGGCATCCCAGTGCCATCTGTTGTTGAACTGAACGAGCTGCCTTGACCAGCAAAGTGGACAGACTTGGTTTTTATTTTTCCTCTCTGGAGGAAAAAGGAAAAGGAATTCTGGCCATGGTGACATCTAGACTCTGCAAACGTCAGGCCCAGGTCCATCTATGCATGGAAGTAACTCCTCGGGCCTCCCTTTACCACACCCACCTCTGGAGATACATCATAATAAAGTATTAACAACTGGGCCTGCTCTTCTGACTGATATGGGGCAACTTTCTTTTTAAGATTTTTGTGCTCTGTTGGTGCCAAACCATTAGTGACTCTGCCTGTAAGGCGGGCGGACTAAGGAGGCTTTCTCTGGAGAGGCTCCATCAATCTGTGCCCCTGGTGGGCAGCAGCTGTCCGAGGCTGGGTTGCAGGGGCAGGGGGGCAATGCTTCACTCACCCGGGCCCAGCAGGGAACTTGGCCTGGCTCTCGGACACAGGTGTGCCCTGCTGGGAGGTGCCTGACAGCACCATGGGGAGGGAGAGGCGATGGGGGGTGTGCCGCGCCTTCCCTGGAAGCCCAAGGGGCATCTGCTCCTGGCTCTTAGGAGGGATGAGGGATGGCAGAGGCACAGCTTCAGAGAGAGAGAACAGCATTGGGCCTGAAATATTCTGAAGTCCTTGGGGAAAAGGGCTGGAAAGGAATGTTCAGGACAGTCGTGTCCTGTTCTGTTCCCTTTCAAGTCTTCCATGTTGCTGGAAGCACTTCAGATGGTGAAAATAGAAGGAACAGGAAGTTCATGGATGGGTGTGGGGAAGGAAAGGGAGGCAAAGTTAGGGGCAGGGGAGAGGACAAGGCTGAGCAGCAGGAGGAAGGAGAGGACACGGGAGAGAGAAAGCCAAGGCAAAGGGGAGTTAGGAGGCAGAAAATAAAGAACGGGGTGTTCTGAGGGGTGAAGGTTGAAAACACAGATAAATTAAGAAGGTCAACTACACCACAACATAAAACAAAGATTACAAACTTCCCTAGTGGTCTAGTGGCTAAGACTGCCTGCTCCCAGTGCAGGATGCCCAGGTTCAATCCCTGGTTGGGGAACTGGATCCCACATGCTACAACTAAAGATCAAAAGCACAACTAAGACCCGGTACAGCCAAATAAATAAATACTTTTTTAGAAATAAAAAATTAAATTTTAAAAAAGGATGAATGAAGAAGAGAGGGACTGCGTTCCTTCTTTTTGAAGACTGAGTAATGTTCCCCTGTGTGTACATTTCACATTTTCTTTATCCACCTGTCTGTCAATGGACACTACGTGCCATTTGCAACAACTTGGGTGAACCTAGAGGACAATGAAATGAGCCAGACTGCTGCTGCTGCTGTTGTTGAGTCGCTCAGTTGAGTCCACCTCTTTTCAACCCTGTGGACTGTAGTCCACTAGGCTCCTCTGTCCATGGAATTTTCCAGGCAAGAATACTGGAGAGCTGCCTTGCCCTACTCCAGGAGGATTCTTCCAACCCAGGGATTGAACCCGAGTCTCCTGTTTGGCAGGCAGATTTCTTACATTGAGCTGCCTGGGAAGTCCATAGTCAGACAGCAAAGGGGAAATACTGCACAATGCCCCTTTATATGAGAAATCTCAAATAGTCACAGAAGCAGAAAGTAGAACAGTGGTTACTGGAGAAGGAGGAGGGGGAAGTGGGGAGCTGCTGTTCAGTGGGTATAAAGTTTCAGTTGTGCTGTCGCTCAGTCGTGTCTGACTCTTTGCCACCCCCTGGACTGTAGCACACCAGGCTCCTCTGTCCATGGGATTTCCCAGGCAAGAATATTGGAATGGGTTGCCATGCCCTCCTCCAGGGAAAGTTTCAGTTATGCAAGATGAATTAGTTCTAGAGATTTGCTGTACCATGTACGGCTTATGGTCAACAAAACTGTATTGTACACTTAAAACTTTGTTAAGACAGTAGGTGTCACATTAACTTGTCACTGTGCACACAACCATCAAACAGAGGGACACAACGATGGTGTGTCCTGGACAGCGTTCGGAGGTGATGGTGTGTCAATTACTCTGAAAACAGGGTGATGGTATCACGGGTGCACATTTGTGCCCCAACTCCTGAAACTGCATTCATTAAACACATACAGTTTACCGTATATCAACTATACTTCAATCAAGCCGTTAAAGAGAAGAAGGAAGGGACTATGATTAGGGAAGGCAGGCTGGGTCTTTGGAGAGAAAGGTTAAAAGCTGTCAGCTCTTCCTAAAACTCAGACACATTCCCGGATGAAAATTTTCCGTATCCAAGAACTTTGCCCCCTTTTTCGGTCTCAGTTGCCAGAGAGTTTAAAAGTCAAACTTCTTGTTGTTGTTCAGTCGCTCAGTCGTGTCCAACTCTTTGCAATCCCATGGACTGTAGCCCACAAGGCTTTCCTGTTCTTGACTGTCTCCTAGAGTTTGCTCAGATTCATGTCAATTGAATCAGTGATGCTATCTAACCATTTTATCCTCTTTCGTCCCCTTCTCCTCCTGCCCTCAATATTTCCCAGCATCAGGGTCTTTTCCAATGAGTAAGCTCTTTGCATCAGGTGGTCAAAGTACTGGAGCTTTAGCTTCAGCACTTCCAATGAATATTCAGGGTTGATTTCCTTCAGGATGAACTGGTTTGAGCTCCTTGCTGTCCAAGGGACTCTCAAGAGTTTAAAAGCCAAACTTACTGCCTAAGTTTTGTGATCTCTTCAGATTAGGTGAGTGGAAATACCTCGATCTGTTTCTCTGAGAAAGTCCTGGTAGTGTGATGCTCAGATTGTCGCTAACCACAAGGCTCCCAAGCTTCTGCCAGCGTTAGCCCTTCAGGAAGTGGGGAACCTCAAAACTTGAATAAAGACCCAGGAGGAAACATTCTGACCCTTTTCGTCTCTGGAAGCGAAAAAGGTGTGTTCCACAGCAGTCAGATACATCTTGGTAGGAAGCAGGCTCCAGAGATGAGGATGCCCCAGAGATGAGGCAGGTCCCAAAGGGGAAGCCATCCAGACACAGTGACCAGAGCAACCAGTTGGCCAGTTAGGGGTTTTGCGGTTGTCTTATTGCTTTGATTTATTTTTATTTACCTGATAGTTTAGTTGGTACCATGAGAACAGGTAGGGATTTCCTAACGTCCCAAAGGCTATGCAGTGAGAAGTCGGTTGCTGTCTTCCACCTACGGCCCCCTACCCTTCCCCCAGCAGGAAAACACTGACAGCAGATCCCCTGAAAGGAGACTGTGGGGTTCTCTAACAGGCTTGACAAGGAACCCTGGCCCATCCCAGAGATAGAGTTTGAAAGGCTCCTCTGTGGGAGTGACACTTGAGCTGAGAGGCAAAAGACAAGCAGGGGTTTGTGGTGAAAGAAGGAACTGCATGTGCAAAGGCCCTGTGGTCAGTGTGGTCACAGCACAGGGCAAGCAGGAGGGTGGCCTGTTCTGAGAGAGTGAGGTGGGGGCACATCCCAGGAGAGTGAGGTGGGGGCGGGCAGGAGCAGTGGGCAGAGGTGGCAGGGCTCCCCAAGCCGTCTTAGGGTTGTGACCTTTATCCATACATGCATCCGTGCTAAGTTGCTTCAGTTGTGTCTGACTCTTTGGGACCCCAGGGACTGTAGCATGCCAGGCTCCTCAGTCCATGGGGTTCTCCAGGCAAGAATACTGGAGTGGGTAGCCATTTCCTTCCCTAGGAGATCTTCTCAACCCAGGGATCAAACCCGCGTCTCCTGCCGCTCCTGCAATGCAGGCGGGTTCTTTACTGCCAAGCCTCCAGAGAAGCCTGACCTTTTTCCACAGATTTAAGCCCTGAGAGTTTGGAGCATATATGTGACAGATCCAGTTAATGTTTTGAAAACATAATCACTGTTGCTCCTGTGCTGAGAAGAGCAAGGAGCCAGCACAGAGGAGGGCAGAGATGGTACAGGAAGAGACTGTACAGTTAGGAGGTTGCACGGGAAGCCTCGGCAGCCCTTCCCCTCGCCTGTTCAGCATCCCCTTTGCGTTCAGCCTCAGCCGTGGTGGACACTCCCAGGCGGTCTCCACCTCACACTCACAGCCCTAGCCTGGTGCACCTTTTCCCTGCAGTGACCTCAATGCTGGGGAAGCTGTTGGGGCACCTGTAGGAATGACCCAAACTTCAGGAGATCTCGTGCTTCCAGGAGCAGTCCTCAGCCAGTGGAGAACAGGAGATGATAGATAAACCCTCCTCCTGAGCTGTCAGGCTCTACTCTCCAGGTCCCACAGTGGTGACCCCACTTAAACACTTGTATATGGACATTCCTTCTCCCCCCGTCTGCCTGTTCCTCCCTTCTGATTCCTGGGACTACTCCAAAATAAGTGATCCTCACAGAAGACCATGTAGGCTCTGCTTTATCTGTGTATTCCAGGTAAGAAGGAGGCACCTGCAGGTGTGTATTTAAGGCAGGATGGGAGCTTGGACTAAAGTGGCAGCTGTGGGAATGGACAGATTGAAGAGCTATTCGGATGGTGAAATTAAGTGTCTGATGCAGCCACGTTCTCCAGCACCACTGTCTCTTCCATTCCCTTGACATTTGGTGCGGCCTATCCAGGCTCACAGCTTGTGGTGAGTCTAGGATGGAGAACGTGTTTTATAGCTGTGCAAATGGCCACGATATATGGAGGCAGAACTCAATAGCCATTGCAAGATGAAGGTTACAGGAGATGAAGATGGCATTTCCAGCAGTCCTTAATTCAGTTCAGTTCAGTTGCTCAATTGTTTTCGACTCTTTGCGACCCCATGGACTGCAGCACGCCAGGCTTCCCTGTCCATGACCAACTCCCCGAGCTTACTCAAACTCATGTCCATTGAGTTGGTGATGCCATCCAACCATCTCATCCTCTGTTGTCCCTTTCTCCTCCTGCCATTTATCTTTCCCAGTATCAGGATCTTTTCCATTGAGTCAGTTCTTCACATCAGGTGGCCAAAGTAGTGGAGCGTCAGCTTCAGCATCAGTCCTTCCAATGAATACTCAGGACTGATTTCCTTTAGGACTGACTGGTTTGATTGTCCTTAATTGGTTGAGTTTAAAATGGGGTCTTTGGGGCTTCCCTGGTGGCTCAGTGGTAAAGAATCCGCCTGCCAATGCAAGAGATACTGGTTTGATCCCTGGTCTGGGAAGATCCCACATGCCTCACACAACCAAGCCTGTGCACCACAAGTACTGAGCCTGTGCTCTAGAGCTCGGGAACTGCAACTACTGAGGCCCTGTGCTATGACTACTGAAGCCCGTGCACCCTAGAGCTTGTGCTCTGCAAGAGAAGCCTGCACACCACAACAAGAGAATAGTCCCCATTGGCCACAACTAGAGAAAAGCCCAAGCAGCAAGGAAGACTCAGCGGAGCCCAAAATAAATAAACAAATAAACAAAACTATAAAATGGGGCCTTTGGCAGGCATTGCTGGCATGAGCATCTTCTTCAGACAAGATGCACGGCCTCTGTAGCAGAGAGAGAAGCAACAGGAGGACATGGAGGAGGGGTGATGGCTGCTCACCCAATGACAAAGAAATGGAGACTCTCAGAGAGAGAGGTCGTCCTCCCAGGGCCCCGAGCAGTGCCTGATAGAACCAGTACGCACACTGCGGTCCAGATGGCTCCAAAGGCTGGCTTTTAACGGCGACCTCTTTTTCAACTTCCCTCTGCTCCAAAGCAGAGGAGGAGCCCCGCCAGAGCCCAGCCACAGCTATCTCTATTTTTGCTGGCTCATTGGACCAGCTGATTGTCAGATTCTGTTACTCGGTAGAAGAGGCTCAAGATTTTTTTCCCATAAAGGGCTTATTTTAAATATTTTAAGGATAGAATAGACTTACATCATAATTATAAAAATTACTTACAGAATTAACAGGTTTATATTGTTTATACTTCCAAATGTAGAGAATAGGGAATTGTCTACACATTGAATTGTGTGCGTGTGAAGGTATTTCAGTTGTCTGACTCTTTGCAGCCCTGTGGACTGGAACCCGCCAGGCTCATCTGTCCATGGGATTCTCCAGGCAAGAACACTGGAGTGCGTTGTCATGCCCTCCTCCAGCGGATCTTCCCAACCCAGGGATTGAAGCCAGGTCTCCCGCATTGCAGGTGGATTCTTTCCTGTCTGAGCCACCAGAGAAGCCCAAGAATACTGGAGTGGGTAGTCTATCCATTCCCTAGGGGATCTTCCTGACCCAGGAATTGAACCAGGGTCTCCTGCATTGCAGGCAGTTTCTTTACCAGCTGAGCTGCTATGGGGCTTCAAAAAAGGAGAAGGATTCCAAGGTGGGAGATGCAAAGGGATAGTTTGCAGCCTAACAAACTGCTTTAACACTCAGTGGTTCAGAAGACACCTACCTGTTGTCTTGCGCAACCTGTGAGGGGGGCGGGCAGTTCTGTCTGGGGTTGGCTCAGCAGTGCCGGGGGGTCTAGGGGAGCCTGGCTCACCCGTCTGGGATGGCTGAGAAGGAGAGAATGTCTTGTCCTCCAGTTGTGGTCCAGCCTCACTCTCCTGGTGGAAAAAAGTTTCGGATCAGCTAGATAGAGGAAAAGCCCTGATGCACACATGCTTTCCTAGCCCCTCCATGTGTCTTGTTTGCTCATATTCCATCGGCCAAAACAAGCCCATGATTCAAAGGGTGGAGAGACCCGCTCCCCTCTGCTGGGCACCAGCACGTTGCAACGAGACATGCTTAGCAGGACTGGATGAGCGTGTAGTTTGTTTTGTTTTCCATCAGTCAGGATCAGAGGAAGCTTCATAGAAAGGATGGGCTTCAAGAAGTGTCTGGGGTTGGGCATTGTAGCCAATCACCCACAGAGGTGAGAGAGAGGAAGGTCTGCGAGGACCTGCCAGTGCTCCATCTGGGCTAGGGAGAGGGTCGGGAAAGAAAGCTGGAGCTGAATCAGGAGGGAAGGAGTGATGTCTTTCAGAGCTGGGATGGCAGCCAATGGCTGAACTAAGAGGTTAATCTCCACTTGCAGGGCAATGCCCCTCTCAGAAAGCATGCTCCATCAACGCCGGGCAGCCATGGTGGCACAGTTCTCTTGCTCCTGGAACCTGAGGGGCAAGCAAAGGACCTGGGGTAACCAGTCTACAGGCTGCCAAAGCTAAGGCGACTGGAAAAGGTGAGCTGAGGAGTGAGGCATGAGTAGCAGAGAAGAGATGAAGGGTCCATTGAAGTTAAGTCAAAGCTGGGGAATCCAGAGCGGGGTCCCAATTGGCTATGTGGGAGCTGAGAGCAACGAAACCAGCTGGAGAGACAGGAAACAGCATTTCATGAAGGTAAAAATTAACCCAGTGAGGGAAGACCAGTCCCTGCAGCAGCCTCAGGTCTCAGTAACGTTCCCCGGTGAACTTCCCACCCATGTTTTTGTGTGTTTACAAGTAACTCTCTTTCTCTGCAGGGGTTGAATGTGTCTGTCCCACATCACGTGGTGGGCTGTCCTCTCCTTAAGTCCCCGGTTAGAACATTAGTTGGCATGAAATTTTGAAAAGAGGCACGGCGACTGGGAATAGGAGAATCTGTTGGTCAGACTGCAAAGCAGGATGAATGTTCATGACCACAGTTGTTTTATTTTTAAAATATAATTTTTGTTTATTTATTTCTTTATTTTTGGCAGTGCTGGGTCTTCATTGCTGCGTGGGCTTTTCTCTAGTTGTGGAGCAGGAGCTACTCTCTAGTCGTGGTGTGAGGGTTTCTCATTGCAGTGGCTTCTCCTGTTGCAGAGTACAGGCTCTAGAGCACGTGGGCTTCAGGAGTTGCAGCTCCCCAACTCTAGACCACAGGCTCAGCAGTTATGGCTCACGGGCTTAGCTGCTCTGTGGCATGTGGGATCAACCTGGTCCAGGGATCGAACCTGTCTCCTGCATTGGCCGGCAGATTCTTTACCTCTGAGGCACCAGGGGAACCCAGGAGTCAGATTGTTTTTTAAAAGGAGCTGCTCTTTTACTATCTCCCCTAGCAACTGCTGCTGCTGCTGCTAAGTCACTTCAGTTGTGTCCGACTCTGTGCGACCCCATAGATGGCAGCCCACCAGGCTCCCCTGTCCCTGGGATTCTCCAGGCAAGAACACTGGAGTGGGTTGCCATTTCCTTCTCCAATGCATGAAAGTGAAAAGTGAAAGTGAAGTCGTTCAGTCCTGTCCGACCCTCAGCGACGCCATGGACTGCAGCCTTCCAGGCTCCTCCGTCCATGGGATTTTCCAGGCAAGAGTACTGGAGTGGGTTGCCATTGCCTTCTCCCCTAGCAACTAGGCATCTCATAAAGTGAAAACGGAAGCCATCATATTTTCAGAAAATTTCTGGGATTAGGTAAAGTCTTAAAAGCTTCAAGAATGTTAGTTTGTAGTCTATTATTTCTTTCAGAAAACGCGTCAGTTCTCACTCTAGTGCCAAAGAAGCCAGAAGCCATAGCTCACTCTGCCTTATTCCTTCTGGAATTTACCCAGTACATCTCAGCAGTGGCACAGGAAACGTATTTCCCTGGAAACCAGAAGTCACACAATAGGCCTCCTCCTCACAGCCCCATGGGGTACAAAAATCCCCATTCTATTTGAAATCCAATTATTCTGCTTTTATGTCACCTCCTCTGCTGTAAATGAGGGCTAGCCCATATGCCAGAGCACAGAATGACACAGACACAACGTGGTGTGTCAGCCACTCATGCTCCTCTTTTGTGAGATCAACCTTTATAACACTGTAGTCAGTCCACTGCCAGACTGTTAACCTTGGCTTGTTGGAAACAGACACATCAACCATGAGACATCATTTGTCAGATACCGACCCAACCTCTTCTGGACACAAGTTGGTCCTTACAGAGAAAGCTACTAGGAACGGGAGCCTGAGTTGCATCTCGGGCTGTATAGGCACCTGCCCAGGCCATCATAAATACTGCTCCTTGTGAAAAAACACCACGCTGAGTCCCACCATAAAGTGTGTGACGGTTGTGGGTTAGCATCGCGGCCCATGAATCTTCTTCCAGGAGAATTCAGAGTGCTCGAGTCCAGCCAAATGTTACCGTCAAAGCCTTTTCTAGTCTATTTGTGGCTACAGAACTGTCTTCTCTTTTGAGAACCCAGAATGCTGACAGCAAGGGCCAGCTCCCACTTCAAAGGCAGAGTTCAAAGCAGATGCTTCTTTGGATTCGAATGCCAGCGGGAGGAGGAGTCAGTGTCAAGGCTGGCCTTCATGCACATTCCACCCCGTCCCTCTCTTACCTTCACTGGAAGCTCAGAAACCACCGCTGTCCCCCGACTGGTCTCCTTACACACCAAGGGGACGCTGAGGTCCTCAGACCAGACAAATCTGGAGAGTGCCCCTGGTGCCACGGCTCTGCTGCCTCTCGAGCTATGTCTTGGTTTGGGCCATGCCTTTCTTCCTCGGTATATCAGGCGCTCAGCTACAGATGAGAGGCGACTCAGTGAGGCTTCCTGATCCAGCACTGCTAGAAAAGCACGTCTCCATGGCAACCACAGCGTTACCTCACCCAACAGCATTCAGATGTGACCGACCACAGAGCAATTATTTTTTTCGATGTAGAGGAAGCATTAGCTCTGTCTACAGAGTGAACTCCGGGAGTTGGTGATGGACAGGGAGGCCTGGCGCGCTGCGATTCTTGGGGTCGCAAAGAGTCGGACACGACTGAGCGACTGAACTGAACTGAACAGAGCCAAGAGGGTTTTGCCTTTTTTTTTTTTTGGTTTGTTGTTGATGTTATATCCTTCTCTTCAGAGTTTTTGGCGTAACATCATATGTTTGGGGAGCATTTTGTATATAGACAGTATTCTCCCTCGTGCCTCAGCACACAGAGCTTTGCTATGAAAATAAGACGGCTTCTTCTAGGGAGACATGCCATTATTCATCTCTGCTCTAGTCACTGCCAATTGCCAAAGGGTTGTTTTTATGTTCTGAATCCAGAATTCTTTCCTCACAGCCGCAGCAGGGTCTGGCCCACTTGGCACTTGATGTGGTTTGTTCATGGGAAACCCAGGTGCTTGAGGTGGGCGTGGGAATAACTGCAGTCAGAGTGACCTTTCGTCTACCCCCCAGACTGGACTGGTTAACTCAGGGCACCCACCTGCTCTGCCCTTCTCCACTCCATCGACCTGCTGGGGATCAGCAGCATTGGGAATGACATCTTCTGTCTCTCCGGGCTCCCCTAAGAGCTAACTTAATTGTCAGAAAACAATGGAGAAAAAAGATGTCCCTACATCCCCTTACATCACTGGTTCTCAACATGGGGGAGAGAAGGGATTTCATCCCCTGGGAGCGTTTTTGGCTGCAGGACTGGGAGAGAGGTGCCAGAGGTATCTTGTGGGTAGAGGTGGGGAGGCGCAGCTAAACATCCTGCCATGCACAGGACCGTCCTCCCGCCAACAGTAAATGATCCAACCCAAAATGTCACTGGTGCTGCAGCTGAGAAACCCTGGAAATCCAGGGTGGCCTCAGAAAGGTGTGGCCTCAGAGCAGTTCGGATCTCTAATATTATTAATGGGAGGACCAGCAATTTACTCATACTTAGTAAACACAGTTATTTACTAACTGTATGAACACCTGCCTCCAAATGTATTCACCAGGGAACCCCAGTGCACAGAAGGACTTCTTGTGACTGCAGAGTTTGCAGGGTGTGGGTTCTTCCTAGAAAGCGATTTCTTCTCTGAATTCTGATCTCAGTCTGTGCTGCCTAGCACTGCTTCTCTATTTGTTAAAATTCCTTTCTGCACAATTCATGTGAGCATAAGTCCTTTCTTTAAGTTCTAACCAATTAGACTTAGAAAAAAGTAGCTCGTTTACTTAAGAGCCATAATCTTACCTCCAATCTCTCTCTCTCTGGAAGTTTTACGACAGGTAGAAACAGGGCAATGCATGAAGTGATCTTCAGAAGCCATCTCATGGCCATGTCTAAAATCTACTGTTTTTGTTTAATTGGCACTTCTTTGCTATTACTAGCTTTCTAGTTATATGTCTTAGATTATTACCTAAGGTGTGATGTGTTTGCCGAATAATATGGCTTGCATTTTTATGTGTTCCTTAAAAATAAGAGGGCTTCCCTGGTGACTCAGTGGTAAAGAATCTGCCTGCCAATGTAGGAGACCTGGGTTCTATCCCTAAGTAGGGAAGATCCTGTGAAGAAGGAAGTGGCAGCCCACTCCAGTATTCTTGCCTTGAAGAAGCCCATGGACAGAGGAGCCTGACGTGCTACATGGTCTATGGGGTCACAAAAGAGTCCGACATGACTTACCAACTAAAAAACAACAACAAAAATGGGAATAGTAGGAAGGATGAGAGGAGTTTAGTCCCTGGAGTCCACCAGCATGTAAGCCAGCAACAGAGGTGGAACTGGACAAGTTCTCATAGTCAGTCGCTCTGGTTTCCACCACTGGCTTTCTCACCAGGACCACTTTTGTTCCATAGCATGAGTGGCTAAGTCATATCAAGGCAAACTCAGGTCAAGATTACAAACGTCCAGGCCCTCTGAATGTCTTACCCGTTTGTTCACTGCCATGGGGAGGATGGTGTCAGGCCAAGGGAAAATGCTTGCTCTGTGGGCTCTCAAGGCAGAGTGGACTGGGTTGAAATGGTGGTCCCCTGGGAAGCACCACGGATTGGAGAGAATGTTGTAGAATGTTCCACAGTGCTTCCGCTCCAGCTACTCAGACCTGTCGCATTTAAGAAAATATTCAAGGTATTCAAGTCGAGAAGGCATTTTAGAAGCCGATGTAGATATATTCACAAGGTAGGCAGACACATAGCAGACAGTCATCTCAAGAAGCTACAGCAGCAAGCCCCACCTCACCATGGAAATGTTTTTAAACGATCCTTTTAGTGGACTTTGAATTCATGCTCAGCTGATTTCTAGGGCTGAGAGCTTACTGCGTGGTTGCAGCCCAGCAAGGCCTGCAATCTGCACCAGAGCTGGGACACAGCACGGCTGCCCGCAAGAGGGGAGCAGGCTTCGCAGGGAGTATCGCCCACTGATGTCTAGGGCAGAGTCTGGGCCTGACTGGCCCACCTTCGCTGGGGGCACCATGTGCTCTTACTTCCCAAGAGAGAAATTGATCAGCTTAATTCATAACTTGAGCAGAATTTGTTTCTTGCTTCCAACTGCGAGCCAGCCAGCAGGGTTGGTCTCACTCTACACCCCTCACCCCCATGGCCACTTCCTGTAGCAGGAACTTCCTGGCTTCTGTCGTTTGGGGATGGGGGAGAGGGATAGAGGGGACAGCCCCTTGGGGTTTAACCCAGCGTCGGGTTTAAGGTCTTCACCACTCACGCGCCTCACTCCTCACCTGGACTGCCGTCCCTCCCTAGAGGATGCTCCACTGCCTGGTCTGGAGGAACAGAGCCCTTTGTAACCGAGGAAGAACTTCTTGCCTTTGCCTTGCAGGGCTGTCAGCAGCTTTGCTACACACGGCCCTGGAGGAGCTGAGCTGGCCCTAGCTTAAGGAAAACCGGCAAATCCATGCAGATGTTTCTGTGCGAGCTGTTCCAGGCAGGGCTCAGGGATTCCGCCCTGCCTGGTATCACATAGCACGGGGGTGGGAGGGCGGGGGTGGGTTGGTGGGGGGTTGGTGGGGGGAGACCCACTCTTTGAGGGGCAGGAAGTATATTACATGAAATCAAAATGTAAGTGTGTTCTTTTTGGATTAGGCCATGTTTTCCTCTTCTATTTTTCTTTACATAACCTTGTTACTCAGCTTCTTTATTTTTCCCTCCACCCTCCTTGGCTCCCACGCCCACTCCTGTCTGCAGGATAAACTGGACCCACGGGGCAGGCGCTCTGAGTGGCATGGTTTCCAGCTCTTCTCCAGTCTCATCCAGTTCTCACTAAGGCTTTACTGACCTCGTTTTCTTATCCGATGCAGAAATCTTACTCCACCTAGTTTTTCAGTTCACAGGAGACCTCTGATTTACAACCAAGAGGCCAGGGAGTGGGGTGGTGGTCCACAACTCAGCTCGACCCACTCCCCAGTGGTCTGCAGTGCCTCTCGCTGCCCACTCTTCTCAGCTGCCCTCTTCTACCAGAACATGCTCTGCAGACAAGCATCTGATATGCTTTAAGGGGGTGAAACAGACTTCCCACACCTCATATTTCTTTAACTGCGTACAAGGCGTTTCATTTCATAATTTGAGATGAAATGGTTCATGTGAGTCCCCCTGGGAGAGCAATGGGAACTGAATTCACGGGGAGGCACAATTGGTCTCGTCTCAGCTCAAAACACAGGTTTCTTTGTGTGTGTGTGTTTGCAGGCGTTTAGCTTTGGGCTTCTGGTTAAGGGGCGTCCCCGGTGGCTCACATGGTAAAGAATCTGCCTGCAGTGCAGGGAGATCCAGGTTCGATCCCTGGGCCAGGAAGATCTCCTGGAGAATACTATCCAGTCCGGTATTCTTGCCTGGAGAATCTCATGGACAGAGGAGCCTGGAGGGCTACAGTCCATGGGGTCCCAAAGAGTGGGACATTACTGAGTCACTGACACTTTCACTTTTTTCTAGTTAAGAGGGTTGAGGGCAGAGGGACAACAGAAGAGCAGAGAAGCACTGGGCTCCTGAAAACGAAAGGCGACGGGAAACAGGCTTGTTCTCTTCCCAGCTTTCATTAAGCCTCCCGTGCTAACTCTCCCCGTCCGCAGTCTTCCGCCGGCCCACCTCCTGCATCAGCCAGACCTAAGCTGATGGCCAGCGTGGGCTCTTCCACTCTGCCTCACATCCATCCTCTAGCCAGTCTTCACGTTCCCACAAAGTGCTTTCCCCAGAATTTGAGAAAAGAGCCTGTGTCCCAGAAGACAGCAGTTCTGCTTCCTCATGACCCCCAAATTTTGAAAGGAACCGAGAAGTCTATAAGGAAAATACGGCAAAGGGGGGAAGAGCCCTGGGGTGTAGGAAGTGAAGAACCCGCTGAAAACTCAAATTAGCTAAATTGTGCTAAATGAGCTTACATAATGATGTGACGCATCTTTGAGGCAGTCCTGGCCTGTCAGCACACAGATTCCTCCTCATGCCCCATCTGCTCGTCTCCCAGGGGAGGATCCTCTGGGCTGTTTCTCAAACTCCTGGAGAAGTGGGGTTCTGCTGGGTTCATCCATGAGGGCACTAGCCGGAGACAGGAGGGCAGGGAGAGTGGAAAGTGGAGAATCTCTCCCCCTTCTCCGTCTTATATAATTTGTATGTCAGTATGTCTTATTTTTTTTAATTTTACTTATTTATGTATTTTTGGCTATGCTGGGTCTTCACTGCTGCTCAGGCTTTTCTCTAGTTGCAGCGAGTGGGGGCTACTCTCTAGTTGCGGTGTGTGGACTTCTCATTGCTGTGGCTTCTCTTGTTGTGGAGCACAGGCTCTGGGAGCATGGGCTTTGGTAGTTGCAGCTCCTGGGTCCTAGAGCACAGGCTCAGCAGTTGTGGTGTATTGGCTTACTTGCTCCGGGGCTTGTGGGATCTTCTTGGACCGGGGATTGAAACCTGTGTCTTCTGCACAGGCAGGCGGATTCTTTACCACTGAGCCACTGGGGGAGCCCAGATTTCTTATTGTTGGCACAAAATCAAAAGAAAACAAACAAATCTATCCAACAGGGAACTCGGGCTTTTATGACCCAAATCTAGGAGGGGCAGAGCATCATTCAGAAAGCCCCGTCTCTGTCTGCACACCTTTTCCAAACGCTGATGGCAGAAGAGGCCATGCCCAGCTGTTTCCCACTTGTCTCCCTTCTTTGGGCAGGCAGATGACTGAAAGTCCCAGAACTAGACAGAGCAAAATCAACCTTCAAGTCTGCCTTCTACCAAGGCCACTCTGTAGGCTGCTTTGGTTCCAGTTTAGACACCGTGCTTGAGCTGCTGCCTCCTGCTTCAGCAAATCTGACACGTGGGTCCTCTGCTTCTTCCTGTGATGCTGCTAGAACATTGTAGAACAGTCACACTATTTTAAAATGTGTCCTGCCTGTATGATTCCTTCAGCTAGTTTGTACTTATCAATCTGCCTCATAACAAAGGGGTCATTGTATCACTCCATAAAGAAAAAAGCGGTGCTTTCCAAATTTGCTGCCCTGTTAAATACCATTCAGAAACAAAACAACCCATTTCACCTGGGAATTGTTCAAGGAGCAGATTGTAACTAGGGAGTCAGATTGGGGAGAATGTACAATGTCACTTCAGCTCCCCAATTGCCTCTTCCAGCCCTTGATTTTTTTCTGAAAACAATGGTGTGCACCGGAGAAGGCAATGGCACCCCACTCCAGTATTGTTGCTCGGAAAATCCCATGGATGGAGGAGCCTGGTAGGCTGCAGTCCATGGGGTCGCTAAGAGTCAGACACGACTGAGCGACTTCACTTTCACTTTCCACTTTCCACTTTCATGCTTTGGGGAAGGAAATGGCAACCCACTCCAGTATTCTTGCCTGGAGAATCCCATGGACGGAGAAGCCTGGTAGGCTGCAGTCCATGGGGTCGCACAGAGTCGGACATGACTGAAGCGACTTAGCAGCAGCAGCAGCAGCAGCATGGAGTGCACAGTGAGAGAAGAAAGCTAGGAGAACGGGTTGACTCAGAGGCCAAGGGTCTTTTAGAAAGGGATGCCCTTCTTAATAAATAAGATTATTCCTAAAATAGCTTTTCCCTCTGGTGGCCTCTCTCTCCTGCCTGTTACTACCAAGGTCTTAAACAGCGCTGCCACCCTGAGAAGCTCTCACAGCACCCATCCCTCTGCTCGCTCTGCACCCTGACCCCCTCCACCTCCTGGAATTGCTCTGTCAAAAGTCACCTACTTTTCGGGAATTAAATTCAGGGACATCTCCACCTTCATCCCCCAGATGCAGCTGCAGGAACGGATCATATTGTATGTCTCCACTGTCCTCTCTCCATCCTGGCACTCTCTTCCTCCAACCCGGGCTGAGTGCTCTCAGAAACTTTCGCACATGTGTCTCCTCCTTCCCTATCCGTGTTGGCCCTGTGGGGATCGAGCCTTCAGGTTATTTGAGCAAATGTCCACATTAGCCCTTTACCAGCTCCTGGTTAGAGTTTTGGTGCGTTTGCACCACCTGGGACATCTGTGCCAGACCAGAAGCCATACATTGAAACTAGGATGGCATTGCTGCCCGGCTCAGAAATCTTCCACTTTCTTTGTTCACAGAACACAATAAAAATGACCGAATCTGGACCCCAAGTCCTCCTCAGCCTACACTGCAGACCTGTCCCCTCACACACCTCATTCCTGGCTGGCTCACCACAGTCCAGCAGGGCTCACTTCCCCACCTCCACCCGCTCGCTCACACTCTCCTGGTCTCTTCTCTGCTCTCAAGTCCTAGCAGGAATCCAGCTTCCGGCGTGAAGCTTATCCTGAATCCCTGCAACTGAATGCAATTGCTTCTTTAAAAAAAGAGAGAGAGAGAGAAAATATCCTCCTTAAAATGAGTATTATATGTTTAAATTTTAAATGTAAAATATTTTTTAAAAAGAAGGTACAGCTAAAGTTCCACTTGACTACCTGCCCAATCTCGGTCCCCTCCTGATGCATTTATTATTATATACATACCTGAGGATGTGTATATAATACACATTATATACAGTACAGTTCTGGTGCAGTCACCAGATGGGGGCTCAGGACCTGCTTCTCCTAGTGCTGGTCGCCGCTTCTACCCCTGGCACCATTTGGTTAGAGACCACTCCTCAGAATGTCGGGAGCTCTGGTTTCTCACTTTACTTTGCTCCTATCAAATGTCTTTTAGAAATTCCTAATAATTTCCAGTTGATGGAAGCCATTTCTCTAATCTGCAGTCCTGTTAGGAATTTTTGTAGTTGCTGATATGTCACTTTTTGTGTCAGTTTTAGGACAGGAGGGAAAGGGAGCCTCAGGGGCTCCCATCTTGATGGTCTGCCCACCTGCTGTTTTAGTTCAGGTTTTTCCTCAAAATATTTGCTTCTCACAGTCCCCTTCACCTGGGGAATCTCTGGGTCTTCTGTGATACCTAGCTGGAGTGCCCGGCAGGAGCTCAGTAAGTACACAAGGTTTCAATAAATGGTAGGAATGTTTTTGTTTTTTTCCTCACCCGCATGACTCAATACTATCAGTGTGCTGCTAGGAAGCTCTGATGGCTGTCAGGGACTCATGTTAACATGATGCAATCTTAGAAGGTATTCCCTGGGAAGCCCCTTTTAAAAAGCAGTTTATAAACTAAAGTACAAAGGATCTAAAACTGTGAAAATGGTCAAATCCAATTAACAGGGAGAAGATAAACCACTTTTAAGGGAATGAATTTGAGAGAATATATCAGTAATAAAATATTTTAATTATGGGCTTCCCTGGTGGCTGGGGTGGTAAAGAACCTGCCTGCAATGTGGGAGACCCAGGTTTGATCCCTGTGTTGGGGTGATCCCCTAGAGAAGGGAATAGCTCCCCTTTCCAGTATTCTTGCCTGGGGGATTCCAAGACAAAGGAGGCTGGTGGGCTACAGTCCATGGGGTCACAAAGAGTTGGAGGTGACTAACATTTCACATTCTAATTATATTTGGGAAAAAAATACATTTATGCAATCAGTGTGTTTAATGGCTTAAGGTAAAAGTAAAGAGAAGTTATAGAAAAGTTATAGGGTTTAAGTGTTATTATGCAAAGTTGTAATAGCATGTGAATTGAGAAATCAGGAACTGCTTGTCACTCACTGAGCCCCTGGTGCAAGTTGCAGCAGGATGGACGCGGCTTGTCTTTCTCATGCTTTCACAGCTGATGCTCTCCCCTTAGCCAGCTCCTCTTAATTCTGATATAAAGTTGGTTTCAATATTTATGAGAAAGGCCAAAATAAATATCCCTTATAGGCAAGATTTCTGGAAATTAAGGGGAAAAAAGAGAAGGCTCCATAGCTTCCTTTCCTTAAAGGAATGCCCATCTTACAAGCCTTTACCACCTTCTTCCCAGTTCTCCTTCCAGAAGGATCTTGATGTGTGTTTTAAGCGTATTTCACATCCCTAAGCCAGCACCTCACTGATCAGGCCTCAGTCTGACTTGCAAGCAGCCTCCAACCATCACAAAGGCAGCAGGCTCTGGAGGAAACCAAAGCTCCCGTGTGAGTCACTGAGCAGCCTCAAGCAACTTTTGTGACAGATGTACCAGAAGCCGTCAAGAAATCTCATCTCCCTTGGCACTTTCTGGAGTTTAAGGTGTTGAGTCAAAATGTGCTGATTTACACACTGGGCATTGGAAGCATGTAAAGTAGAAAGGTTGCTATATAGGGTGTCAGCTCAGGACCCAGTTGGCTTGCAGCAGCTTTCTGACCGTAGATAAGGCAGCTTCCCCCGGCCTCAGGTCCTCCATCTACAGAATGACAGGCTGAATTCATGAAATCAGAGCAGTATAAACAAGGCTCTGGCCAAATGCCTCGCAGTCATTGTAACCGTTCATCGGCAGCACAATCCTGCATGGTGTGTATATTATCTCCATTTTACAGAGCGTTTCTTTTGGGTTTTTAAAAATATTTTTTTAAAATGTTATCAAGGGACTTCCCTGGTGGTCCAGTGATTAAGATTCCACACTTTCAATGCAGATGGCATGGGTTTGATCCCTGGTCAGGGAACTAGATCCCACATGCTGCACAACATGGCCAAAAAAAAAAATTATTAAAATCTAGTTGACTACAGAGCATTTCTAACATCCCCACTCATTCTAATATTTTTAGACTCTATGTAATTAAGTTTCATATCCATTTGGTTCTTATTTTTCTGCAAAGTGACTTGCATTTATTTTTTAAAGGGTTTATTATAGGCACTTCTAAAATGAAGAAAAGTAATTACCCAATGGACTCAGGAAATGAGATTGCTAATTTGGACGCTAAAAATGGTTTCTGATTACACTGATGAGCTGTCTATTCTTCCTGAATTAACCAGTAATTCATTTCATTTTTCTTTCTCCAGCTCAAGAGACTTGATTCATCTGCACCCTCAACAGACTATGCGTTTCAGACATATCATTATGCTGACTTCAGCAAATACATCCAGTAGACATGTACAGACATGAGAGCTGGACCATAAAGAAGGTTGTGCACTTAAGAATTGATGCCTTTGAATTGTGGTGCTGGAGAAGACTCTTGAGAGTCCCTTGGACAGCAAGGAGATCAAACCAGTTAATCCTAGAGGAAATCACCTGAATATTCATTAAAAAGACTGATGCTGAAGCTGAAGCTCTAATACTTTGGCCATCTGATGCAAAGAGCTGACTCATTTGAAAAGACCCTGATGCTGGGAAAGATTGAGGGCAAAAAGAGAATGGGACAGCAGAGAAGGAGATAGTTAGATAGCATCACCAACTCAATGGACATGAATCTGAGCAAACTCTGAGAGACAGTGAAGGATAGGAGAGCCTGGTGTGTTGCAGTCCATGGGTCACAAAGAGTTGGATACAACTGAGCGACTGGATAACAACAATTGCAAATACACCTTGGGATTATTTCAGACAGTGGAGTGGGGCAGCAAAGAGGTCCAAGCAAGAGGTTACAGGACTGGGCTTCTCCCAACCGGTGGCTTCCCACTCGGCACAGGCCTTTATGTTGGCCTCCCCCACAATTGTGAAAGGCTGTCTCATGTCTGAGTCAAGTGACTGGCTGGGGTCTTTAATTGGTGGTTGGGCCAATTAAACGGCTGGACCACTTATCTTCTGGCATTTTCAGCAGGTGCAAAGTGGGAAAGAAGCTGTCAAGTCTGAATTAAATGAGAAAAGCCCTGGAGATGAGGCCAATATTGCTCAACTTTTAAAAGACACTTATTTTGAAGCACCTGCAATTTGGAATAATTTGAAGGACTTCAGTTTCAGGCTCTTCTCCAGTGCAAGTCCAGCAGGAATCCTGTGGACTATGCGGCCACTTGGGAGGTGACAGAGATGCTAAAAATTTATTCTTGGGAAATTCATAGCCAGAAAAACCTTCCAGGCATCTCTGGCTGGGATTCTTCCTAAATTCCAGGGAGGTCCATGACCATCTGGCTTCTGAGATGAAGAACTCACAACTGTGTCTAAAGCATACCAGGACAATAAAGAAAACTTGAGAGGTCTGGTCAGCAAATCCATTTGTTTAACCTTTTTGACGCCAACCAGTACTTCATTTTCCCAGAGTAGCCCTGGTCTGGGGCGGGGGATCAACTTCCAGCCCAGTTCTGCCACTTACTAACAGTGAGATTTGGGGACGGCTAACCCCCCATCTCTCTGGCTTCAATTTCTAGACCCATAAAACCAGTGCTGGACAGGTTGAAATTCTTTCAGCCGTAGCAAAACTGACTCTATAAAATATACCGTTTGTTTTGTTGTCATGGAGACAGACTGGAGCTCAGTTAACCCCATCAGCTGCCCCCGCAGGACTTACTTGAGGTGGGTCCTATCTTAGGAAGCTCGGGGCAGGAAATCTGTGTGGGACAGGAGCCCACAGCCTGCAGAAGTCAGGGCAGCTTTGCCTCGGGGTGGTTTGTCCTCCAAGCATACACTCTTCTAAAAGAAGAGAAGTGGATTCAGTAAATGTGGGTGAGAGATGAGTGCCCATGTTCTAAACACTGAATGGACTGAGGGCTCAGGGGTCAAGCTGGCCGACAAGAGCTGGTTTGAAATCAGGGTTCTGATAAAGGGGTGCATGAACATTTTTCCAGGGGGCTATTCAGGCATTTGGAGAAGGCAATGGCACCCCACTCCAGTACTCTTGCCTAGAAAATCCCATGGATGGAGGAGCCTGGTAGGCTGCAGTCCATGGGGTCGCTAAGAGTCGGGCACGACTGAGCTACTTCACTTTCACTTTCACTTTTCACTTTCATGCATTGGAGAAGGAAATGGCAACCCACTCCAGTGTTCTTGCCTGGAGAATCCCAGGGACGGGGAAGCCTGGTGGACTGCTGTCTATGGGGTCACACAAAGTCGGACACAACTGAAGTGACTTAGCAGCAGCATTCAGGCATTGACAGTCTTGAGGAAATTAAATTTCAGATGCTGGAGTTCATTTGTATTTTTCCTGCCTGAGGATATATAGTTCACATTTCTCAACTTTTCTTTTCTTCTGACTTTGTTGGGTCTCCCTTGCTTTGCAAGGGCTTTTCTCTAGTTGCCGGGAGCCGGGGCCACTCTCTAGGTGCAGTGTGCAGGCTTCTCACTGCTGTGGCTTCTCTTGTTACAGAGCACATGGGCTCTAGAGCTCTTTTTTGACCATAGTCATCAGTGGCTCAGATGGTAAAGAATCTCCCTGCAATGCAGGAGACCAGGGTTAGATTCCTGGGTCAAGAAAATTCCCTGAAGAAGGAAATGGCAACCCACTCCAATATTCTTGCCTGGAGAATCCCAAGGACAGAGGAGCCTGGTGGGCTCCAGTCCATGGGGTCCCAAAGAGTTGGACACAACTAACACACACACACACACACACACACACACACGCATCTTTCTCCCATTTTGAAAAACAAAAACAAAAAAGACTGCATGTCCCTCATCCATCCTGAAGCTCATGAGGTTGAAAACCTTGTGGGCACCACACACAGAGATGGTTATAGATCACACCTCTCCTCTGATAGGGACAGAGGGACATGCCCTTAGAAAACACTGGAGCTGGAGGCCCTGACTTCACCCAGGTGACAAGGCTCAATGAAGGCTATTTATGCCCCTGTAAGAATAGGGATTCAAAAGCAAGATGATCATCATAGGGGCACAGGGAAACTTATTTGAGTTCAAAAGTGAAGTCAGGGGACTTCCCCGGCCGTCCAGGGGTTAAGACTCTGAGCTCCCAATGCAGGGGGCCCAGGTTCCATCCCTTGTCAGGCAACTAAGATCCTGTATGCTGCAACTAAGACCTGGGACAGCCAAATAAATAAATATTTTTAAAATTCTTAAAAATAAAGTTTCCTTATCTTAATGTGGAAGACAGTTTAAAAAATAAAAACTAAAAAAAAGAAGTCAGAGTTGTTCTGATAATAGTCAGATGTGTCTAATTGGTCTGAGGAGGCTCTTCCTCTAGGCTGGGTGCTGGATACCGTCCACAAGGAGCTACATCTGGGAACAAAAATTTTCACAAACATATATTAAACCACTGGATAAAATGATAGCCTCCACTGTAAAATACCATATTTGCAAAGGTGTGTTTAAATGAATAATCATGACAAACACAGAGACGAGCCATGAGAGACCCTTGGGGACTGTCAGATGGCGTCAGCTCCCAGCCTCTCAGCCCCACCGCCACTCCTTCCCTCACCTCCGCCAGCGTCCAGGCCCGTCCCAGCTGTGTCCTCATCTGGTCATACCTGAAGGCACTACCTCCACGTGGAGTCCGTTGGTAAAGCCTGTGGCCCAGGGCTGAGGCTTCCAGAAACGACCCACATATGTCCAAATGGGGGGAGGGAGGGGGTCATTGAGCTTGGCCTGTGCCCCACCCAGGGGGCGACTCCAACACGCTTTCAGGTTAAACTTCCCCAAAAGTTGTAAGCCTGTTTCTTCTAAGATTTTCTGGGCTTCAAGCCAAAAGAGAGTCAGCAGGAATCTAAAAATGGAGGCTGAAAACACCTAACAATTGGGGTAATCGGGAATCCCATATTAAGCAGATCA
Organism: Bubalus bubalis; assembly: GCF_019923935.1. Lineage (NCBI taxonomy): Eukaryota > Metazoa > Chordata > Mammalia > Artiodactyla > Bovidae > Bubalus > Bubalus bubalis. The sequence continues at coordinate 117,539,416 of NC_059161.1, read as the reverse complement.
ATATGCTTAATGCTTTTCCTTTTTTTAAAAGAATTATTTGATGTGGAATGTTTATAAAAACCTTCATTGAATGTGTTACAATATTTCTGTGTTTTATGGTTGTTGTTTTTTGTTTTTTTTTTTTTTGGTTTTTTGGCTGTGAGGCGAATCTTAGCTCACACACCAGGGATCGAACTGGCACCTTGCACTAGAAGGTGAAGTCTTGACCACTGGACCTCTAGGGAAGTCTTTCGTGTTGCTTTTATTTTCATTTAGTTTTTATTTTGTTAATCAGTTTTCTTTCACACAGATGGCTCCTGGTTTAAATATCTTCGTCCAAGCCACCTAGTTAGTGATTTGGTTACTCCTTAGAAGCCAGGTCTTCTCCTGGGAAATTACCGAGTGTCAGAGCCCCTGGGGATGGGTCGTATGAAAGAGACACATACTCTTACGATATTAAAATCTAAGAGGTGAAATGCTGCTCTCAGGCCTGCTGCAGGGCCTTTGCACATGTGACCTCCGTCTGGAATGGCCTCCTCCACCCCAATCTTCTTCTGGTTAATTCCATCTTATCTGGAAGAATCCACAGGACAGGTCAGGCCCCTATTACTTGCTCTGCGAGCAGCCTTGCTTTTTCCTAGCACCAAGCAGTGGGTACATGCAAAGTCTCTCAGTCATGTCCAGCTCTTTGCAACCCTATGGACTTTAGTCCTCCAGGCTCCTCTGTCCATGGGATTCTCCAGGCAAGAATACTAGACTGGGTTGCCCTGCCCTCCTCCCAGGGGATCTTCCTGATGCAGGGATCGAACTGGTGTCTCTTATGTCACCTGCATTAGCAGGTGTTATTTTTTTTTTACCAATAGCACCAAGTAAAAACATAATTCAATAAGTAACTAGATGTTTATTACCAGGATCTCTCTTTGAAATGTAAATTCCAGGAAGACAGAGAACACTGTATCTCAAGTGTGTGATACCACCGTGCACATAATAGGTACTCAGGAAGTCTTTACAGCATAAATGCAACTTATTTCCTCTCACCTCACCTTTTCCAATAGTTTCAAAACTCTATTCTCCCTTTCAGGCCAAGGTTAAAGCCTGTTGACAACCATCCAATATGTAAATTCATCACTGATTCTTCTCTGTTCCCACAACATGCTATACATAAGACATAATAGTATCTGACTGAACCATAGGAAATTTCATGGTTTTAATAGACCAGAGTAAGTGGTTGAATGTCCACAGTTTTCATGCAATTCACTCTAACAGTTCACGCTTTCATCTCTCTTGCTAATACGTGAGTTCCTTGAAAACAAGACCAGCATTTGTTCATCTCCAGTATCTGACATTTCTAGCAAAGGGCCTAGTACACAACAGATGCTTAATCAATGTTGTTTATAAGAATGCCTGAGTGGCTGACAAATCTCTCCTCGGGCTCCATGTGGATTTCCAAGACCTTTACCCAACAGACTCTTCCAAATTTGGGGCACTCCCTGATGACAAAATGCCTTTATGGACTAATTTTATTTTATTTTTTTACTGTTTCCAATTGGACCCCTTCCTTCAGAGTCAAGGAATTCAGTCCCAGCTTACAGAAACCACAAGCCATGGAAAGCTGAGGTTATTGCTTGTTGAGAGAAATAACATCAAGATGGATGAGGTCAGTCTAATGGCTCAGGTTATGCCTGCCAAGGGGATTGTGAAGTTCTGTGAAACACCCCACCTTCCTCCACACACCCAGACAGCCAGACCCCTCTAGCGTCCATGTGCCCCCTCCCTGGACAGCTTTTCATAGAGAAGCTGGAATAACCACACAATTCGTTTCGCACTGCTTGATTGGTCTTGCCCACCTACCTGTGGTGACGAGTGAGGCCTCCACACCTGTCACTGGCATGCCTCACCACAAGCAGCTGTAAACCACAGCAGAGATGGCAGGTGTCCCTCAACTAGCCCCACTGCTTTAGCTCTTCAAGAACTTAGAGCTAGTTCTCTGGCAGCTAAACCTGCCCTAAGGCACTTCACACATTAACCACTCATGATTGCTCCAAAGCCCCAAGAACCTATTTCCATCAGCCTCAACCTTAGGAAATTTTTTTTTTTTTTTTTTGCAGTGTGGCATGCACAATCTTCTCCAATATTTGTGCCTGGAAAATCCCATGGACAGAGGAGCCTGGTGGGCTATAGTCCATAGGGTCCCAAAGAGTTGGACACAACTGGAGCAACTGAGCACACACACACAAATGCACAAGCTTAGTTCCCAGACCAAGGATCAAACCCACGCCTCCTGCATGGAAGCGTGGAGTCTTAACCACTGGACTGCCAGGGAAGTCCTGGAAAAATCTGTTCTTAAAGCTTAAAAAAAAATCATATAAACTTGCAGATAGATGAGAACTCATCACAAACAGAGAACTGATATCATCGTTTCTCTGTCACTCCTTAAGTCTGAGAGGAAACAGAGTTCATAACAACTCAACCAGAAGTAAGAATGGCAGTCTGACCGATTCCCTAGGAACTAGAGGGGCTTGAGGCATGTAAATCCAACCCCCACTTTATAGCTGAGTCTATTCAGAGGCATGAAAGTGAAAACTCACCTGAAATCACAGGCATGTTATCCCGAGAGCCATCTCGTCACTTTGCCTCCTGTGCAGTTAGGTTGAGCTGAGATGTTTGAAGAGGTCCCATTTGCTTTATTAATGAACTGAGGCAAACCCGTGTATTCATCTGCTGGGGCTAACATGGCAAAATACCACGAATAGGGGACTTAGACAACAGATTTACTGTCTCACAGTTCTGAGGCTGGAAGTCCTAGATGGAGGAATCGACTGCCTGGGTTCCTGGTGAAAGCTCTCCTCCTGGCCTGCAGATGGCACCCTCTTGCTGTATCCTCACCTGGAGGAGAGACAGGATGCTCTGATGTCTCTCCTTGTAAGGGCGCTAACCTGGGCACAAGAGTCCCATCCTCACCTAATCACCTCACCCTCAAAGGCCCCACCTCTAACGATCATCACACGGGGAGTCAGAGCCTCAGCACATGGATTTTGGGGGGGACAAACACATCCTGTCTTCAGTCCAAGACTCAGAATATATCTCTTGATGTCTTTAGGGAAAAAGTATATTCATGATTTTAAGTAAAGAATTACCTTTTGGGGAGCCATACTGTCACATTTCTAATTAGTAAGTTAAATACATTTATAGGGACTTATGAGGCAGTCCGATGGTTAAGACTTCACCTTCCACTGCAGGAGGCTGGGTTCAATCCTTGGTCAGGGAACTAAGATAGATCCTACATGCTTTGTGGCCAGAAAATCAAAAATAAAAGGAAAAAGAAAAACCCATAAAACAGAAGCAATGTGGTAGCAAATTCAATAAAGACTGTAAAAATGGCCCACATTGGGGAAAAAAAAAACTTTAAAATAAATAAGTAAATACACTTATAACTGATAAGAGTCATAAAATAGTGTATTTGAGATATTCTCTCTGTGCTGTCCCAATGTGAGTAATTTCTCCCTAGGCCTTTGGAATTACCCATTGTGAGCAAGCATCTGTACTCTGAGTGGTCATCATGCTATGAGCTCAATGTCCACAAAGTTTTTCTTCTAAGGTATCATTCAACATTTCCAAGGAAATTCCAAAAAAACATTGACTGAATTCCCCATTCTGTCCTCTCTCACTTTTTCCATCACCTTCCTGTGTTAGACGTCATTCCTGACTCCTGTATAACCAGAGTGAATTTCCTCAACTGTCCTTCAGACATGGATACTGAAGAAGATGAATTACTTGGTAGGAGCATGAGAGGTGGAGTCTCACAACCAACCACCCAGCCCTCATCAGCTGCATCCATCAAGGCCTTAGGCCTCTAGATGGTTTATCTCTGTCTGCTATCCCCAGTCCTACCAGAAGTGTGCTTTTATATGTTTAAGTTATCATTTAAAGTCCTTGAGGGTAAGGACCTGGCCTGTCCCTCCCTTCCTTCCTCACTCCCTCCTTCCTTCTCACCTTCTTTCCTTCATCCTTCCTTCCCTTTCTCCCCCCTTCCCTCCATCTCTTCCTTTCTTCCTTCCCTCCTTCCTTCTCCCCTCCCTTCCCTCAATCCTTTTCTTATCCCCATTCTTTTATCCTTCCTTTCATCATGATCCATTTTTGCTGATTCTCATCTTATCTGGCGGATAGACAGCAACTCTTGATTTGATGCATGGACCTGATGGATGAAGGCTTGACCCTTGAGCTTGACATGCACACCAGTCTGTGCTTCTGCCTCCAGCTCATGTTTGCCCCTGCCCACTTCTGTGCTTTCCCTTATATTGGGCCCCACATGAGAACAGCTGTGGAGTCAAGAGTCCATGGTCAACAGCTATGGATGAACATTTCTGGTTAAATAGGTGAAGTAAGGCATGCTATTTCACCTCTCTAACCTCACCTTTCTCATGTATAAAAAGGAAATAATACCACCACTGATACCTTAAAAGAAATGACATATGGAGTTTCAGGGCACTGCCGGGCACAAAGTAAGAATTCTGTAAATATTAGTGATTATCATCTCACTAACAGTGAGTACCAGGAAGGTATGGTCTGCAACTGTTTTGTTCTCTTTGTTGTTTGGGGGGGCATCTATGGTTTTATGGGGGTTTAATTGACATGCAATAAATGGCACATATTTAAAGTTTAGTGTGATGATTTTTGATGTGTGTGAATCCACAGCCACAATCACTATAATGAACACATCTTTCACTTCCAAAGTTTGTTCTTGTTCTTTTAGATCCTCCATCCCTACTCCCATCTCTGGGCAACCACTGAACAACTTTCAGACCTATAGATACATCTCCATGTCCCAGAACTTTATGTAAAAGTCATGCAGCATATTATTTGAGGTTTATCATGTTGTGAGTAATGGTATTTCTTCCTTCCTGTTGCTAAGTATGACTCCACGATATGGATGTGAAGTGAAGTGAAGTGAAGTGAAAGTCACTCAGTCCTGTTCAACTCTTTGTGACCCCATGGACTATACAGTCCATGGAATTCTCCAGGCCACAATACTGGAGTGGGCAGCCATTCTCTTCTCCAGGGGTTCTTCCCAACCCAGGGATTGAACCCCAGTCTCCCTCATTGTGGGTGGATTCTTCACTAACTGAGCTAGCAGGGAAGCCTATATGGATATACCACAGTTTATCAACTCATCTGTTAATGAACATTTTGAGATGTTTCTGTTTTGGAGCTATTAGAAATAAAGATGCTCCATAACGGCTGCATCAATTTACATTCCCACCATCAGTGTAAGAGGGTTCCATTTCCAGCATTTATTGTTTGTAAATTTTTTGGTGATGACCATTCTAACTCGTGTGAGGTAATACATGCATGCGTGCTCAGTCACCCAGTCATGTCCGATTCGTAGCAACCCATGGACTGTAGCCTACCAGGCTCCTCTGTCCATAGGATTTCCCTGGCAAGAATACTGGAGTGGGCTGCCATTTGCTCCCCCAGAGGGTCTCTCGACCAGTGATCAAACCCGAATCTCCTGCAGTGCAGTCAGATTTTATTGCTGAGCCACCTGGGAAGCCCCCCTCATTGTAGTTTTGATTTGCATTTCTCTAGTAATTTGTGATGTTGAGCATCTTTTCATGTGTTTGCCGGCCATTTGTATGTCTTCCTTGGAGAAATGTCTATTTAGGTCTTCCACTCTTTTCTGACTGAGTTGCTTGTTTTTTTTTTTTTATATTGAGCTACATGAGCTGTTTGTATATTTTGGAGATGAATCCCTTGTCAGTTGCTTCATTTGCAAATGTTTTCTCCCATAGTGATGTAGATTGTCTTGTTTATGGTTTCCTTTGCTGTACAAAGGCTTTTTTAGTTTAATTAGGTCCCATTTGTTTATTTTTGTTTTTATTTTCATTACTCTAGACAGTGGGTCAAGAAGACCTTGCGGCAATTTAAGTCAAAGATTGTTCTGCCTATGTTTTCCTGATCTAAATGGGAAGGAAATCCAAAAAAAGGGGGGATATATGTATACATATGGCTGATGCACTTTGCTGTACAGCAGAAAGTAATGCAACATTGTAAAGCAACTCTACTCCAATAAAAAATATTTTTAAAAAAGAAATAAAGCTGCGAAAAGCATCCATGTTCATGAACATGTGCCTATTTCTCTTAGGTAAATGAAATGACTAAGTCATGTGAAAGGTGGATGTTCAACTTTTAAAGAAACCACCAAACTGTTTTCCAAAGTGACTGCATTAGTCAGAGCTCTCCAGAGAAACAGAGCCAATAGGATGTGTATACACAGGGAGATTTATTTTAAGGAGCTGGCACATGTGCTTATGGAGGCTGGCGAGTCTAGCACCTTCAGGATAGTCTGGACGCTGGAGACCCACACAAGAGTCAATGTTGTCATTCGAGTTCAAAGGCCGTGGCTGGCTGAGGTCCTTCCTGCTCACAGGAGGTCAGTCTTTCTTCTAGTTAGGTGTCTACTCTGCTGCTACAACAAAATACCACAAATGAGGTGGCTTAAAAGACAAATTTTTATTTCTTACAGTTCTAGAGGTTAGGAAGTCTGGGATCAGAGTGCTAGCACGGCAGGGCTCTGGTGAGGACCCTCTTCCCAGCTTACAGATGACTGCATCCTCATTTGTGGAAGAAAGCAAACCCTGGTGTCTCTTTTTCTTCTTACAAATCTCATCAGGGGGACTTCCCTGGTGGTCCGGTGGTAAAGAATCCTCCTGACAGTGCAGGGGACATGGGTTCGACTGATCCCTGGTCCAGGAAGGGCCCACATTGCCGTGGGGGCAATTAGGCCCATGAGTCACAACTACTGAGCCTGTGCTCTAGAGCCCATGCCCCACAGTGAGGAGTCTTAGCCTCTTAGCTAGAGAATAGCTTCTATTTGCTGAAACTAGAGAAAAGCCTGCATGCAGCAACAAAGACCCAGCACAGCCAAAAACAAACATGAATTAAAAAAAAAAAAATCGAATATCATCATGGGATTATCTAAACCAAATTGCCCATCAAAGACTGCACCTCTTAGTACCATCACATTGGAGGCTGGGGCCTCAACACATGTATTTGGGGAGGACATAAATGCTCAGTCCAAAAGGTTAGGCCCTCACCTCACGGGATGAGACCCACTCACATTATGAAGGACAATCTGTCTCACTCCAAGTCCACTTATTTAAAAGTTACTCTCTCCAACACCACACTCAGAAACATCCAGCCTAACGTTTGACCAGAAACTTGGACTTCATGGCCCAGCCAAGTTAACACATAATACTAACCATCACAAGACCACCCTTTGTCAGTCTGACACTTACACACATCTCTTTAAACCATAATTAAGCTCCAAATGAAGACAATAACAAGATCATCCTTCCATCTAACATGATACAACTATCCTGCATATAACTGAAAATGCACGAACTCTTTCCCCAGAAGAGGATGTAAAGTCCTTGAGTCGCATTCAGTCTTCTCCTTGATATCCTGCAGCTTAATTACCATGATGTAATAGTAACCCCAGGAAGTAGTTGAGGTCATCTCTGAGGACCTTGAGCTTCTCAGATGGTTCAGTGATAAAGAAGCCACCTGCCAATGCAGGAGTTTGTCCCTGGGTCCAGAAGATCCCCTGGAGAAGGACATGGCAACCCACTCCAGTACTCTTGCCTGGGAACTCCCATGGACAGAAGAGCCTGGTGCGCTGCAGTCCATGGGGTCACAAAAGAGTCAGACAGGACTTAGTGACTAAACAACAACAATAGCAACAATACATAAACAGTGTGTACTGTAACAATAGTAACAATACATAAACACTATATATAAAGTCAACACATATTTCATATCATGTAACACACACACATAACAAAATGAGGAAGATATACCACAACTCAGTAGCTGCGGTTTCTACTCTGAGATCAGCCCTACAGAGAAAAGCAATCACCAAGCTCTCCAAGGACACCGGAGCCCCGCTCACAACTTTATCCCTCACAGCAGTGGTGAATGGTGTGTCTTTTGGACCCTCCCAGGGCAGGTGAGGGGGTCTTCAATGACAAATATACTCTCACATTTCCATGTCCCAAAGCCACTGGTGACATTCACGTGCCAGATGACCAACAGGCACATGAAAAGGTTGAATGGTGAGACCAGACATTCTTTCCTTATGGCTGAACTTAGGGGGAAAGCATAGAGGTTTTCAGCAGTAAGAGTTATGTTGGTGGCAGACTTTTTGTAGATTTTTAAGATTGAAGATTTCCCTTTTATTTCTATATTGGGGATCTTTTTTAAAAAACCAGAATTGAACGTTGGATTTTTCATATGATATTCTGTATATCATTTAGAGATGATAAAAAAGCATTTTTTTTGCTTGTTGATATGGTTAATTATATTGCTATTCTCAGAAATAAAGAATAAACTATACTGATACAGGCAATGATTTAAATGAATCTCAAAGGCATCAGGAGGGGTGAAGAAGCCAATATCAAAAGGTTATATACTGTACGATTCAACTCATATGAACTTCTAAATGTTTTTAACAGCCTGTGGCAGGGTATCCCCTCTGACATCATCAACAGTACAACATTTAGTGAAAAGGTTTGCCCCCAGTTCTGGGTGTTGGGGTGAGGAGACTGGGCTTCTTTGTTATGTTTTTCTTGTTGGGCTGTTTTTTTTGTTTTGTTTTGTTTTGTTTTATATTTTTTCCCATCTCTGCATATGCTGAATGACTAGTTCTGTAACATTTACAAAATAATCCCACTGCAGGAGCTCCAAGGAGAGGGTGGAAGTGCCACTCCTTTAAAATGCCCTGGATTCTGGCCCCAGTTCTGCTGTGGTTACAGTGGGTCCCCATCAAAGAACAGATGCTTTCAAATTGTGGTGCTGGAGAAGACTCTTGAGAGTCCCTTGGACTGCAAGGAGATCAAACCAGTCAATTCTAAAGGAAATCAACCCTGAATATTCATTGGAAGGATTGATGCTGAAGCTGAAGCTCCAATACTTTGGCCACATGATGCGAAGAGCTGACTCATTGGAAAAGACTCTGATGCTGGGAAAGATTGAAGGCAGGAGGAGAAGGGGACAACAGAGGATGAGATGGTTGGATGGCATCACTGACTCAATGGATATGAATTTGAGCAAACTCTGGGAAACAGTGGAGGACAGAGGGGGCTGTCCAAGGGGTTACAGAGTCGGATATGACTTAGCATCTAAACAACAAAAATTCTACACGGTCCCAGCAGCTGTGAAGAAGCATCAACTGGAGAAACTTGGCCTCAGGAGATGTCCGGCTGGGCTCTACCTCTCCGTGCCACCTAGAAATCTTTACTCATAGGTAAAGAATGTGGGAGCCTGCCCTCTGAGGAAACTCACTGCCTCAAACATTTTCATGCAGATCATTCAATACATTGCACAGGATTTTGCTAAGTATATCTAAGAAAAACATCTATGTTTTCCTGGAAGGCATTACAATTCTCACATTTAAAATGTAATCATCTGAGAATCTTGAGCAACTCTGATGATGTGTTAAAGGACAGGTTACAGCATCCAGGGCACAAATAGTAGTAAAAATCCTGACCCAGACTCCGAGAAAGGCTTGACGTGAAGATTTAGGTGCTGTAGAAATGTCACAGAGAGAGCTTTGCTGGATTCAAAACAGACTTGGGCAGCAATAGAGTTTCGTCAGCGATAGACTTTAATGCCTATTCATTGCAGCCTGCAGTAAGCGTTGCTAATAGTCCACCAAAATGAAAGCTTAGTTTAATTCTTAAAACTAAAAAAATAACTCATGCCGAGTCTAATCAGCAAACTGCCTCCATATTCATTTTCTCCCATTTCTCCGGACACATAGGTGGGATGAATGACTGGTCAGCTGCGGGGTGCTGAGAATGGGAAGCAAACAGCCTCAGGGCTACCAGGGGGCAGGAAGGAAGCTGGAGGGATTCTGGAAGAACGTGTCCTCTCTTCCTGCTTTATCTAAAGACTGGTGTCCCCTATTCATGGAGAAAGTCCCAAGGTGGGTGGTGGGATGGTGCCCTCTGTGATGCAAAGACTTGTGGATGAAGTTGCCATGGCAGCAGCTACATCCCATCACCAATGGTGATGCAAGCTGACTGAACTCTCCCTCTGGTGGAGGAGTCAGCATGGAGGCATCAGGGCTCCAGTTAAAGGAGGGCTGCCTTTCAGAGTGAGGCAACCCGGTGCAAAGAGTGTGTGTAGGGCACACTGGTACCCCAGCAGAGAGTCAGCACTGAGGTGCTTGCCACCCCAATATCAATGGCACCAGCCAAAGATTCCTTCATCTCTTCCTTCCCCTCCATCCAAACTCAAGCAGCACCATGAGAGGGAAGGTGAGGCAGGAAACAAAGACAGCCCAGACTCAGCTTCTGAGCGCACTGTGGGCAAGTGGAGAAGCTTCAAAATGGGAATTAGATGGAAAATGAGACGATGCCCAAAAGTACCTGGGAGAACAAGGGATTTGCCAAGAGTTCTTGGACTTGGAGCAGGGAGACTGGATTGATGAGCAGTGGTGTAAATGTGTAGTGGAGTCCCTACCACTGGAAACCTTGAGCCGAGCTTCCCCACTCGTGGACCTCAGCAGCCTGTATTAGGATGAGTCAGGATAATAACTTCTCAGCTCTCAGGGAAACTGTGAGAGTGCTGGAGAAGCAGAACCCCCGAAGCTAAAGCATCCAAATCTCTTTGGCGGTAATATAACTACTACTTTCTGAATACGCTGTGATCTGAATGGCATCAGGGCCTTGCCTGTTGCTCTTTCAACAAACTGGTTACCACTGGCCGCAAGTAATTGATTGACGTTAGCTAAGGCAGGGACACATTGCCTCAGCAACCGTCCAAGGAGTCAATAAATCCTTGTTTGACCAAGTGACAAGGAATGTGCCTTATATCCTTTGGGTGGGAATGTCGTTTTCCTTCTGCTCAATGTGGAAAATACAGTATGTACATAACATGTTTGATTTTGTCAACTTAGGTCAGAATTTTAGAAGATTCTTAAAGCCTCCCGAGGAATGAGTCAAGAAAGGGAATCTGAGGAAGGGGGTGGTACCGAGAAAACGAAGCAGGAAAGACTGGATCTGTCATTGAGCAGAGGAGCTGTCAGTCGCTTCTACTCAGCAAATCAGGTCCCAGCATACTCACTCACAACAAATTAGATCCCAGGAAAGGAAAACCCAATGGGTGGTCCTAAAAAGAAATCAAGGTTTGAGAGATGTTAGGCAGGCTGACCCTGGAGAAAGAAGTGGCTGTCACAGAAGCCAGATCCTTCTGCCATGTAAGGTGATGGATGAAGACCAGAAGCCTTAGAGAAGGGAGAACAAGTGCTCATTTCTGGCGGGTGGACATGCTACAGCCAAAACCCACACAGAAACAGAACGGGCAGGGAGGACAGGATCAGAAGCAAAGGTGGAATTTGGGACCAGGGAAAACTCCAGGAGAGACAGAGGGAAGGCTGGCTCAGAGCCCAGAGACAGACACAGAGGGTCCCACTCACTTAAGGGACCAGAAGAGGGTGGGCCCCAGAGGGAGGGTCCAGAGGAGTCGGACACCAGCCCTCAGCTGGAATAGGGCTGTGGAGAAAGTTCCGGGAGGGATCGAATTCTTGCCCAGCTTGGCGGCTGGAACAGCCCAAGTCTGCCATGAGCTTGAAGTCATTAACTGTCATTTATCCAGGTCATATCCAGGACAGCCAGGTAAGGATGGGATACTTTTTAAGCTCTGGCAACCTGTAATTGGTGACTATACTCTAAGAAATCTAAACTCTGTGTGTGTGTGTGTGTGTGTGTGTGTGTGTGTGTCTGCTCAGTTGTACCTGACTCTTTGCGACCCCATGGACTGTAGCCTACCAGGCTCCTATGTCCATGGGATGTCCCAGGCAAGAGTACTGGAGTGGGTTGCCATTTCCTCCTCCTGACCCAGGGATTGAACCTCCGTCTCCTGCATTAACAGGCAGGTTCCCTACCACTGTGCCACCTGGGAAGCACCAAGAAACTAGCTTTGCTCACTTGTTTCTGTATTTGTGTGTGTGTTTTCCTTTTGCAAATGTTAATGGAGGTTTTAACTAAGCTCATATTTAAGAAGCATCAAGAGATTCTTCACACTGATACTGATGAGAGGAGAAGCCTGGGTGCTTGTAGCCCCGGGGTCAGGGGTCAAGGAGCAGTGTATTCTCAGCATACCTGCTCCACCCTTTCCCATGCACACAAGATTGAAATTGGAGCTGCAGCGAGAGCAATTGATTAAAAGTTTGTAAAACTGTCCCTTACAACTTAAAATCTGAAGATAAGCCAACTGAGCTTTTGGCAAAAATCTAATATCCCAATTCTTTCCCTCATATTTTTTGTGTTTAATAGTCACTGAAATAATGATAGGTAACATTTTTCTGTGTCAATCAGTCTTCTGAAACCCTTTAAATAGGTTGTCTCTTTGTATCTTCATCTATCCTTCATCATCCTTGAGGGAGCCACTATTCTGACCTATTTTACAGATGAGGAAACTGAAGCCAAAAAGGGTATGAAATGTGTCAAGTTGAGAGCCATCTGACTCCAGTGACTGCATTCCTCACGGTATATGTCGGAGACCCAGGTGTGATTTCTCTTTTAAATAGTTGCTTTACAACACTGCAATAGTTTCTACTGCTCAGTAAAGTGAATCAGCTATGCATACGTATTTATCCTTTTTTGGATTTCTTTTCATTTAGGTCACCATGAAGGATTAAGTAGAGCTCCCTGTGCGCTACAGCAGGTTCTCATTAGCTACCTGTTTTACATGGAGTATCCATAGTGTATGTGTGTCAGTCCCAATCTCAGTTCCTCCCACCCTTGTTATCCATACATTTGTTCTGTACGCCTGTGTCTCTATTTCTGCCTTGCAGACAGGTTCATCTGTACCATTTTTCTAGATCTTCACATGGTGCCCAAAGTAGGTCAGTTCAGTCTGGAAAACAGGGGACAGTCAAGGTGTTGGGAGGTAGTCATCCATGGTCTAGAGCTAACAACCAACTGTTGCCACATCTGTGTATTTTTCAGCCTGGTTTTGTCGTCATACAGGCAGTCCCTCTGCAGGAGGAGAGAGAGGTGCGTGGAGGGGAGTGTGCCCATGGGGGTAGAGAGTGGGTGCATGTGGAACTGGCTTGGTTGGAGCACAGTTCACCTCCGTTCAGAATTACAGGGTCTTAATTTCTTAAAATTTAAGAACATTGCAAGGATGAGTTAAAGGAACTTGAGTAATTTTGCTGTGGGCCAACAAATTTAACAGATGAGGGTAGGTCACCAAGATAGGGAAGATTTTTCATTTTCTTCCTAAAAGAACTCTAAAATAATAGGAGTCTAGTTTATGTTTTTGCTGGTTGAAGGAGGGCATGAGTTATGATGATGTCATGAGCACAGCACTGACATGGAAGCCAGGAGGCCAGGTCCAGACTCCTGAACAAATTATTTTAAACTCTCAGCCTCAGTTTCCCTTCTGTAAAACAACCCAGTTGGATTACTTCTCAAATTCTTTCAGCTGTAAAATTCTAAGATTCTCCAATATGTCTGTTGCGTTGACAAATAAAATGAGTACTTTTGAAGTAGGAAAAGATGATAGAAAATGACTTTTTCAGTTCATCCTGCCTCTGCCACCCGGCTCCACGTCTCACTAACGGCTCCATGCCTCACCAAAGCCCCCAGCAGGACCCAACATCTTCACTAAAGACCGAGGTTCTGACAGCTTCCCTTGGGTGTAGCCACAGGCACTGATGAGAGATTGTTTACCTAGGAGGAATTTCCTCTGAGCTTGAACACAGAGCTTGACATATGCTGGGAGAGGGAGTACTTTGATAGGAAAGGGGCACTGATGAAGGTATTTATTGGAAAACAGGTCTCCCCTGTTCCATGAAGTCTGAACCGTGCACAGTGTGCATGGACCTTGTCTTCCTGCAAACGGGGACTCCGCCTGCATCTTCCTGCCCCTTATGTCTGCTGCATCAATGGGTCAGTTACTCACTCTAAAAGCCCCATAGTGTGGCCCCCATTCAGTCCTGCCTGTCATGTCTACCACCGAGGTCTTTCTTTCCTGAGGTCAAGTTCACGTGGATCCTGGTCATACACAATGTCCTGGGGTTTACAGCATGTTGCTTAACTTCTTGGGCAGAAAAGAGGCCCTTTGTTTTCCTCACAAGTCCATCGCCTTGGGGGGCTCCCAGGATTGAATATTTTGTATTTGCCTTTTCTCTGCAGCTTCCCTATTCCCCGCTGTTATCTTTGGCTCTGTTGCTATGGGTGGGAATATTTTCTTGTCCTTGTTTAATAACTGCTTGGCTGCCAGACGGGCTCATTTCTCATTGTATCGGTGCGGGATTAGCTGAGATGTTTGGGAAATATTTCCTGTATTAAGCAGCAGGGGAGAGTGTGTTGGGCCCGTGCCTTCTTTTGACATCGCGTCATACTTTCTCTCCACTTTTTCCCTTGGAATGTGCTGAGGCCAGTTCTTTGCATCCAGAGCCTCAGCCCCTCCCTGACACTTTGCAGAACTGGGTCCCTTTCCAGGTGCCTCCTGTAAGCACTCCTAGGGAGGCTGCAGGGAATTGCAGTCAGGCGTCTCAAATGATTTTTGATATTTGGGGTCCAATAGTGAACTGCACCATCAACCTACTATCCAGGCGAAATTGCCTATAAACCTATTTCATACTTCAGATTCTTTGACAATTAGCTCACCGGCCTCCCATCAGAGCTGCCAACTGATTGACAATGAACTTGAACATGGTCTTGGCTGTTGCCTAGAAGTGACAGCAAGTTTACAGCTCTGTCTGAAACTCTAACCGCTCACAGGTTTTTTGGCATTCTTGTGTTTGCTTGCAACAGCCCTCCAAGGATTGAGAAAAGCTATCTGGAAAAGTTACCAAAGGAGGACAAATATCTATGAATTTTTGGCTCTAGGTTAAATTGAGATAAAGACGAGCGTGTGCTCAAAATCTGGCCTAAAGTCAAAGCCATGAGCTTGGTTGCGTCGCAGTAGCAATGACGCAGGCTTGTCTCAGAGTAGGAGTCTCTGTGGCTGAAGTCTGAGGTCACTTCCTCAAAGCCCTGGGATCTTAGGTGGGTCCCCTCTGGAACGTGGGGGTGACTGACTCGTATAGTCATTGTGGAGAATGAGTATGAAAACACCTTGTAAATAGCAAACATAATGTTATTAGAAATATAGGGGACTCCCCTGGTGGTCTAGAGGTTAAGACTTTGGGCTTCCAATGCAGGGAGTGCAGGTTCCATCCCTGGTGGGGGCACTAAGATCCCACATGCTGCATGGTGTGGCCAAAAATAAATGCATAAATAAATACATTTAAAAAAGAAGTGTAGGAAAACATGTATGAAAATATTTGTAAAATGAAAAAAAAAAATTGGCACAGGAGCTAATAGCTGTAGAAGCTACAGTGAAAACCTCACAGAAATGTAAACACACTTCCAAGGGGTGGGAGAACCATTTTCTGCTAGCTGTGGAGGTTAATGCTTCCTTTTAAAGATGATCCAAATCTCCTTCCTGACCTGGGCAAGGTGGAGCCCAGCTCCTACCTGAGAATTGCAGCTGTCTGAGGCGCGCTGCCCCAGTCAGGGTGACCCAGGCTCAGACAGCCCTGCCTCTGCCTCAGACTTTGCTGCAGGAGCCAGTCCTCTAAAGAAGTTCCACCCTCATTGCAGGAGGATGGAGGTGACCGCTCCATCCCAGACAGGGCAGTGGTGAGAGACCCATGGCCTCCATTGGTCACCCTCCTGTGGAGAATTTGGGGTGTCACTCCTTGGTACCATCCTGACTTGGCAGACAACTCAAGATTCCCTAAGGCCCCCAATATCCTTTCATATAAAACTCTCTATGGAACATTTCGAGCATTCAGAAAAAATCGAAGGGAACAGCATAAGGGACCTCCGTGTACCCATCACCTCGTTCATCAGTAGTCAATATTTTGCCAATTATTTCACCCATTTCTGCTCCTCCCTTCGCCTCTTGTTTTGTTTTTGGCTGAAGTATTTTAAAATAAATCCAGGATATCATATTATTCCACCCAATGCTGGAGACCCAGATGTGATCCCTGGGTCGGGAAGATGCCCTGGAGAAGCAGATGGCAACCCACTCCAGTATTCTTGCCTGGAGAATCCCATGGTCAGAGGAGCCTGGTGAGCTACAGTCCATGGGGTTGCAAAGAGTCGGACATGACTAAGCGACTAACACATATACATACATTTTAAAATAAATCCAAGACACCATATTATTCTACCCGTATGTATCTCAGTGTGCATTTCGAACGGATAGAGGCCATTTTTTCTGGCATAACCATAACATCATTTTCCCACCCACCAGGATTCATAGTATGCTCAGTACATTCCAATGGTCATTTCTGCTCAGATTGGCAAGAAATGCTTTGTGCTAATTATAAGACCCCAGCCTGACACACTGTCTCCCCTGCTTCTATCATCTTGGTGCCCTGAGCAGAAACCTCAGCCTGAGAAGGTGTTGAGAGAACGCATTCCTCTTCCCGGGTCTCCTCTCTTGCTGGAGAAGCACTCACCTGCCCAGTGGATTGGGACTAAGGACCTGGTGAGAGGCTGGGCTCCTCAGGCATCTCTCCGGGATTGGTCTGTCCCCAGGGCATATTGTCCACCCAGCATGGTGTCCACAGGCTCAGTACCCGTGGCCCCAGCCCAGGCCCACCTTGTGGGGTGAATCTGAGGGTCGTCTCTCACTTGCGGAATGAGGAAGTGATTCTGGGTCAATAGATCTACTATAGAAAACCATCTGACCGGCATCTCTGCTACAGGCTCTAACTTCATCAGCAGTGATGCTGGTATTTTGGTCTCTGTATCTGCTGTGGGGCTCTAACTGATGGGTGGGCACAGCTCTCAGTGCTTCACATCTTTCCCTCTGCTCCTCCACCACCCCCACCCAAGGGGGCTTCAGTCTGCTGGGGAGAGAGCAGGACTCAGGGATCTCACCTCCCTCTCAGGCTATCTCTGTGTTAACACTTCCCACTGGACACAGGGCTAGACTTTCTCTCCTCTTGGGGAAGGAGGGGGCTTCCTATAGGGTCCTGAGACTTCTCTAACCTTGACTTATGGCAATTTCAAGATTTAGCTCCTCCAAACTGGTTCTTGGTATGTTATTGGTATATTAGTTGTTCAATCACTAAGTCATGCCTGACTTTTTGTGACCGCATGGACTGCAGCATGCCAGGCTTCCCTGTCCTTCACCGTCTCCTGGAGTTTGTTCAGCTTTATGTCTACTGAGTCGGTGATGCCATGCAACCATCTCATCTTCTGTCATCCCCTTCTCTGCACTCAATCTTTCCCAGCATCAGGGTCTTTCTCAGTGAGTCCACTTTTCACATCAGGTGGCCAAAGTATTGGAGCTTCAGCATCAGTCCTTCCAATGAATATTCAAGGTTGATTTCCTTTAGGATGGACTGGTTTGATCTCCTTGCTGTCCAAGGGACTCTGAAGATGCTTGGTACTTTAAGGAATGTAGAAAAAAAAGATTTTTTTCTCAATGAATTGTGCTTCGAAGACTGATCTTATTAGGAACTCAAAAGTCCTGTAGGAGATCAAATACTGAATATTGACTCCCTTTCCTTGTTGCAATAGAACAGCCCTCTCTGCTACCAATTTAGAGATAGCATCCCCTAGCTGTGTGAATTGGGAGAAATCCCACATGTATGGAAATGTGAAAAAGAAAAAGCAAAGCTATTATTTCTTTTACAAACTTCCCCAGGGTAGGACAAGGGCCAGATCTGATAGGATCCCAAGACTCTTGTTTAGATGTGTGAGAGTGAAAGATGATGCCCAGTTTCTGATTTAGGGGGTCATGCGATTATGCTGACCCAGGCCAGTAGATGTGAGAAGAGGACTAGGGGAAATAGCAGCGGATGTTGGAGACAGGGTGCTTACTGGACGTATGGGTAGAGGTGCTCAGGTGGCTCCTGCAATCATGAGCTCCAGAGAGGCTGGCTGGAGATAAGGATTTAGGGCTCAGGACCACTCAGTGGTGATTGATGTGGGGATTAGAGATTTCCCAGGGGTTGGATGCAGGTTACAATTTAGGCAATGTCAAGGTTCTAGAAGTAGTT
This sequence comes from Bubalus bubalis, assembly GCF_019923935.1. Taxonomy (NCBI): domain Eukaryota; kingdom Metazoa; phylum Chordata; class Mammalia; order Artiodactyla; family Bovidae; genus Bubalus; species Bubalus bubalis. The sequence continues at coordinate 117,521,364 of NC_059161.1, read as the reverse complement.
TGGAGCTTACACAAATCCTCCTAAGTTGCTCTGTCCTGGCATTAAGAAGGCAGCTTACACAGACCTAGAAAACAGACTTATGGTTACCATAGGGGAAAGGCGGGGGGGAAGGATAATTTGGGAGGTTGGGATTAACACATACATACTGCTGTATATAAAATAGAGAAATGACAAGGAACTACTACTATATATAAGATACAGAAAAAAAACAAGGATACACTGTATAGCATAGGGAACTGTACTCATATTTTGTATAACTTATCAGGAAAAAGAATCTGGAAAACTATCTATCTATCTATCTATCTATATATATAAATGTATATACATATTGAGTTTCTCGCGTGGTGCAGTGGTAAAGAATCTGCCTGCCAATGCAGAAACTGTTGGAGACTAGGTTTCAATCCCTGGGTTGGGAAGATTCCCCTGGAGGAGGAAGTGGCAACCCACTCCAGTATTGCCTTGGAAATCCTATGGACAGAGGAGCCTGGTGGACTACACTGCATGGGGTCACAGAGTCAGACAAGATTGAAATGACAGAGCACACACACACGCTGCATTTCTCAAACGTGAGCCCACCCAATCCTCTACACTGTTAAAACTCGACTTTCAGGGACTCCTCTAGTGGTCCAGTGGTTAAGACTCCGTGCTTCCAATGCAGGAGGTGAGGGTTTCATCCTTAGTCAGGAAGCTAAAGTCCCACGTCTCAGGGCCAAAAAACCAAAACATAAAATAGAAGCAATGTTGTAACAAATTCAATAAAGACTTTAAAAATGATCCACATCAAAAAAAAAAAAAAAACTTAAAAAAAAATTCCCCTTCCAAGACCACACCCTAAAGCCACTGAAAGAGGATGTCTAGAGTGGTGTTCAGAAACATGCATTCTGGGGCTCATGTGTCCCTCGAGGGCCTTTATGCCATGGAGAGAATATTTGACTTCTCTCTTGATAGCATAACTGCTAAGATAAAGCTAAGACACATGTAGCAATGCTCTGCAGGTGGCATGGTGTAATTCCAAGGGACTGTGGCATGAACCATGGAACCCCAAGCTTGCATTTTCATTTCTGTTCAGAAATCATGTGCCTTCTTCCTTGGCCTTGGGCTCAGCTCTGTCCCACTCTGCAGAGGGCACACATGGTTTTCCGGGGATTCATTCTGTCTGTGGGACAGAGAGGCACATGCCAAGTGTCAGGTATTACTCATAACTTTACTGTAAACTCCACCCAGAATCTGAAAGCCTGGCTTCAGCCTAGTTCCTTACATCACCAGCAGTTTCAATTAGGAACCATAAAACATAGGAAGCATCTGGAGGTCAGAGGTCAGAATCAGCACTGGCCCTGGATGACATAGTGAAGCTACCAGTTGCATCTCGCATCTCCTGCTTCTCCTTTCTCTGCTATTTCCTGCTTCTCATCCCCGTCACTGGAGCTTTCTGTAGCCAAGACACTGTCCCTGGTCTGGGGAAGAGCTGATGATCTAATTCTAACTAAAATGTTAGTGACTGAGTCATTAACCTTAAGCTTTTGGTTTTGTTTTTTTCTTTTTTAAAAAACTTTTTATTTTACATTGGAGGCTTCCCTGTGGCTCAGATGATAAAGCATCTGCCAGAAATGTGAGAGACCTGCATTTGATCCCTGGGTTGGGAAGATCCCCTGGAGAAGGGAGCGGCTCCCCACTCCAGGATTCTTGCCTGGAGAATCCTATGGACAAAAGAGCCTGGCGGGGTACAGTCCATAGGGTGGTAAAGAGTCAGATAGGACTGAGTGACTAACACAGTTGATTAACAAAATTGTGACAGTTTCAGAGTGAAGTGACTCAGCCATATATATATACATGTATCCATTCTCCCCCAAACTCCCCTCCCATCCAGGCTGCCACATAACATTGAAGAGAGTTCCCTGTGCTATACAGTAAATTACCCATTTAAAATACAGCAGAGTGTACATGTCCATCCCAAAGGAGCCTCATTTTAAATAGTGGAAAAGCAATACAAAGCTTAAATTTACCATCTTAACCATTTTAAGTATACAGTTCAGTTGTGTTAAGTATATTTGCATTATTGTGCAACCATGAAAAAATGAAGACTTATGATGGTGATATTGGAGGTAGGGGTGCACAACCTTTTCATTTTGCAATAGGAAACTCCATATCCATTAAACTGCTACCTATTTCCTTCTCCTCAAGTGCCTGGCAACCACTGTAAGTTTTTAAATAAGGGATGGACAATAATGTAGCACTTAACCCAAAGAATGAATCACTGGTGGTGGAACTGGAGTCAACAAGAACAAGCAAGTAAGGGATATTTTCAGCTGGAGCAATATTCTTTAACAACCACCGCCCCCCCCCCACCCCCCCACTGTCATGTCTTCCCAGGACCCACCCTGGTAGTTGAAGGAAATGGTAACCCATTCCACTGTTTTTGTCTGGAAAATCCCATGGACAGAGGAGCCTGGTGGGCTACAGTCCATGGGGTCACCAAGAGTCAGACACGACTAAGCTGCTGAGCACCCTGGTGGCTGGAGCATCATTGATCGTTCACTCCGGGCTCCAGGGCATCACCTGATGGGCAGGCTGCTGACCTCATTAAACATCCAGAAAAGAGAAGGACCATGAGAGTATTGCACTCATCTCAGGCTGTGGCTAATCCAGGCTTGGGAAACTCTGTGGGCCAGCCTCGCTCCCAGACCGCAGAGCACTGCAGTTAATCCCTCAGGACTGGGCAGTGGCCAGAATCATCTCCGGATGAGCTGATGGCCTGTTCTAGGCACAGCTGGCCTCCACCCATATCCTGGTGGGACATAGCAGGTGAAAGGCCACGTGGAAAAGAAAGAGTTTAGTAAAAGAGAAAGAATTTTTAGCTGATCCTGACAGCAGCACCAGCAGCAGGGAAACCTGGGGTTTGGACCCACTGCTGCTGCTATTAAACTTGGTCACCATCCACAGATAATGTCCCCAGTGACAGGCTCCCTCTCCTCCTAGAAACAGGAGTTGTTGAGATTAATGCCTCAGAGTTAAGATCCATGTCGCTCTGAGAAGTCATTATCCTTTGTACCAAATAAACCACATAGCTTCACACATCCGCCGTCACAAAGGGGCATCGGCCATTATTACGTGGTCTGGAAGCCGACCATGTCTGCAGTGTCTTGTGCCTTTGTTTCTCAGAATGAAATGCCTGGAACTGTCAGCACTGGCCCTTGGAGCTGGCACAGAATCCCAGACTCAGGCTATTGCATACTCTGTGTTTTAACAAGATGCCCATGTGGTTCTATGGCCCACAGAGTTAGAGAAGGACCCCTTTAACATGGGCAGCACCTGGCCAAGCATCGTGGCACCTCAACACTTGTATTGGCTCCTTGTGACCCCAGAATAAGCCTGAAATCCTTAACAAAGATGGAAGGCCACCACCAGCTGGCCTCTGCCTCCCGGTCCAGCTTCGGCTCCTTGGGTGCTCCTCTGCTCTCTCCAACACAGCTGTGAGGACCTCTTTTGCTGGGCTGAGCACATGGCCATCAGAAGACAAGTTCCCTTGGCTTGGAATCTCCTCCATAGAACTACCCCTCTTTTGTTAACTCCTCTGTTATCTCTTCACCAGATATTTAGGGAGCATTTCCTAGGTCAGGCATCCTCTGGAAATAGTCCTCATGGAGCTTACGCTGCAGGTCTCCCAGATTTCACTGACAGCCATCTCCCCGAGGATGGCAGCCCTGACGCCTAGGGAAGGGTAAATCTCTGAGCACTGTCCTCCCAGCTACCTGTACTCCCCATTTGTAACACATTATGTTTTGCCCATAAAACATGGCTCGTGGCTCATGTCTTCCTTTCCTGTTAGTCTGGAGTCCTTTGAGGGCAGGGCCTGTGTGTCTTGTTTGCAGCCTCTGCTCTCAGCCACCACCTCACCCAGAGAGGGGCCCCATGAACTCAGTACAAGGAGGGGTTCCAGAGGCAGGGAGGGACATGGCTGAGATGCAAAGAAAAAGCTCAGTGACAGTGGGACCTGCTGACTCTCATCAGAGACACGAGTGAACGACTTTTATCTTTGACTCTTATTTCTTTGATCTAAACTTCCAAAGAGATGATGTGTGCCCACAGTGTGTGCCCTTTGAAGACAGAAAATCTAAGCTGGCATCCACAGTGGATTCCTATCTGCCCAGATCTGCCTGGGATCCAAGCCCCACTCCCCTTTCCAAGGAGCGAATGGTGGACAGGGGTGGAGTCAGGGTGTGGCTCCAGCTGGGTCTGGACTGTGAGAGGCTCTGTTCCTGCCCCCAAGTGGGAGGCGCTGTGGCTTCCCCCTCCCCACCCCCACCACCCCCGCCCCTGGAAAGGACGTGGGTGGTTGTGGCCTCCGAGGTTTCGGGGACAGAGGCCCATATAAGAGCGGCTCTGCAAAGAGAGAGGTTCAAGCTTTTTTCAAATCAAACCTTATTAAGAGATCGTGGACCACAAAGACTTATTCTAAATTGATGAACTGGGACAGTCAATGCAAGAGAGAATATTCCTTTTCTCCCTCCCTTTGCAGGTAGCTACGGTGGCACTAGCGGTAAAGAATCCACCTGCCAATGCAGGAGTCATGAGACATGAGTTTGATCCCAGGGTTGGGAAGATCCCCTGGAGGAGGGATGGCAATCTATTCCAGTATTCTTGCTTACAGAATCCCGTGGACAGAGGAGCCTGGAGGACTATAGTCCATAGGGTTGCAAAGAGTCGGACACAACTGAAGTGACTTAGCATGCACGGTGAAAAGAGCTGTGGAAACCTAAGGAAAGTCAGACTTATCATCAGAGATCACAGGGGCCGACTTTCAGACTCCCTTGACTTTACTGTTTAGTATCAAAATGTGATCAGCAAGGCATAAGGTTGGTGTCTTTTCCCATGTCCTTCTCATTTTTCTTCTTGCATTTCTGAGGCAAGAGAGGCAGATGGTGTGGATCCCAGGCTGGCCAGGGAATGGGCTAGGCTTCGCTGACCTTCCCTTGGTCACACAGAGTCCTGATTCCAGCTTGCTGTGATTCCCATTAGACGTTCATGCTATGGCATGCATGCAGACTGCGATGAGGTCAGGCAGATGGCTCTGTGACTTTGAGCTCTGAGCAAAATTGGTTATGACTGCAGCTGACACACACACCCAGGCCCACAGTGCAGGCAGGCAAAGGCCACCTTGAGTCCGCACAGGACTGCTCTCAGGAAACCTTTGGATAAATTCCCTTATGTAAACAAATGAAGAGAAAGCAAACCCAAGTCTCTGCATAGTTGACTTGTTTTGTATTATTTTAGCTGTCTTAGAGTGCGTATGAGTCAGAAGCAATTTCAGGAAATACTGCCCGTATCACCAGCTGGAATCCAGGGTCCTGTTTTCCAAGAGCCCTCAGGCTCATGGACATGTGTTTCTGGGCATGCACACACACACACATACACACACACTCACTCAAGCTCTCACACAACGCCTACACTCACTTTCACCAACTGACATATTCACATACACTCATGTACACTCACATAAAACTCAAATATACACACACACCTTCCCACACACCCATTACACATACGTTCCCAACCAGGCACCCCTATATACACACACGCATGCTCATGTACACACACACACACACACACTTTCACACGTCTCTGGCCAGCTCTCCCTGATGCTAAATGTAGCACAATGGACTCTTCACCAAAAGTACTTGTTGTATGAGAATTAAACCTGAAGAATGTTCACTGGTTATTCTTTAATAGATATTTCCAAATGTCTGCATGTTTTGGTTGGTGGACATCAGACTGTTGGGTTGAGGCAAGTTTTTCTCTGCAGCTCCCTCTCTTCTGGGGACGTGCGAATCAGTTATTCCTGGTCATCCCTCCCCACTGAAGCAGAACAGTGGGAAAAGTAAGGGCAATTAACTCTGTCTCCACTGCAAAGGACAGACAACATATAGGAAGCTGATTTGGAGTACCTAGGCACAAGTAGCGCAGTTGGTAAATAATCCACCTGCCAATGCAGGAGACGTGGCTTTGATCCCTGAGTCAGGAAATCCCATGGACAGAGAGCCTGGTGGGCCACAGTCCACGGGGCTGCAAAGAGTCAGACACGACTGAAGAACTAAACACTGGAGCACAGCAGGGACAGAAGGCACTTTGCAAGCAACAACTCCAGCCCCTCCTGATTTCTCCACAAAGGTCCAGAAGCCCCTCAGATCCCTACCCTTTGCACAGTGGTCACTGCAGGTCATACCCAACTCCCTGGGAACCTGCGATCTCTGCTGAGTCCAGTGAGGACAGGACACGGTGATGGCCCCATCTGTGGGAACAAGGCTCCCTTCTGTAAATGCAATGGTGCCCCTGCACTCTTGGCTTTCGTACAAAGCCAATATTTGTCCTTAACTATTTGTGTTTGTCCACTGTTTGTTATATAGCTGTGTCTGTTTCCTCTCGGCGTCCGTCAGCCTCAGTATGTCTCCCTCTCATTGTAAACACACAGAAGAGGGAGGCTTTCTCTGAGTGATGGTGAGTATAGGGTTCCCAGAAACAGAGCCCTCACTCAGTGCTTTCTGATGGTGGTGGGAATGCAGGAAGGTTTTGACAATGAGCTCTCATGGTTTCTATGCGTGTCTAGGTGATTCTGTTTCAGGGGAGGGGTCCTTGATCCTCTGTGTGCACTTTGTTTCGAGATGCTCATTCAGACCCGAGTGACAAGGTGACACATCAGTGTGGACTGCAGGAGAGCTTTTCCCTACGGTATTTTATGCCAAATGTAACATTCAGAGGGGCTTCCCTGGTGCTCAGGGAGCTTGCCTGACACGGGTTTCAATCTCTGGGCTGGGAAGATCCCTTGGAGAAGGAAATGGCAACCTACGCCGGTATTCTTGCATGGGGAATCTCATGGACAGAGGAGCCTGGCGGGCTACAGTCCATGGGGTGGCAAAGAGTCGGACACAACTAAGCGACTGAATAGCAACAACATTGTGAGTATGAGGTCGTGGATGAGCAATCCCAGTGGACAAAAGGTGGAGGAACTTGCCAGCAACTGCTTATGCACAATGGAGGGGTGGGTCTGAGGACCCTCAGATATAAGGCTACATCACATATGATCTGAAGAAATTGGGAAGCCCTCTGGGCTAGAAGACAGTGTGCTTGGGTGTGACTGCCAGCAAATTCTTTACAGAAAAGACGGGGACAGTGCCAGGACACCCACAGATCTGGGTGCCTACCAGCAACCCATGACCAGGCAAATCCATATGCTGTTGCCTAGAGAAAGTAGATGACCTTGCTAATCTGTAGAATGTGTACAATAACACTTATCTCATAGGATTACTGTGGAGTTAATTGAAAACACATGCAAAAGGGCTTAGCACATTACCACTGAACACTAAATAAGTGGGAATCATTATTATAACCACAATCATTATTACCCCATGAATACTCATCTTTTTCACCCCCACAAATAGTTAGAAGGGAACAACCCTTGTAGAAGTTACTATGTTCGGTGTAAAGAATGTGACTCTTCTGGGGATAAAAGAACTTGGTAAACTGAACCCTAAATAACGTGAAAGACAAATTTCCACCTGAACAGAAATGATCTGAGGAAGAATGAAAGGGAAGAAAAGTGGCTGACATGATCATTGTGAAATGGCTTGAAAATTTCCATCACTTACTTTCATGAATGGAAAAAAGTCTATATAATAACCATTATTTTATTGTTGTTCAGTCACTCAGTCCTGTCCAACTGTTTGTGACCCCATGGACTGCAGCACGTCAGGCTTCCCTATCCTTCACTATCTCCCAGAGCTTGCTCAAACTCATGTCCTTTGAGTCGGTGATGCCATCCAACCATCTCATCCTTGTCTTCCCCTTCTCCTCCTGCCCTCAGTCTTTCCCAGAATCAGGGTTTTTTCCAGTGAGTCAGCTCTTCACATCAGGTGGCCAAGGTATTAGAGCTTCAGCTTCAGCATCAGTCCTTCAAGTAAATATTCAGGGTTGATTTCCTTTAGGATTATTTTCTGGGGACTTAGTATTTGTTAGGCACTTTGTCAACATCTTCTCATTCAATCACAAGACCCTATGAGGTAGGCATTTCTCTCAGAGAACTATATAGAACCTGTCAGAATCACCGTCATTGCCAACCACAGTCCTTCACCCAGGCTTCCTGTTAGCGCCTAGAGCTGAGGTCCAAACCCAACGATGAGGTGCTTGCCGCTGTGGTTTTTTCCACCCCAGCTCAGAGCGAGGACGCTCAGAGGATGCCCTTCCCCATCCTGCCTTCTGCTCCAGCAGGCAGTGGAGCAGAGCTTGGAAGTGTCTGGGTTTGGGGTCAGACTTGGCCAGGCGTCCAGTGGCAATTTTGTAGCAGCACAACCTTGGACAAGCTTCTCCAGTTTTCCAAGCTTCATTCCCCTCATGGCTCAATGAGGACGACAGTAAGATGATCTTCCACATGAGCTTCAGTTTTTATAGAATGACATCCAACTATATGGTTGGCACATAATAAGTATTAAAATCTTTAAAGGGTCACTGTTATTATAATACTGTATAATCACCAGATATGTATCTAACCAGAGCCTCCTCTTCAGCACCAGGCCCCACAGTGGGCTCTCAGATCCGATGAAGCAACATTGCAAAATATCTCAACAGCCACTCATCAGTGACTCAGAACTCATTTCCAGGTGGCTCCAGCTAACACCTCTTTTAATTGCCTTCTGAATAAATACCTCCCAGGTTCAAAAAGTTGCCTGAGGTCTTACACAAAGTCCAGGGCCAGACATTGTTATGAAAGCCAGGTGGTGATTGCACAAATATTTTAAAATATGGCTCACACTCTCCTTGCCCAAGGCAATGTCAAAGCCGGGGGTAGCAGGCCGGAGAACAGAAGATTTTAATGAGAAGGTGTGAACCTTGTGGTGAGAGTCCTTGTTTGTTTCTAACTTAAGACTTTTCTATGCGTCCATCCTGGGCTTTCAGAAACTGAGAAGTCACCCTGGATGGCCCCTGGCTCTGCGATGTAACTCAATTCCCCTTGCTCCACAATTTACTGTGTTGTTTCTGGGTGGGTTTCTGTGCTTATTTCCCTGGATGTCATCTAGATAGTCAGCACACGTGATTTGCAAGGCAAACAAAGGGAGAGAGGCTGGGTCTAGGGAAGAGAAGAGGTCTGTGTAGCAAGAAAGCCAATGGCTTTTAAGGACTGCCTAAGTCCATCCCAGCTCAGATCCTGGGAAGTGATGAGCAGAGGCATTGCTGCCCGCTGTATGAACACCACTTTGTAACGTTCTATCCATCCAGTAGACGAAAGCTGGGATGCTTCTCACACCCAGACACATCCCTGCACATTCAAACTGGCTCTGCAGCTATGTGCATATGCTGTCAACCAGGGAAATAATCCATCTGATTATTGACCTGACGTAGACAAAAGAGCTTCCTAGTAGCTCAGCTGTTAAAGAATCTGCCTGCAATGCAGGAGACCCCGATTCAATTCCTGGGTCAGGAGTGTCCCCCGGAGAAGGGATAGGCCACCCACTCCAGTATCCTTGGGCTTCACTAATGGCTCAGACGGTAAAGAATCTGCAATGTGTGAGACCTGGGTTTGATCCCTGGGTTGGGAAGATTCCCTGGAGGATGACATGACAACCCACTCCAGTATTTTTGGCTGGAGAACCCCACGGACAGAGGAGCCTGGCAGGTCACAAAGAATTGGACATGACTGAGAAACTAAGCACAGCACAGGCAAAAAAGCAGAGTTACTGTTTCTCTTTTAAACATCACGTAAATGCGGATTTAGTCAAAGGCTTCTCTTAGACTTTTGGACACAAGGAGAGGAAAGGAGAGGGTGAGATGCATGGAGAAAGTAACATGGAAACTTACATTACCATATGTAAAATGGAGAGCCCGTAATTTGCTGTATGTCTCAGGGAGCTCAAACAGGGGCTCTGTATCAACCTAGAGAGGTGGGATGGGAAGGGAGATGGGAGGGAGGTTCAAGAGGGAGGGGACATACACACACTTATGGCTGATTCTTGTTCATGTTTCACAGAAAACAACAAAATTCTGTAAAGCAATTATCCTTCAATTAAAAAATAAATAATATATTTTTTAAAGGGCTTCTGTTAAGTTACTTTAACGCACAGAACATGGTGCCCTTCTGCAGGATCTGGCCTCAAGGTTGGTGCTGGAAGGAAGATGCCTCAAGTCGGGTCAAGCACACATGCACCACCCAGACAGCAAGCGATCACACTGTAAGTATAAGCGTGTGCTGGGGGTGACTGGTGGGCTCTTTCTGTCTCCTTCTGTGTATGAAAATCAATCAAACCTAAGGAGAAAGGAGACACCCGCCAACAGAAGCCCCCCTTGTCCAGCATTTTCCCTTTGAAGCCAGAAATCCTTTGACCTCAGGAGTCACTGAATGGCTGTCAAGCCCTAGTGGTGTCAGACGGGTCAGCAGAGGTGGCTCCGGGGGAATGTTTTCTTAGCCGGTAAATTTATCAAGACTGGGAAATGGAAGCAACCCCAGAAGTCAGCGCAGTCCTGCGCATCCCCTTTTCACCTGATTCCCCTTTGAAGGTAAATCTGTAACAGACATGAAATCGATTGGTGGGTTGGGGGAGGGAAAAGATGGACTAGCCTGTGTTTCACGCCTTGTAACAGGTTTTCAGGACTTCTTGGATGAAATAAAGGGTAACTATAATGGGATAGAATGTTCTGTCAGGGCTTTGAAGCTGCGTTCGTGGTCCAGGTGGGGCTACAGGTGAACATAACACAGCAAAATGCAGCCAGGAGGAAAAACACAGTGGTCACGTGGTGAATTATCAGAAGACTAGCAGGTGAGGCAGGAATACAGAGCTGTGTGCCAGCAGGAACAAGGTCCCCCAGGAAATGTGTGAAGAAATGGATAGGAAGTCTTTGTAAGCAAGTCCAGAGCTGAAGTGCCTGGACAAACTCTGTGGAAGGACTGGGGCTCTGACTAAGTGTTTCCAAATCTCAGGTCATAAATTCTTGTCCATTGAAAACCCAAGGCATGAAACTAAGTCAGGAATGACCCACACTAAGGACAACACACTTACTCTGTTCCCAGACCACATATAAAGCTGAATTCTGTGGATTCCATCCAGGAAGTCTAGAATGGGGTGCCGGCTACGGGCACAAGTCTGAGTTACAAAGGAAGGGATAGAAGACAAACTCTGACTCTTGGATGTTTAAAACCACATCTCCATCCAGACATCCATTCCAGAGCAATGAATTCTGATGGAAAACTCTTGAACAGGATGAACCTTTCAGTCTCAGAGCATGATTACCCTATTTTTATAGCCCTGAAGTTTTTACCATCAATGTGAGAAGTGAATTATTTTTAAACTATTTATTTATTTATGTATTTTTGGCTGTGCTGGCTGGATCTTCACCGTTGCGTGGGCTTTTCTCTAGTTATGACCAGCGGGGGCTGCTCTTCAATGCGGTACTTGGGCTTCTCATTGAGGTGGCTTCTCTTGTTGCGGAGCATGGGCTCTAGGGCACATCAGCTCAGTAGTTGTGGCTCCTGGGCTCTAGTACCCATGCTGAGTAGTTGTGATACACAGGCTTAGTTGCTCTGAAGCATGTGGGATCCTCCCAGACCAAAGATCAAACTTGCGTCTCCTGTATTGGCAGGCGGATTCTTTACCACTGAGCCACAGGGAAGCCTGAGGAAGCTAATCTTTAAAGACAAAGCCCCCTACCCCCTGCCCCATCCTTCTTAAGGATGTCAGTCGAATTTCCAGCTGCAGGTGAGGGCTACACAACTTGACCCTGAGCCAGCATGGACACCCCTCCATTCAAATGGACAGAGGCTGTGATCCCTGAGGAATATTTGCTTCCAAGCTTGAAGAGAAAATTCTGTCAACTGCAGGCATCGTGTAACATCTTCCAGTAAAGCAACTTTCCCCAAAATGTGTTCCAAAGATATTTTGCAATGTTAGCATTCTACCATCAAATCAATTTGGGAAACACAGGATTAAACTGAGTTCAACGTTTTCTCATGTGTGGGTTTTTGAGTCATTATTATTGTATATCATGACTCTCCAAGCAGAGAATTCAGTGTCTTTCAATCTTATTAGACCAGTGAACACTTTCCTAGTGAAAATGACTTCCAAAGACAAATGCTCCATGTAGCACATTGTGGGGAGCACTGTGTGAGGGGCCCCCCTCCCAGAACATGCTATCCTTCAGACTCCGTGCCTCTGCCAGGAGAAGGGGCTTCCCAGTGACCCCTGCTGAGACAGCTATGGGAAGTTTTCGTAGTTACAAGTCTGTCCACAGCTAAACTTCACATGTTTTCTCCAGGTACTTTTTCTTGTGTTCACAAGACTTCCTTTCTACTCAGATCCCTTGTTTGAGTTACGAGGAGGCAGAGCTTAGTCTTTGGGTCCATCTGCAGTCCAAGGCCACTTGTTACATTAGGTCACGTTTAGCTGAACAGCCCACTGGGATCAATCCATCCTTCTCTGAGGGGATGATGGGGTTTGGGACTCTGACCTGACCTGTCAAAGGGACTCCAGGGGGGGATGAGGGCAGAGACCACTGGTGACTCAGTGCCTCCTGCCACCACCTCTAGAAAAACAACCCCAAGCACCGACTCCAGATGGTGGCTCAGCATCTTCTGTGCAGGCGACAGCATGCGAGGCTTAGTCACTGCATCCCGAGTCCTCCGGGAGGACAGTGATACTGGGAGGGTGGGGGTGGGGGCGCCTGGTCCCCCCACTGCCAACCCGGAAGCTCCGACACTGCCTCCTCAACAAGGACTTGGCCCGCGTCAGAAATGTAGAATCCGGTCCTGGAGCCTCAACTGGGTTGACTCCTGGTTTCTGTCATGATGTTGGAGACGTGAAGTCTGGAAACCGCAGCCCATCTGTTTTTCAGTTTTCTTGTTTAAAATAGTATCTTGTCCAAACGTGAAATAAGAAGAAAACACGGCAGCGTGAATACTCTGTAAGCTGGAGACCTGAGAGGGACCAGCTCTAGAGCACAGACTCCACCTGGAGGCCAGAAAGGGTGACCCCAGGTGGGATGGAGCACTGCCCCAGGGGCTGGGCAGCTGCATAAACACCCCAGCTCCTCCTCAGAGCCCAGAGAGCCTGCCTGGGGAGATAAAGGGATGAGGTCATCCTGGCAAGCCTGTGCCACCTCGAGCCATTAGACCCCTGCCAGGCCTCCCCCCAGGCCCGCCCCTCGCCCCCACAGGTGTGCTGTCCCTCTCCAGCTGGCATAACAAGGCCATGCCAGCTCCGAGGCCGAGGCAGCCCAGGGCTGTCCAAGACTAACACAGCCAGGCCGCTGATGCCAAACCAGGAAGATGAGGGAAGGCTCTTCTCTGCAAAATGAAAATAAATTGCAAAATGGCATCATGTGTGTGGTTGCCCTGGAGAAGGAGGATCTGAAGAGGAGTAAAGCTAGAAAGCTTGTTTCCACAAAGCCAGGTGGTCCTGGGACAGGGACAAGCATCAGCCGCCTTGGTGCGGGGATAAACGGGAAAAGCTGCAGAGCTTGCCCAGATCCCGACCTCTCCTGGGGACCTCTGGGTGCAGGAGACACACCCTGCAGAGCTGTGCCTGCAGGCTGCCCACTTACACCATTAACAAACTTGGAGACTCAAAACTCAGAACTGTGGCTTCTCACGCATTCCATCTCTGCCCCTTGAACCTCATCATCTGTGCTTTGTTAGTCCCTTAGGTTTTCAGGCGACACAAGCCTGAGTGAGCTGCCCCTGCCTGGGGTCGGCAGGGAAGGGGGAGTATATCTCCCATCATCCATTAGAAGGAGCATCTTTGCTCTCACTCTGTTCTCATCCAAATTCTCCATCAACTTGGACTCCAGGAGGACAAGCAAGCTGTACCTGAAGGTGCAGAGGGGTGGGCAGGGGCAGTGGGGTTCCCTCTTTCTCTCTCACTTGCTTCTGCCCAACTCTAGCCTTCACGCCTACCTCTGTGTCTCTAAAAAGTCATGGCTCTCCACCCAAGAAAGGGTTTGAGAGTGCAGCCTAGTAAGGCCAACCAGAACCCAAGCACTGCACTGTTACACTTTGCACAATCCAACACTATGCTCAGGTCGCTCCGGATGGCTCAGTGCAAAGCATTACAGGCTTGGGATATTCTGGATGATCTTTTTGCAAGGAAAAAGCTGTACTTGTGTTTCATCCCCTCAGCGGCTCTTCCTGAGATACTGCAGAGTCCGCCAACAGCACCAACACGCACAAAGACACTTGGCATTTGGTGGGTGTTTTCTGTGCATTTAAGCTGTGAGCGCTCAGCACGGTGGTGCCAATCTGCCCCATGGGAACGCTGCTCCCTTCATGACCTCAGCTTGGGAATTGAGGTCACGCCTCATTGTTCTCATTGTCCCTTTAATCAGCTCTTCCTTTTATCTCCAGAAGGCCTCTCTGTCTTACCCCTGTTGTTTGAAAACATTTCTTCTTCTCTTTTGCCCCTTCCACTCCTCTCCTCTCTTCCCCTACTTTCATTTTCCATTCACAATTAAGCACAGTTATTTTCAGGATCCTCTGAAAACTGACCCATCCCACTGCACCCACAGAAAGTGTCAGGGTCTTCAGCTGACACCCTAGTTTATTGAAGGTCTGCTGAGTACGCACTGGTCACCGAGTTCCCATGAGGGACACAAGATCCAGACTGGGTCCCATCTAATAGCAGAAAGGAATCCTAAGTCTCCTACTGTGGCTTCCATATCCCAAGAAGGCTTATGCTTTGCATGGCATATACACAGTAGGTGCTCAATACATTCTTGAATGAAATCAATAGTCTGCACCTACTTATTCTGATGAGAAAGCTGTTCTAAAGCCTGAAAGTTTCCTAAAAGATGGGATTGAACATACAGAATGAGACAAAGGTGTTTAAATGATGAAGTAGTTATAAGCTGTGGACAGGAATACACTGACCACTCATCTTCCATCTTCCAACTTCCTCCAGTGCCTCAGGCTCAGTCTGTCTGCCAACAAACAGAGGGGAGAGGGAAAGCTTGCCAACAAAGGGTAAGGTCATGCACCAATCCCCAGCCCATCCCTTGGACCACAGGTATCTGCTTTTCTCCCAACACCTGGAGAGTATGGACTCAAGTGGGAAATGAGAGAGAGGAACGTCCACTCTGTCCCTTCAGCCCATGATCCATCCCTGCTTCACACACCAGGCACCATGTGATGGAGTCACCCTCACCCATGATTGCAATTCATAGAGCTGGTTCTGAGCCCAGGACTCAGATCTCATTGGCCCTGCCTCTGACATCCTTTGACTGTGCTCTTCCTTCACCTCATGATCCATCCCTGCTTCACACACCAGGCACCATGTGATGGAGTCACCCTCACCCATGATTGCAATTCATAGAGCTGGTTCTGAGCCCAGGACTCAGATCTCATTGGCCCTGCCTCTGACATCCTTTGACTGTGCTCTTCCTTCACCCCTGCCATCCCCCACAATGACCCAGCCTCTTTCACATCAGCAACTCTGTTTTTTCACACCCTCTTTGATTAATGGCTTCCCTGTTAGCTCAGTTGGTAAAAAATCCACCTGCAATGCAAGGGACCCCAGTTCGATTCCTGGGTCGAGAAGATCTATTGGAGAAAGGATAGGCTATCCACTCCAGTATTCTTGGGCTTCTCTTGTGGCTCAGCTGTCAAAGAATCTGCCTGCAGTAAAGGAGACATGGGTTTGATCCCTGGATTGGGACGATCCCTTAGAGAAAGGAATGGCTACCCACTCCAGTATTCTTGCCTGGAGAATTCCATGGACTGTATAGCCCATGGAGCCACAAAGAGTTGGACTTTCACTTTCACTTTGATTAATAGTCTTCACAATTCAACTTTGTATCCTGAAGCCCACCTACTTGGTGCTTTCTCTGCAAGAAATGACCTTTCTTCTCCCCTGAATGACCTGGACAGAACCAACAAAGACATTTAAGCCGGGACCAGCAAGATGTTAGGTTTGCAGTCAGTCCCTCACACTTAGGCAGAGGGAGCTGATCTACTGCTTGGGCTCATAAACTGGGCTTGATAAGTGAGCACCTGAGAAGACAACATCCTCTTCTCTCCTCCCGCCATGATCTGGGATGTCTGACAACCACACATCTCCCATTTCATTTTGGCTCAGCCCTAGAGTCCCCTGAGAGACCTTTGGAGGTCAACCTTTGAAGGTCGACTATGTCAAAGAAAGATGATCAGGGAGTGCAAAGAATGAAGCCTAAAAATGAGGAAGTGGGGGCATGAATAGACTCCAGTGCAGATAAGCCACATAAATGCAAATCAGTCAAGCCCTGGACATATCCAGGACTACAAGCTGAACTCGAAGAAAGAACAATACAAAGCAATCAAGGGAACTGAGAGAGCAACCGGTGATGTGATACCCTGTCCTATTACCCTCCTGGGGTGTCTGTTTCAGGAACAGGCACACTTAGAAAAGGAGGTATTTTACAAACAAATTACAGAGGAAAACGAGGGGCCCAGGCAACCAGAGAGAAGTGCTATTCAGAGGTGCAGCCTCACCAGCCCCAAATGGAAAATCCCAGTACAGTCGTAATATTGTTTCCTTGTTAATGGTGACCAAAGGCTTTCTTGGATCCTAGAAAGAATTTTTCTGTGGTGATTAAGTAGAAGACCTTTTCTTAAGAGGGCATTTTATAATATATATTATACATGTGAATATACAAAATGCAATGATGTATATTTGAAATCTTAAAAACCTTTGACAAAGAGATCCCAACAAAGTCTAGAATCTGTTCATACAAGAAGATTTTTTCTAATTCATAACAGTTGCCTTTCTGGACAGTGAATACATTTAATCTTCATGTTAAAACTGCAACTTTCCTTTTAAGCTCTTCTTTAGCTGTATCCCATAAAGTTTTATATATGTTGTCTTCATTCTGTCCCAAATAGTTTCTAATTCTCCTTGTGATTTCTTCTTTGATCTGGGTTATTTAGAAATGTGTTGTTTAATTTTCAGATATTTGGGAAGTTCTCAGATTTCCGTTGTTGCTTTATAATTTAATTTTATTGCAGTTGGAAAAGATGCTTGAGTCACATCAATTCTTTTACAAGCATGGAAACTTGTTTTAAGGCCTATCATATGGTCTTTCTTGGAGAATGTCCCATGTGCCCTTGAAAGAATGTATTTTGCTTCTGTTGGGTGAATTGTTCTATAAATGTCAGTTAGATCATGTTGATTATCTGTTTTTTTAATCTTCTAATCTTGGTTCTTTTTTTTCTCCCTCTGGCTAGGCCACACAGCACATGGGATGTTAGTTTCCTGACCAGGGATTGAACCTCTGCCCGCCCCCACCTCCCTGCCCCGCATTGGAGTTGTGGTCTTAACCACTGGATTGCCAGGTAAATGCTCAAATCTTCTATATTTTTTATTAATTTTCCATCTACTTTTCCTATCAATATAAAAGGTCTTGAAATTTGGAACTATAAATATTGAATAGTCTGTATCTCCTTTCAGTTCTCTCAGTTTTTGCTGATTATATTTTAGAGTCTTGTTAGGTTCACATGCATTTCAAATAATTTTGTCTTTGTGATGTTGTGACCCTTTTTACTATTATGAAATGTCCCTGTTTATCTCCACTAAAATATATTTTATAAAAATCTATGTTGTTTGATATGAATAATATAGCTCATTCTAAGCTCTCTCTTTTTTTTTTTTACTGTTTATATGATATATCTTTTCTATTCTATAACTTTCAATCTAGCTGTATTTTTGAATTTAAAGAATGTCTCTTGTAGTCAGCATGTAGTGGACTCTTTCTTTTCTATCTAATCTGATAATATCACCATTTTCATTGAACTGTTTAGTTTATTTGATGAATCATTTAATGCGATTTTTGATATTAGTAGATTTGCATCTACTGCAGATTTTGTCAGCAAAATTCACATTTTGCTATTTGTTTTCACTATGGCTCTTCTCTTTTTTGTTTCTTTGTTCTTCCTTTACTAGTACTTTTTGGGTAGAACAAACATTTTTGGTATATCATTTTAATTCCTCTGTTGATTTGGAGGGTAGTTTTTGGTTTTTTGTTTTGTTTTTATTTTCTTAGTGTTTGCTACAGGGATTTAAATATACATTTTAACTTATCAATATAATTTATGTTAACATTTCCTTAATTTTAGTAAGATATAGCACATCAAATAAATTTTTAAAATCAAGAGAATATATATTTATACCTTCTTTTATATTTATCCACACAAAGAATAGCAAGGAGAGATAAGAAAGACTTCCTCAGTGATCAATGCAAAGAAATAGAGGAAATCAATAGAATGGGAAAAACTAGAGATCTCTTCAAGAAAATTAGAGATACCAAGGGAACATTTCATGCAAAAATGGGCACAATAAAGGACAAAAATGGTATAGACCTAACAGAAGCAGAAGATATTAAGAAGAGGTGGCAAGAATACACAGAAGAACTACACAAAAAAGATCTACATGACCCAGATAACTACGATGGTGTGATCACTCACCTAAAGCCAGACATCCTGGAGTGCAAAGTCAAGTGGACCTTAGGAAGCATTACTATGAGCAAAACTAATGGAGGTGATGGAATGCCAGTTGAGCTATTTCAGATCTTAGAAGATGATATTGTTAAAGTGCTACATTCAATATGCCAGTAAATTTGGAAAACTCAGCAGTGGCCACAGGACTGGAAAAGATCAGTTTTCATTCTGATTTCAAAGAAAGGCAATCCCAAAGAATGTTCAAACTACCACACAATTGCACTCATCTTACATGCTAGCAAATAATGCTACAGTAGATAAACCAAGAGCTCCCAGATGTTCAAGCTGGATTTAGAAAAGGCAGAGGAATCAGAGACCAAATTGCCAACATCTGCAGGATCACAGAAAAAGCAAGAGAATTCCAGGAAGACATCTATTTCTGCTTCATTGACTATGTTAAAGCCTTTGACTGTGTGGATCACAACAAACTGTGGAAATTTCTTAAAGATATGGGAATACCAGACCACCTTATCTGCTTCCTAATAAATCTGTATGTAGGTCAAGAAGCAACAGTTAGAACCGGGTATGGAACAACAGACTGGTTCCAAATTGGGAAAGGAGTATGTTAAGGCTGTATAATGTCACCCTGGTTATTTAACTTACATGCAGAGTATATCATGTGAAATGTCAGGCCGGATGAAACACAAGCTGGAATCAAGATTACTGGGAGAAATATCAACAACCTCAGATATGCAGATGACACCATACTTATGGTATAAGGTGAAGAGGAACTAAACCTGCCTGACTTCAGGCTCTACTACAAAGCCACAGTCATCAAGACAGTATGGTACTGGCACAAAGACAGAAATATAGATCAATGGAACAAAATAGAAAGCCCAGAGATAAATCCATGCACCTATGGACACTTTATCTTTGATAAAGGAGGCAAGCATATATAATGGAGAAAAGACAATCTCTTTAACAAGTGGTGCTGGGAAAACTGGTCAACCACTTGTAAAAGAATGAAACTAGAACACTGTCTAACACCATACACAAAAATAAACTCAAAATGGATTAAAGATCTAAACATAAGACCAGAAACTATAAAACTCCTAGAGGAGAACATAGGCAAAACACTCTCTGACATAAATCACAGCAGGATCCTCTATGACCCAACTCCCAGAGCAATGGAAATAAAAGCAAAAATAAACAAATGGGACCTAATTAAACTCAAAAGCTTTTGCACAACGAAGGAAACTATAAGCAAGGTTTTCGAAAAGACAGCCTTCAGAATGGGAGAAAATAATAGCAAATGAAGCAACTGACAAAGAATTAATCTCAAAAATATACAAGCAGCTCCTGCAGCTCAATTCTAGAAAAATAAATGACCCAGTCAAAAAATGGGCCAAAGAACTAAACAGACATTTCTCCAAAGAAGACATACAGATGGCTAACAAACACATGAAAAGATGCTCAACATCACTCATTATCAGAGAAATGCAAATCAAAACCACAATGAGGTACCATCTCACACCAGTCAGAATGGCTGCTATCCAAAAGTCTACAAACAATAAATGCTGGAGAGGGTGTGGGGGAAAAGGAACCCTCTTACACTGTTGGTGGGAATGCAAGCTAGTACAGCCACTATGGAGAACAGTGTGGAGACTGCTTAAAAAACTGGAAATAGAACTGCCATATGACCCAGCAATCCCACTGCTGGGCATACACACTGAGGAAACCAGAATTGAAAGAGACACGTGTACCCCAATGTTCATCCAAGCACTGTTTACAATAGCCAGGACATGGAAGCAACCTAGATGTCCATCAGCAGACGAATGGTTAAGAAAGCTGTGGTACATATACACAATGGAGTATTACTCAGCTATTAAAAAGAATGCATTTGAATCAGTTCTAATGAGGTAGATGAAACTGGAGCCTATTATACAGAGTGAAGTAAGTCAGAAAGGAAAACACCAATACAATATATTAACACATATATATGGAATTTAGACGAAGAAGGAAATGGCAACCCACCCCAGTATTCTTGCCTGGAGAATCCCAGAGACAGGGGAGCCTGGTGGGCTGCCGTCTATGGGGTCACACAGAGTCAGACATGACTGACGGGACTTAGCAGCAGCAGCAGCAGCAGCAGCATGGAATTTAGAAAGATGGTAACAATGACCCTATATGTGAGACAGCAAAAGAGACACAGATGTAAAGAACAGACTTTTGGACTCAGTGGGAGAAGGCGAGGGTGGGATGAATTGAGAGAATAGCATTGAAACATGTATATTATCACATGTGAAATAGATCGCTAGTCCTGGTTTGATGCATGAGACAGGGTGTTCAGGGCTGGTGCACTGGGATGACCTTGAGGGATGGGATGGGGAGGGAGGTGGGAGGGGGGTTCAGGATGGAGAACACATGTACACCCATGGCTGATTCATGTCAATGTATGGCAAAAACCACTACAATATTGTAAAGTAATTAGCTTCCAATTAAAATAAATTAATTTTTTTTAAAAAAGAAAGGGAAGAGGAGCTCTATTCAGTTAAGAAACTTAATAGATACAGCAACCAAATACAATGTGGAGGCTTTGTTTGACTTGATTCAACTATTAATTCAACTGTTTGTTTTTTTTTAAGTATTTTTGAGGTATTCAGAGAAATGTTAATACTGATTGGGTGTTAAATGATAAAAGAAATATCATTAAGTTTGTTATATTGATGGCACTGTAATTATATGGAAAAAAACTTTATCAATTAAATATACATAACTAAAAAAAAAATGAAGAGCCTCTTGATGAAAGTGAAAGAGGAAAGTGGAAAAATTGGTTTAAAACTCAACCTTCAAAAAACTAAGATCATGGCATCCAGTCCCATCACTTCATTGCAAATAGATGGGGAAAAAAATAAAATAGTGACAAACTTTATTTATTTGAGCTCCAAAATCACTGTAGATGATGACTGCATCCATGAAAATAAAAGACGTTTCTCCTTGGAATAAAAGCTATGACAAACCTATACAGCATATTAAAAAGCAAAGACATTACTTTGCCAACAAAGGTCTGTCTTAGTCAAAGTTATGGTTTTTCCAGTAGTCATGTATGGATATGAGAGTTGGACCATAAAGAAAGGTGAGCGACAGAGAATTGATGCTTTTGAATTGTGTTGTTGGAGAAGACTCTTAAGAGTCCTTTGGACTGCAAGGAGATCAAACCAGCCAATCCTAAGGGAAATCAGTCCTGAATATTCATTGGGAGGACTGATGCTGAAGCTGAAGTTCCAATACTTTGGCCACTTCATGTGAAGGGCTGACTCACTGGAAAAGACCCTGATGCTGGGCAAGATTGAAGTCAGGAGATGAAGAGGGTGACAGAGGATGAGATGATTGGATGGCAACACCAACTCAATAGACATGAGTTTCAGCAAGCTCTGGGAGTTGATGGACAGAGAAGCCTGGTGTGTTGCAGTCCATGAGGTCACAAACAGTCGGACACGAGTAAGTGACTGAACTGAATTGACACCGTTTCCAGTGTTCTTCATTTCTTCCTGTGGATTTGCCTTATTGTTCCATATCCTTCTATTTTCTATCGTTTTCTATAGAATTTCTTATAAGGCCGTTCTTGTTATAACAAATTCTCTCAGTCTTTGCTTATCTGGGAATGTCTTTATTTCATCTTAATTTTTGAGATATACAATTCATGGTTGACTACTTTCTTTTATTACTTTGACTATTTCATTCCACTGGCTTCTGGCCTCCACTGTTTCAGGTAAGAATTGGGCTGTTAATTGCATTGTTGTTCCGCAGTTTGGGGTGAATTTTTCTTTTGCTGCTTTAAAGACTTTCTATTTGTGTTTAACTATGATGTATGGGATGGAGAAGGCTCTTGAGACTCCCTTGGACTGCAAGGAGATCCAACCAGTCCATCCTAAAGGAGACCAGTCCTGGGTGTTCATTGTAAGGACTGATGCTGAGGCTGAAACTCCAATACTTTGGCCACCTCATGCGAAGAGTTGACTCATTGGAAAAGACCCTGATGCTGGGAGGGATTGGGGGCAGGAGGAGAAGGGGATGACAGAGGATGAGATGGCTGGATGGCATCACTGACTCGATGCACATGAGTTTGGGTGAAATCCAGGAGTTGGTGATGGACAGGGAGGACTGGCATGCTGCCATTAATGGGGTCACAAAGAGTCAGACATGACTGAGTGATTGAACTGAACTGAACTGAACTGATGGGCTGGTGATTTTTATGTTTATTTTATTCAGGGTTTGTTGGGGTTTGTTGCACTTTGTGGGTGTGTAGATTAATACTTTACAACACAGACTTCTTTAGTGGCTCAGTAGATAAGAAGTCACCTGCCAACTCAGGGGACATGAGTTTGATCCCTGGTCCAGGAAGATTCCACATGCCTTGGAGCAACGAAACCTGCGAGGTGCAACTACCCAAGTGCTCCACAACAAGAGAAGCCACTGCAATGAGGAGCCCGCGCATTCCAACAAAGAATAGCCCACACTCACTGCAACTAGAGAAAGCCCATGCAAATCAACCAAGACCCAGCACAATCAAGACTAAACACATAAAATTATATGAAGATATTTTACAAAAAAATTGTGAATTTTCAGCCATTATTTCAAGTATTTTTTCTCCCATTTCTTTCTTTTCCTTCTGGGACTCTCACTACATGTTGGTGTGTTTAATGCTGTGTTGTAGTTCTCTGAAGCTCTGTTCATTTTTTTAAATCTATTTTCTTCTCTCTTCTACACATTAGATAGTTTCTGTTGACTTATCTTCATTGATTCTTTCTTCTGTCATCTCAAATTTACCCATTTAATTTGTTTTTATTTTAGTTATTGTGCTTTAAAATTCTAGAATTTCTACTGATTCCTTTTTATTGTTTGTTTTTTACTGAGAAATTCCTATTTGAGGATCATTGTTATTATGCTTTTATTTAATTTTTAAAATATATGCTAAGAGCTGTTTTGAAGTCTTTGCTAAATATAACATCTGGGTCCACTCAGTTTCTACAGATTTTTTTCTCGTGAGAATGAATCACATTTTCCTGTTATTTTTTTATATCTCATGATGTTTTCTTGAAAACTGATTCTTTAGACCATATATTGTAACATTTCTGGATTACATTTTTTTCCATGAGGTAGTTGTTGTTGTTAGAAACTTATTTGGACTTAATCTGCAGAATCTATTTTCCTGAGATATGCAGCCACTGATGTCTCTGCTCGATTGTTTTTAAATTCTTGTTTTGTTTTTCTGCCTAGCTTTCTAGGGGTTGTCCTGTGTCTGCATAGCTTACTGGTAAGTCAATGATTCATAAGAGGCTGTGCTTGAGAACCTTGAGCCTCTAAGGCTTCCACCCTCTGCTGATAGATCTGTGTGTATGTTAAGCTTTCAATGTTTAGCTAGTTTTCCAGTTTGCCTCATCTTCATTTTCCTCTGGACCTTCTTGGGTGCCCTGTAAAGATGAGCATCATTTCCCATATATCCAAGGAGATAAGGAGAGCTCATATAGCCCTTCCATGGTTCTCTCACTTCCAGCATTTCCTTATTAAGTTTCTGACTGGTCTGTCATGTCCCACAACTGGGACTGCAAACTCAGGTTAGCAAAGCTTTGAGAATTTCCCATTCACTTCTGCCACATATGCTTCTTTTACTGATAATGCTGCCAGGGATGGGTTTTGGCCCTCCACCCAAATCAAGTCAGTCCCCTCTAGCAGTGAAGCTGTTGTTTTTCCTGGGCAGTCCTGCTCTGGTAAGATTGCTTCATTGACCAAGCTTTTGGAAGAGGAATGAGGGAGGAACAGATCCAGGCAAGAGGGCTGCAGACTCTCTGTAGACTTCCACTCTTGTCATCCAAAGTCCTAACAGATTTTCATGAATAAACACTTCTCAATTCCTTGTTTGTCCCCGATTGACTTTTGGAGTCCTGAAACAATTGTTTTGAATTGTTTTTTCCAGTTCTGTTTGTTTTCTGGGGGAAGAAGTTTTGTTAAAACTCTTCACTTTGCTTTAATAGAGTCCTATCTCTGAATAAAACCTGTGAGTCAATTGCTTCAACATGTATCATGGTGGGTTTTTTCCTCATTTACCCTGTCTTGTGCTCTTCAACAATCTAGGTACATTTTCTGCCAAAAATTTCTTAGACTTATTTTGCTTTTTCATAGCATCTCTATTCTAATAACAAAGAAGACTTCTGAAGATGATTATGAAAGCATTCTAGCATTTTTGTCTCTAAGAATTTTTCCTTATATTTCAGTTCACACAAAATAAACTTCAGTGCTGAGATGTCTAAAACACAGGGTGTTGACAATATGCTATTTAACGACCTCTTTTGTCTTAATATATTCATAAATATAAAGGTGGCTCAGATGGTAGAGCATCTACCTGCAATGTAGGAGACCCTGGTTCAATCCCTGGGCTGGGAAGATCCCCTGGAGAAGTGAATGGCTACCCACTCCAGTATTCTTGCCTGGAGAATTCCATGGACAGAGGAGCCTGGAAGGCTATAGTTCATGAGGTCACAGCGAGTTGGACACAACTGAGTGACTTTACTTCATACATAATATGTCAAATTTCAGTTGCACACTTTTACCTATGCTTCTTCAGTATTATAAAATACTCCATTAATTAAAGTCCTGTGAATCCTGAAGTAAATTTCACATATTTTGAAAGAAACTCCACAAAAAAGTTATATATGTAGCAAAAAGAGGTATGAAAAATTTCACATTACTAATTGCCAGGGAAATAGAAATAATACACAATGACATGCCATTGCACGCCCACTAGAGTACGAATCCAAGGAGGAAACTGGAGCTCTCACAAATATTTGTTAGGGCTATAAAATGACACAACTATTTTGGAAAATATTTTGACAGTTTCTGATAAAGTAAACATATACTTATCATATAACCCATCCTTAGGTATTTGCCTGAGAGAAATAAAAGCTGTCCACAAAAAGACTTTTACAAGAATGTTTATAGCAGCTTTATTCATAACTGCCCCAAACTGGAAACAATCCCCAAATCCATCAGTCACAGAGTAGATAAGCAGATTGCCGTATAGCTATATAATGTGGTACTAGTTAACAGTAAAAAGCCACAAACTAATATATACACAATTATCTGGAGGAATCTGGAAAACTTGCTGAGTGAAAGAAGCCAGACACAGAAGACTACATAATGTGTGATTCTATTTCTATGAAATTCTAGAGCAGATAAAAAAGAAAAATACCTAGTGATAGAAAGGATTTGGGGGATGCCTGAGCACAACTGAAGCGACTTAGCAGCAGCAGCAGAGCATAGTGGGGTGGGGAGTTTCTGCAAAGGAGCAGAAAGGAAGTTCTCAGAGGTAAGGGGATAGAAGTATTCTGTACCTCGATTATGGCAGTGGCCACAAAAGTCATACATTTGTCAAACTCAAAGAGCTAACTACCCCTTTATTTATTTATTTTTTTCTTTTGGCCACACCAGCTGTGCAGTATACAGGATCTTAGGTCCCTCACCAGGGATCAGATTCTCGCCCCCTGCATTGGGAGCTCTGAGTCCTAACCACTGGACGGCCAAGGAAGTCCCACTGCCCCTTTAACATGGTTGCCTGGCAGTATATGTACATTACACCTCAATGAACTTGATGCACAATGTACTTACCACCGTCGGCAGCACGTGGTAAGCACTTCGAGAATGTGCTGACATTTGTGGCGAAATCATAGTAGGATGGGGAGACTCCTTCTCCCGCCTGCCTGAAGAACTGGAACTGCAAATTCCCCAGTGGCTTCCCAACCCCTTGAGAAGAGAGACTGCTGTCAGTGGGAGTTTGGAGGCTTGGGCCTCATCTGCCTCTGGAATCCTGTCCAAGCCACTTAATGCTTTGAGTCTCCCTTAAAAAAAATAGATTGAGTTTTATGTGCCCTAAGATCCCTTCCAAAATAAAATGTCCAAGGTTCTGTTATCAGACATATTTATTACAAATAAGATCTGTGAAAGTAATTTAGTTTCCACATTTCTTAATCCCTTTCTCTTATTTAATGCCTTGTGATCCTGGACACTCTCTCTGCCAAACTCCTTTCCTCTTACAACCAAAATTTTATTTACTTATGTCCCGTTTCCTTAGTGTTGCTAAGCAACAGGAAAGAGTCCACTGATCCACTGTTACTACAGAACACACCTCGTCCCAGTGCCTTGAAGCAACAACATAACGTTTACTGTGCTGTGAGCCTACAACTTGGGCCGCAGGACAGCTCACCTCTGCTCCCATTGGCAGCAGCTGGGGCAGCTCAGTCTTGTGCCTGGTGTCTGGACTGGGAGGTCTCCAACTCTGGAGGTGGGAGCAGTGGGGACCCCGAGCATCTCTCTCTATGTCTATGTGTTCTTGCCATGTGGACTTTCCAGCCTGGTAGCTTCTGAGGAGCTGGATTTCTTGCATGTTGACTCCATGCCCCAGATATACACAATGAGAGAAAGAGACAAAGGTAGAGAAACAAGAAACACTGAAAAAGAGATAGAGAGATGGAGAGACAGAGAAGGCTCACCCTCTGGAGAGAAGCTGTGTTGCCTCCCTTCCCCTAGTTTGAAAAGTCACCCAGTTGTCAGTTCTACCTAATTATGGTGATCAGAGCAGATCACTGAGGCTGGTCTTTGTGCATGTGAGGGCTTCCCTGGTGGTTCAGATGGTAAAGAATCTGCCACAGTGCAGGAGACCTGGATTCAATGCCTGGCTTGGGAAGATCCCCTGGAGAAGGGAATGGCTCCCCACTCCAGTATTCTTGCCTGGAGAATCCCATGGACAGAGGAGTCTAGTGGGCTACAGTCCATAGGGTGGTAAAGAGTCGGATACGACTGAGCGACTGACACACACACACACATTCGCGTGAAGGGGGATTAGAGGCCACCATTTGATGATAACAGTGTTTAGGAACCCAAGGAAGTTTTAAGATCATGGCCAACTAGTCGGAGTCAAGGTTTTATGGAGGAGAACATGGCTTAAGAAGGGAGTTCCCACTTATCTCTCATGGTATTAGCCTGTCAAGACCACTACTGTCCTGCCTCAGAGGACTGGCACTCTGGTGCTGTGGTGGTCCCTGTGGAAGGTAGAATCCTTGGATCCCTGAATGCAATGAAAAACTTTTCCTTGTGTACCCCTCAGCAGTCAGCTTGAAGGAATGTGTGTGTGTGTGAAGTCACTTCAGTCGTGTTTGACTCTGCGACCCTACGGACTGTAGCCCGCCAGGCTCCTCTGTCCATGGAATTCGCTAGGCAGGAGTACTGGAGTGGGTTGCTATGCCCTCCACCAGGGCATCAAACCCATAACTCTTACGTCTCCTGCATTGGCAGGCAGGTTCTTTACCACTAGTGCCTCTTGGGAAGCTGGAAGGAATGGTTTGCAACAACCTCAGTCTCACCTGCAGCTGGAAGGGAAGGGCAGGCTGCTGACTAGGTCCTGACTCAGTGGAGGGTGAGTGAGAAACAGATTCTTTCAGACTCTGTCAGCCAACAACCTACTGAGGAACAGTTCTGACAGTAGCACCTTACACAGTAAAAACGGCTCATTCTATGACTAGAGCTAAATCCACAGAGCAGATATCTGCGTAAATGCAACACATTCATGACCTGGAGCCAAATAGCAGGACCTCAGAGTCCTCTCTCCGTGGGTCTGCAGAAGTTCTCACACTCTTCCATCCCAGCCCCAAAGGAGAGTCTGTATCCCACAGCTTCCGAGATCACTGCCCTACCTAAGACTTCCCTCCAAGGAGAACCTTTTTAATCATCGCTGTTAATTTTAAATATTCATGTGATTTTTGTATCCTATACCATAAACTCTCTGTTTATTTTAATATAAAATGAGGACTTCCCTGGTAGTGCAATGGTTAAGACTTCGCCTTCCTTAAGTCAGACAGAGAAGGAGAAATATCATATGATACCCCTTATATGTGGAATCTAAAAAGAAATGACACAAATGAACTTAAAATAGAAAGGGACTCACACACTTGGAGAACAAACTTCTAAGGTTACCAGAGGGGAAGAATGGGGGGAAGAGATAATTAGGGAGTTTGGGATGGACAGGTACACACTGCTCTATTTAAAAGGGATGACCAACAAGGACCTACTGTATAGCACAGGGAACTCTGCTCAATGTTATGCTGCAGCCTGGATGGGAGGGGAGAATGGGCACATGCATGTGTATATCTGAGTCCCTTTGTGGTTCACCTGACACTATCACATTGTCATTAATTGGTTATACCCCTATACAAAATAAAAGGTTGTTTTTCTTTTTTTAAAAAAAGAAAAAAGATGTCACCTTCCAATACAGTGTGTGCAGGTTTGATCCCTGGTTCAGGAGCTGAGATCCCACACACCTTTCAGCCAAGAAACCAAAACATAAAACAGAAGCAATATTATAACAAACTCAAATAAAGATTTAAAAAGGTTCACAGGGAAAGAATCTTTAAAAAAAATAAATTAAAAAATAAAATGAATGTGATTTTACTCAAAATCACAAAAGTAAAATTGGTGCCCTGAGAAGATGAGCTGTGTGTACTCTGTGATTGTTTCCTAGACACACCCAGGTACTTCTTGGACTTGAGAAGAGAAGAAACTGTAAATTCCATCTGAAAATATAATTTTAACGTCTAAGAAAATTTCTTTTTATGCATTCTGGTTTCTTGCTAAGAATGTAAAAGGGAAAAGAACCAAGCTCATGGTGACAGTCTCCACTTAGTTCCCAGCCGACAGCACCACCTTGCCAAGCATGTAGCTGAGCCACCCTGGAGGGACTATTCCAGCCCCAACTGATGCATGTGCAGTAGAAATCAGGTGTTTAAATGAGCCCTGCCCAAGCTGAAGGTCCGTAAACAAAATCAAACAATGCTGTTTAAGCCACTAATCTATGGGGGTATTTATATTACATTACAATAGATAGCGAACAATGACCAACAAGGACTTCCCTGGTGGCTCAGACGGTAAAGCGTCTGTCTACAATGCGGGAGACCCTGGTTCAATCCCTGGGTTGGGAAGATCCCCCGGAGGAAATGGCAACCCACTCCAGGACTATTGCCTGGAAAATCACATGGACAGAGCAGCCTGGTAGGCTACAGTCGACGGGGTCGGACACGACTGAGCGACTTCACTCACTTCACAATAGATAGCCAACAATGACCAAAGAGCTTGGAACAGATATTTCACAAAGGAAGATACACAAAGGACCAATAAGTACAAGAAAAGACTAACATCATTAGTCATCAGGGAGATAAACATTAAAACCACAGAAGATATCACTATACATCCATTAGGATGGCTAAAATTTAAAAAATAAAGTAAAAACTGACTTAGACCATGTGCTGGTAAGGATACAGAGGAACTGAAATGAATGCTCACACTTTGCTGAAGGCAAATGGTACAACCACTTCCAAAAATAGACAGTTTTTTAAAGACTAAAATTTAAACCAGCAAGTTCACCCCTAAATATTTACCCAAGAGAAATGAAAACATATGTCCACCAAAAATGTACACAAGAATGTTCCCAGAAACTTTTATCATGACAGCCCAACTGGATACAGTCCAAATATCTATCAACTAGAGAATGGACACACAAATCGTGGTATTACAGAGTAGTAAATACAACTAAATACAATAAAAAGGAATAAACTATTGATACAAGCAATAACATCAATGAACCTAAAAATGATGACAGTCAAGATATCCCTGGTGGTTCAGTGGTCGGGCCTTCCCCTTCCAATGCAGATGACATGGGTTTGATCCCTGGTTGGGGAACTAAGATCCCATATGTCTCTAGGCTAAGAAACCAAAATATAAAACAGAAGCAACATTGTAACAAATTTAATAAAGACTTTAAAAATGGTCCACATCCAAAAAATTCTTAAAAAATACAATAATGAGGGAAGGAGATCAGATACATAATGATGCCTACTTTCTAAGTCCACTTATATGATATTCAAGGCTAGGCAAAACTAATTTAGTAAGTAGTTTAAAATCATGATTCTGTCTGAGACAATCGGGTTTCTAGAACTTGTGATCTTAACCATGATGCTATATCTGTAAATCCATGGATAAAAATTTTGAAGAAGATAATGATTTAACATGTTATATGAGTGGTGAGGTTCTGGGGAAGAGGGAATAATTAAGAGATAATTGAGGAGAAGTGAAATAGAACTTTGTTTTTGCTCTCTCTATATATCTGGTTACTTCAAAATTTTAAAATGAGCGTGTGTAATATTAAAAAAATTTTTTTGAGTGTAATTTACTTATAGTAAAATGCACAAGTCATAAGTGTATATTTTGGTGAATTTTGTGACAAATTTACATCCATGTAAATGACACCTCGATGTCACCATCGCCCAGAGGTAACCACTCTTCTAACTGAATGCCAGAACAAAGGTGAGCACAATTAGAAGAAAATGGCACAATCTAGCATTCAACATTATAAAACTTCACAATGCATGGCATCAAGTAAAAGTGATCAGGTATGCAAAAACATAGAAATACATGGCTCATACCAGGAAACAGTCAATAAATAGAGGCAGAATCAGAAAGGACAGAAATTAGAACACAAAGACTTTAAAACAGCTATTATAAATATGCTTGCTGCTGCTACTGCTAAGTCGCTTCAGTCGTGTCCGACTCTGTGTGACCCCATAGATGGCGGCCCACCAGGCTCCCCCGTCCCTGGGATTCTCCAGGCAAGAACACTGGAGTGGGTTGCCATTTCCTTCTCCAATGCATGAAAGCGAAAAGTGAAAGTGAAGTCGCTCAGTCGTGTCTGACTCTTCGCGACCCCGTGGTCTGCAGCCTACCAGGCTCCTCCATCCATGGGATTTTCCAGGCAAGAGTACTGGAGTGGGGTGCCATTGCCTTCTCCAATAAATATGCTTAATATGCTCAAAAAGAAGTGGGAAACATGAATATGATGAGAAGCCAAAAGAAAGATTTTTAAAAGAGAAAGAGGCTGAAATGGAATTTCTAAAGATGAAAATTAAATCATCTGAAACAAAGAATATACTGACTAGATAACGAGCTGATTAGATGCTATAGAAGAACAGATCAGGAAACAATTAGAAAACACAGTTATAGAAAATGTCTAAATGAAGTACAGGAAAGATTGACAAAAAAATAAAACAATATATAGCACCTGTGGAAAAATATCAAAAAACTCTACTTGTAAAATTAGAGCCCCAGAGAGGAAGAGAGATATGTGAAGAAATAATAATAACAGTTATAAGTTTATCCAAATGTAGTGAAGATAAGCCCATATGCCAAAAAAAAAAAAAAAAAAAAAGTGGAACCCAAGCAGAAAAAAATATAAATAAAGAAAACCATGCCAAAGTAATTACAAGTTGCTAACAAAACAGAGGTTAAAAAAAAATCTTCAAAGCAATCATAGATAAAAGGTAAATTACAGAGTAATACAGACAAACGCAACAGCAGAATTCTTGTGATAAAATATGCAAGCCAAAATAAAAGAGAGAAACATCTTAAAATGTTGAAGGAAACTGTTATCATAGAATTGTATCCCCAGGAAAACTATCTTTTAAAAATGAAGACAAAATAGAGAATATTAGAGATGGAAAAAATATTTCACATAAATCAAAGCTGAAGGGATCCATCAACAACAGATCTACATGAAAGATATTTTAAAGAAAACAAAAAAGTTTTCACACACTAATGAAAAATCGGAGGGACTTCCCTGGTAGTCCAGTGGTTAAGACTCCAAGCTTCCACTGAAGGGGCGTGGGTCCAATCCCTGGTTGGGGAACTAAGATCCCGCATGCTGCATGACGCAGACAAAAGAAAAAGCAGAGATAGTCAGATTGGATTTCAAAAGCAAGACGCCTATAAGACATTCTTTCATATGCACATGTGCTGCATCCTAAGTTGCTCAGTCGTGTCCGACTCTTTGCAACCCTTTGCACTGTAGCCCACTAGGCTCCTCTGTCCACGGCATTCTCCAGGCAAGAATACTGGAGTGCCTTGCCTTTTCCTTCTCCAGAAGATCCTCCTGACCCAAGGATCGAAACTGAGTCTCTTATGTCTCCCGCATTGGCAGGAAGTTTCTTTAGTACTGAGCCACCTGGGAAGCCCATTCTTTCATGTATAAAGATATTTTTTAAAAAGTTAAAACTAAGAGTATGGAAAACTAGTACCATGCAAAAACTAATAAACGGAAATCTGGAGTGACTATAATATCAGACAAAGTGCAGTTGTGGCAGGGATCACTCTACAGTATATACAGATGTTGAATTATACATGCTGTACACATGACAGTTTTATAATAATACTAATAAAAAGGATAATCCATCCAGCAACAGCAGAAAACAAAATCTTTTCAAATGTACACACAACATTCACAAAGAAAAGACCATATTCTGGATCATAAAACATGTCTCAGTAAATTTAAGGGAATTTAAATCATATGAAGTATGTTTTCTGATCATAACAAAATTAAAAATAAAAATTAATACCAAAAAGATTCCTGGAAAATCCACAAACCTTTAGAAAATAAATAACTTAAGACAAAACTTAATCGTAAGAGAAATTAGAGAACACTATGAACCAAAACAAAAATGAAAATATATCAAAATGTGTGGGATGCAGCCAAAGCAGTACTTAGAGGGGAATTTATAACTTTAAGCGCTTGTATTTGAAAAAGTCTCAAATCAGTTATCTAAGTTTCCATCCTAAGAAACTACAAAAGAAAGAGCAAATAAATATAAAGCCCATATGAAACTTATACCTCAATCAGATCAGATCAGATCAGATCAGTCGCTCAGTTGTGTCTGACTCTTTGCGACCCCATGAATTGCAGCACACCAGGCCTCCCTGTCCATCACCAACTCCCGGAGTTCACTCAGACTCACGTCCATCGAGTCAGTGATGCCATCCAGCCATCTCATCCTCTGTCGTCCCCTTCTCCTCTTGCCCCCAATCCCTCCCAGCATCAGAGTCTTTTCCAATGAGTCAACTCTTCGCATGAGGTGGCCAAAGTACTGTAGTTTCAGCTTTAGCATCATTCCTTCCAAAGAAATCCCAGGGCTGATCTCCTTCAGAATGGACTGGTTGGATCTCCTTGCAGTCCAAGGGACTCTCAAGAGTCTTCTCCAACACCACAGTTCAATAACTCTGATAAAAATTTCTTATTCTGTGTTGACTTTGACCTGATAGTTTATCTTAAATCATTTCTTTTTCCTGTTGCTTTTCTTTTCTTCATAGCTATAGATCTTTCTTAGAAATAACAGCCTTGTTGAAAAAAGCATATAATTATATACAAGGGCATACACAAGGAATTTCTGAGTTTTATGGTACAAATTGTGTCAATGAATGACCATATATTAAGCCCTTACCATCTGCCAATGCTTGCACATGTGTTGTTTCATTTAATAACCAGGCTATGGTGGATCCCTAGGGGATTTTGATGGCTTGATTTATGATCCCCCAAAACCGCCATTTAAACATTCATCTCCCGCAGAATTGTTGGATTTGGTTTGTTTTCTCTGTTTTGTGTGAATATTTTCATCACACAAGAAACCATCTTGAAAAAGCCCCTCATAAATCTTGGTGTGTATGAGATCAACTGGCTTTAATGAATTATGAGATCAAGTAGAATCGGTCTGGAAAACAGCCAGCAGATTTAGAGACGAGATGGGGCAACCCACTGCAGCATCCTTGCCTGGAGAATCCCCATGGACAGAGGAGCCTGGCGGGGTACAGTCCATGGGGTCACAAAAAGTCGGACATGACTGAGCGACTAAGCACGGCACAAGGTACAGAGCAGGGATGGCTTTACGTCCCTCTGAGTATTCCTCAGACTCAGTCCCTACATGATAAGACAACAGTGAGCGAGGGAGGATGAAGGTGTGAAATGCAGAGCCCAGAGAGGACAGCACACCCCACTCCACACGCCCCAAGTGGTCAGGAGCCCACATTTTTCCCAGAAGTCCCAAGGTGTCTCCTCATCTCGTGCTAACTTACATTCAACTGTGGTGAACTTCCTCCCTGTGGGACAGCAGCTTCCCTTTCTTTGGTTCTGTTTGGGACACTGCTGTCTAGATTCATTAGGTGGGCTTCCTAGGTGACGCTAGTGGTAATGAACCCACCTGCCAAAACAGGAGATACAAGAGACACGGGTTCAATCCCTGGGTCAGAAAGTTCCCCTGGAGGAGAGCATGGCAACCCACTGCAGTATTCTTGCCTGGAGAATCGCATGGACAGAGGAGCCCAGCGAGCCACAGTCCATGGGGTCGTACAGAGTCTGGCACGACTGAAGCAGCTTAGGACACACACACAGGGAGCAGTTAGCATGCTCACCCCAATATTAACAAACGTCACAGATCTACGCAGAGGAATTATTTGTTTACTGCTGAACTAATCAGAAGATATCACTACAGCTGTGGATCTTTCCCCGAATTAAAACGAGGGTTTGAGAATGATTCTTTTCAAAGGTCCATTCTAAATTATGGGGCTATAATTCCATCTTGAAGGCTACTTGTGGGTCACGCTTCACTTCTCGTGGTTTATGACTTCAACCCAGGCCCTTGATGGAATTATAACCCAACAGGCACAGAGACTGCTATTTATCATCTGTTTATTTTACAACAGAGCATCTAGTATATTTTGGTTTTATGCTCCTGGAGAAGACAAGCAGGGAGGAGGAGATAAAAGAATTGAACCCAGGCTATAGCCATGTCCACCCAACTCTAAATCCTTGAGATAAAAAGGGAGACAACAGTCCAGACATGTTATCTCCACGTTAACAGATACCTGGAAGTCTCTTCTCTGGGTCACAGTGGAAATAAAACGTCCAAATGGCTGTTTGGTGTCTCTTCTGGGCTGAGGAGCAGAGCTCAGCAGGCAGACAAGAGGGTGGCCATCCCGCCTCCCTCCTCTCCACCCCACTGCCGCCTCTGTCTGCTCTATGCACAACAAGCTCTTAGGCAGGCGGCTGCAAGTGCACAAAAAGCTGGGTCAGGGATCAGGCAGGGTCACTGGGCGCTCAGGCCTTGGATTTGGCCACTGGTCCCCGCGGTGTGCTGGGCGTGGACACCCCTTTCTCTTTCCATGCTGTCCCCAGGCTCTACCGCACACTTGGCCCTGGGCCTTGGCAAACCTTCTAATTTGCTGCATAATTAATGTAACAGTGATTCAAGGCAGAAAGGCTTCTGGGACTAATTAGTGACCTGAATCTCCATGGTAGCTTGCATTCCATTCTTATCAGTGCCGGGAAGAGCTGCACTCCCTGAAACAATGTCTCCCACTTACGACTGCGACACAGCCAAGAGGCAAAGATCATTTTCCCTTTCAGTGTGCACAGATTCCAGCAGTATGTGATCACGTCCCACAGGGGCTGCACTTCCCCTGGAAGAGCCTCACCGAAGTAGTCGCTCGTGACCTTTCAGGTTTCTATGTGGGCCTGGGGAGCTGTCGTCGCAGGTGGAGAAATAAAGACAGTCAGCAAGAGCTCGCTGACCATCCACAGAATGGACAGCATTGTTCTGGGGGTTGGAGAAGCTTGAATGAGAATGGAGGCCTCACTCTCTTCCCAGAGACCTTGTAGTAGGATAATAAAGCCCACAGTGATGAGAATAGATGACCTGTGCGTTCTCCTTCCTAACTTGATCCCCCGTTTGTCTGAGCTTGCATGGCTCCCAGTGTACCAGTGTTCAAAGTCAGAGTGACCTCAGCCCAGGAAAGTCAGGGGCACCGCAGCAGGGATGGCCTCACTGCCTCCCCCGCCCCCGCCAGCTTCCTGGAGCTCCTCACCCCCATCAGAACCACTGCATTTCAGCTCACTTGCTCAGGCCCAGCCTCATGAAGCCTAGAGTCAGCAAGTTGTGGACATGGATAGTGGGCCAATCCAGTCTGACCCCTCCTTCAATTTACGTACACATGTGGTCCATGGCTGCTTTCACGTGACAATGGCAGAGTTTAATAATAGTTGCAACAAGCATGGCATGACCCACAAGTCCTGCAACATTTACTGTTCAATCCTTTGCAGAAAAGTTTGCTGACCCCTGCTCTAGACCATCCAAAACCACCCAGCAGGTGGGTGACCTTGGCTTCAGTCTTAGTGTCTTAGAATTCTTTTTTTAGGAGTGAGCTATGGACCAAACCAAGAACAATGACTTTAACAAAATGTATCACTTTCAGCCTCTACTCACGATTACTCAGTGACCAAGTGCCTGTTTGATAAACACGTAGGTGCTACTTACTATACCTCAGGCACTACTCTAAGCCCTATACCTCTGTGAACTCTTTTCATCCTTACTATCACCCTATCAAGTGGGCATCACCCCCCCGCCCACCATTCACAGATGAGGAAACTAAGATGCAGAGTGGCTATGTTACCCACAGCTATAAAACTAATAGCAAGTGACAGAGCCAGGATTTGAACCCAGGAAGCCTTCAAGTTCATTCAGACAAACCAGGACCTTCAAGTTCATTCAGCAAACTTGCCAGTCAGAGCGTGTTTTTATGACATTCCCCAAAGTTGGAGTTGTAACATCTAGCCTGGATCTTTATGGGCTAATCAAATTTTCAGTGTCAAATATATTACTATAATTCAATGTTGGTAAGGGTGAAATGAGATGGGTAGTTTGGTACATTTTATATCAGTTCAGTTGCTCAGTCGTGTCCGACTCTTTGTGACCCCATGGATTGAAGCACACCAGACTTCCCTGTCCATCACCAACTCCCTGAGCTTGCTCAAATTCATGTCCATCGAGTTGGTGATGCCATGCAATCATCTTATCCTCTGTTGTCCCCTTCTCCTCCTTTTATATAGATTTCTCTCTATATTTTTAAAATTAATTTGTTTATTTTAATTGGAGGCTAATTACTTTACAATATTGTAGTGGTTTTTGCCATACATTGACATGAATCAGCCATAGGTGTACATTTGTTCCTCATCCTGACCCTCCCTCCCACCTCCCTCCCCATCCCATTCCTCAGGGTCATCCCAGTGGATCAGACCTGAGCACCCTGTCTCATGCATCGAACCTGGACTGGCAATTTATTTCACATATGATAATATACGTGTTTCAATGCTATTCTCTCAAATCATTCCACCCTTGCCTTCTCTCACAGAGTCCAAAAGTCTGTTCTTTACATCTGTGTCTCTTTTGCTGCCTCATATATAGGGTCATCATTACCGTCTTTCTGAATTCCATATATATGCGTTAATATACTATATTGGTGGTGTTTTTCTGACTTACTTCACTCTGTATAATAGGCTCCAGTTTCATCCACCTCATTAGAACTGATTCAAATGCATTCTTTTTAATAGCTGAGCAATATTCCATTGTGTATATGTACCACAGCTCTCTCTATATGTTTTTATATAGATTTCTCCTATATTTTATATAGATTTGTAAATTGATTTTGGAAGAGAATTTTATTATGTTGCTCAAGTGTATTAAAAAGGATTAGGTCCCCAGTCTATGTTTAACTAATAACCCAACACACAGAGAAAGCTTTCCAAGCTATGATATTTATTGTGACAATATTTGTCACATGGAAAAATTGGGACATAGATGGGGAAACAGTGGAAACAGTGTCAGACTTTATTTTTGGGGGCTCCAAAATCACTGCAGATGGTGACTGCAGCCATGAAATTAAAAGATGCTTACTCCTTGGAAGGAAAGTTATGACCAACCTAGACAGCATATTGAAAAGCAGAGACATTACTTTGCCAACAAAGGTCCGTCTAGTCAAGGCCATGGTTTTTCCTGTGGTCATGTATGGGTGTGAGAGTTGGACTGTGAAGAAAGCTGAGCGCCAAAGAATTGATGCTTTTGAACTGTAGTGTTGGAGAAGACTCTTGAGAGCCCCTTGGACTGCAAGGAGATCCAACCAGTCCATGCTAAAGGAGATCAGTCCTGGGTGTTCTTTGGAAGGAATGATGCTGAAGCTGAAACTCCAATACTTTGGCCACCTCATGCAAAGAGTTGACTCACTGGAAAAGACTCTGATGCTGGGAGGGATTGGAGGCAGGAGGAGAAGGGGACGACAGAGGATGAGATGGCTGGATGGCATCACTGACTCGATGGACGTGAGTCTGAGTGAACTCTGGGAGTTGGTGATGGGACAGGGAGGCCTGGCGTGCTGCGATTCATGGGGTCGCAAAGAGTCGGACACGACTGAGCAACTGAACTGAACTGAACTGATGCAATAGTAGGTAAATGGTTAAATGAACTCATGGACTATTATCTTACACAGCATAACTGTGTATATATGTAAAAAGAGACTAGAAAAACTATATAAATGTTTGTTGAATGAACTGAATAACAACAACAATTCCAGAATGTTCTCTACAGATCATATTTTCACTTGGGAAAAGAAGGACCCAAATTCAGTTTGGAAAATATGGTCACTGGAGAGTCATGTGGTCATGCAGTCATGAAATCTGGAAGTTTCTACCAATAGGTCACTTAACTGTTACACGGCTCTAATGGTTAAAGAAATCTGCCTTTTCAAACTTCCATCCATTCTCAGCAGGTTGGGAGGTGAGATGACCAGAACAAAACCTGTATAAACCATGACAGATGTGTAAGATACTGCAGCCTTAACAGTTCTCCTAACAAAAGTGTCACGTGCTGATCGCTGTCACTGTTAATATGTGAAGTTATTTTTGAAAATATTTTCTTTTTTGGCACTTCAGGCGGGGGCTTTCTATTTGCTCTTCTCCGGATCTGCCTTCCTCATCTGGAACTCGGATTTGCGGTTTAGAACTTGAGACACTGTCCGTATTTCACAGTGCTTGAGTCTAAATATTCTTCCTCGTAACTGAAGGCAAATGACTGTTTTCTCCCTCTTCTTGCTGAGCGTTTTCCTGGATTGTGTTTTTCACTGTTGACTGATGTTTTTTCCTTGTGTTTTGATGGGTGAAAGCCAAATGTACATGTTGCCAAGTGCAGCGTGGTTGGGATCCGGCAGGGCAGGGGGTGGGAAGGAAACCTTGCTCCTTGGATGATGGTGATGTTTGGGCACTATTATGAGTGATTTGCATACGTTCAGTGTGGGAGCTGGAGCTTAAGGGAATCTGACGGGGTGGGTGTGAGGCCGCTGGTCCATCCTGGGGGCTGGGGACTTGATCTGTGTTTGATTTCTGTGATGCTTTTTTTGGCATGACTCAGTGAGGGTGTGCATAGGTACCAAAGCTCTCAGGCTATTAAGAGGCATCTACTTTCAAAGTTACATATGTGCAAATTTCTAGTTATTCCTCCAGGTGAGTGCCAAATGGAACAAGTACAAAGACATACTTTTGGGATGTCATCAAGTATAATGAAGGATTCCCGGGTGAGTGACAGCTCATGTCTGGAAAAGCTGAAAGTTTCTGTTGGCCAAGGGAAATTTTTGTGATAAAGGCACCCTTTATATCTCGACAGGGTCTGGCTTATAAAGGTGTACAACTGTGTCAAAACCCAACCAATGTACAATTAAGACTCAGAATTCCTTTTTCATCAAAAGAAATACTGGAAACAAATATTAAACTCTGGTTAATATGCATGGTTCCAAATAGGAAAAGGAGTACATCAAGTCTGTATATTGTCACCCTGTTTCTTTAACTTACATGCAGAGTACATCATGAGAAACGTTGGCGCAAGCTGGAATCAAGATTGCCGGAAGAAATACCAATAACCTCTGATATGCAGATGACACCACCCTTATGGCAGAAAGTGAAGAGGAACTGAAAAGCCTCTTGATGAAAGTGAAAGAGGAGAGTGAAAAAGTTGGCTTAAAGCTCAACATTCAGAAAACGAAGATCATGGCATCTGGTCCCATCACTTCATGGGAAATAGATGGGGAAACAATGGAAATAGTGTCAGACTTTATTTTGGGGGGCTCCAAAATCACTGCAGATGGTGACTGCAGCCATGAAATTAAAAGACACTTACTCCTTGGAAGGAAAGTTATGACCAACCGAGATAGCATATTGAAAAGCAGAGACGTTACTTTGCCAACAAAGGTCCATCTAGTCAAGGCTATGGTTTTTCCAGTGGTCATGTATGGATGTGAGAGTTGGACTGTGAAGAGAGCTGAGCACTGAAGAACTGATGCTTTTGAACTGTGGTGTTGGAAAAGACTCTTGAGAGTCCCTTGGACTGCAAGGAGATCCAACCAGTCTATTCTAAAGGAGATCAGCCCTGGGTGTTCTTTGGAAGGAATGATGCTAAAGCTAAAACTCTAGTACTTTGGCCACCTCATGAGAAGAGTTGACTCACTGGAAAAGACTCTGATGCTGGGAGGGATCGGGGGCAGGAGGAGAAGGGGACGACAGAGGATGAGATGGCTGGATGGCATCACTGACTCGATGGACGTGAGTCTGAGTGAACTCCGGGAG
This sequence comes from Bubalus bubalis, assembly GCF_019923935.1. NCBI lineage: Eukaryota > Metazoa > Chordata > Mammalia > Artiodactyla > Bovidae > Bubalus > Bubalus bubalis. The sequence continues at coordinate 117,480,568 of NC_059161.1, read as the reverse complement.
TTGGTGATGGACAGGAAGGCCTGGGGTGCTGTGATTCATGGGGTCGCAAAGAGTTGGACACGACTGAGCGACTGAACTGAACTGAACTGAATATGCATGCTGAAGAATTTAGAGGGAATTCTATCTGAAATTCACAAAAAGTAAGATGGACTGGCAGTGGAATGGGGCTGGATGCACGTGTGATAAAACGAGGGTACTGAAGCATCAGCATCAGAATCTAGGTGATGGTTCTGTGCAGCGGTGTCACCTTGCTGGCGAACGAGGGCAGGTTTTGCCCAGATCTTCCCCAGGTTACATCGGTTGCTTAAGGCTGGCCATGGTGGGAATGTCAACACCATAGAAATCAGCAAATCATACAAATCAGAGCTGTTTAAATTTTTCATCTAGAGAGCCAGCTTACAAACACACCACTAGGTAGCTATGTGGGTTGTTCACTGCAAACTTCTTTCAACTTTTCTGTATGTTTGAAACTGTTCATAATAAAATATTGGCAAAACAATATGACTCAATGTGTTTAAAAAAAAAAACAGATGTAAAAAACAGTTTTTAGACTTTTGCTTCTGAGTAGGATTCAGTAGGTAGAGGCAAGGCATTTCTAGCACTGCAACAGCTTGGAGAAAAAAAGACACATCACAAAAACAGTGTGGAGAACCACAGAGGCAAAGAGGGCTAGAAGAACGAGAATCCCAGAGAGAAAGAATACATGCAAAGCGAGCTGAGGCTGCTAGTAGCTTTCTTCACTGAAGCAGGATGAGGGCACTTGCTAAAGTCCAGTCTAAGAACAGGGCTTATCATATGCAGAGAAGAGAGAAACCAGAGGGCGCTTGTCTGAGCCCTCTGCCTGATGCAAGAGAACAGATCCAGAGGAGTCCCAGACCCTTGGCTGGCTTCCCGCAGGACAGTTTCTGCACAGGGGTGGACAGGAGCCTCAAGCTAAGCCAGCAAGGAGTGGTGCAATTGCCCCAAGCTCTGAGCTCCTGGGAGATGGTCACACGAGTGGGAGGGGCTTGTATCCATACCAAGGGGGGCTCCCCACCAGAACTCTGGCAGATTTTGAATCTTTAGGATGTGGAGGCTAAACTTTCAGGACAGAGGTGCCAGAGACACAGCAAGATCTCAATCCAAAGCCCGGGGGACCTTCGCCTGGATAGCAGCTGGACCTGGAGTCAGACCTCCATCAGCCTCAGGTTCTGTAAGAAATGAAGTCCTACCAGACGAAGGGCCCTGGGAGGCCCTGGGACAAACATGCTCCAGGTTAGAGTTAGAAACTTGTGCAGCCAGATGGAATTGAGTCTAGCTGCAACCCAGCCATGACCCGGTCTAAGTTCTCACGGCATCAAGGCGATAAGCCCCTTACACTGCTTGTCTAGCTGGAGAAAGGGCAAAGCCCTATGGGAAAGTGACCTTTACTTCAGTCTCGATGGTTTTTTATACAAAACGCCTGGCAAACAGCCATAAGGAATGAGACAAGGATGTAGGAAAATGTGACCAAAAATCAGGAAGGAAAATAGACAATGAAGCACATCCACAAAATATCCAAAGGTTAGACTTAGGAGGGAAGGACGTTGAAAATAACCACTATAAATATTTTAAAGAAAATTGAGAAAATGATGGACAAAAAAGATGTCTGAAAGACAGAGAATCTCAACTGAGAACTGGAATGTATTTTAAAAAAACAAGTGTACATTCTAGGACTGCAATACCCCAAAGCAAGAACTCTTTGGCTGTTTTAACAGCAGAAGTCAAGGTAATGAACCTCAAGACATGTGAACAGGCAAATAAAAAAACATACTGAAGAGCAGAGAGAAGTATGAGACATGCAGAATGCAGACAAAGAGCCTAACAAGTGTGCAACTTGCATACCAGAAGGCAAGGAGGAAAGAATGAGGAGTAAGGAATATTTAAAACCAAAGCCTTTATAGGTACCAGGGGAAGATGTATTACATTTGGGTGTTCCTGTCCTGGTTGTTACATTTACTGACTATGTGCTACGCTGGGCAAACCCCATACTTCTTCTGATCTTGCTTTTTCCTTGTCTGTAAAATTGAATCTGTAATATTAATTCCTTAGGACTTTCATAGTATCATCTGTAAATGATAAAACTATATAAGGTAGGGTAAAAATTTCTTAAACTGTCATTGTCCTCATCCTAACTGTTTCTTTGTTCAGTTATTCTTGGGGGTATGTAATCTCTAGCCCTAGCATACACGGGTTTCATTTAGGCTGTATCTCCTCTTCATTCTAAAATAATTCCATCTTTGTTGCATGTATCCTCGTGTTTTTCCTCCTTGTGTAACAAGCAGTATCTATGCCAGAGGTCACTGAAATTGTCATGTTGAAGACTCTGTAAAGGATTTCCCTTCTGAGACTGTTTTCTGGGACTTGAAGTTCTTGGGTGGAGGGAGAACAGAGGGGACAGAATTGGGAAATATGCCCCTAACACAAGTTAGAGAGAGTCGAATTCACTTAAATTCTTTGATCATTTAGTCTCTAGTCACATTAGAACTGAGTGAAAGCCCAGATTCATATCAGGAAGGGTGGATCCATAAGACTCACCAGAATGATGTGCAATTGTGAGCACACATATATATTTATAGGCATTTATATACATACATATTAAAGTGCTTATGGAACACAAGCCTGGAAAACCTGATTGCAGATGAAAGATGTGTTACCAGGGAAACCAAAACTTCCAGTATGCTGATTCTGAGATAACCCATAAAATTCTAAACACAGTTTCTGAATTAGTTTGTGCTCTTTTGTCATGTGTGTTGTTGTTTTTATGAAGAAATAAAGAAAATAGAGGGTTTCCCAGGTGGCATTAGTGGTAGAGAAACTGCCTGCCAATGCAGGAGACATAAGAGACACAGGTTCGATCTCAGAATTGGGAAGATCACCTGGAGGAGGACATGGCAACCCACTCCAGTCTCTTGCCTGGAGAATATCATGGACAGAAGAGCCTGATAAGCTGTTTAGTGCAGGGGATCACAAAGAGTCAAACATGACTTAACGACTGAGCACACATTCAGCTCATTACAAGCAGAGGAAAAAAGATCAAATGTTAGTCAATGGCCTCATAACTAAAAGTACTTTGCCATGTCCATACCAGTAACAAATGGTCGACCCAGTAGATCAAAAAGCTACAGGCCTTTGTTTCTTTACTGAGGGGTTGCGGTGGGGTAGGTGGTGGTGGTAAGACCATCTCTGCTTGTTTTTTTACCTTAGGTTTGTGGGCTTGGAGTCTTTTCTGTCACCACCTTTCTGACCATCTGATGGTCGGCCCTCTGTTCTCTTCACCCCAGATATCCTATTTTTTGAGAAATGGAGGCTTCCATCCATTGCTAGTATGTCTCCAAAATTTAGCTACCCAAATCTGGGGTCACACTACAGGTCACAACCACTACCTTGGAATACCAAGTGCCTCTTGGGGTGGGATGCTATAGGTCTCTGGCTTGATTCTCTAGCCAAGACAAAACTCACCCTTTCCTGACAATGCATGTGAAATAGGACATTCACCCAAGTCAAGTCAGAAAATGCTTATCATAGGAGAGGCCATGGACACTGGGACAAAAACATCTCAGACACTGAACTCTAGGAGCTCACAGTCCAGTGGGAAAGACAGACACTTAACAAAGCAGGAGCAGAGTCCGTGAAGACTCGAAGGTGAGAGCCAGTCATGCCTACTGAGAATCAGGGATCGGTTCACAGAGGTCCACAGAGGAGTAACATCCGGGCGGGATCTAGAATCAGGAATAGGAATTGGACAGGTGGAAAAAGCAAGGAGTGTGGGATGGTGTGAAGAAGGCAAATCCTTCCACTCGGATGAGAAAGCACGAACCAGGCCACAGAGGCACAAAGATGATGGAAATTCTCAGAGACAACATGCCAACACTGCTGCAGCTCGTGCGGGCTTCTCAGGATCACCCCGAGTACTGGTTAAACACAGACTGCTCCCCGGCCCGGTTCAGGAGTTCCTGCTTCTGTGGGTGTGCGGTGCCATCCAATGATCTGCATTTCTCTCAAGCCACCAGATGGTGTGATGCTGCTGATCTGGGGGCCATACTTTGACAGAGCACCAAATCATAACCACTAGACCACCAGGGAGCATTGGGGTCACACTTTGAGAACTATCTCACTGAAGATGGTGAAGGACGTGTGGTGGGTAAGGCCAGAGTGTGGGCTTTCCTCTTTAGATGATGGTTGGTCACTGTGGCACTTGGGCAGCTGTTTCAGAGGAGAGCTGTCAGGCTGATGGAAATTTCAACAACTCTCTAGGGCTGGGGGCAAGTTCTGGAGCTGTTCCAACCAGGCCCTGGAATTTTCTCATCAGAATGGACAGTCAATTCCAGATGCAAGAGACATTGCAGAAGCAGAGTCAAGTTCTCTTGGTGATGAGTTGAACAAGGAAGAAGAGAAGGGGAAGGTGAAGACACTTTACAGGTCCTTTTCAAGGGACTAGACAGAATTTAAAATATTCCAGAGAAACAGCACAGAAAGAGAAGCACAAGAGAGAGCAGATGTGTAGAAACGAGCAAGGGTCCCTGGGAACCAATGGGCATAGCTCTCCATAGAAGAGGGAGGAAAATGATAGTTGGCACGAAAAGAAAAGACAGCTAGGGACTTCCCTGGCAATGCAGGGGGATCAGGTTTGATCCTGGCTGGGGAGTTAGGATCCCATATGCCTTGGGGCCAAGAAACCAAAACAAAAAACAGAAGCAATGTTGTAACAAATTCAGAAAGACTTAAAAAGTGGTCTACATCAAAAATTTTTTTTTCCAAATAATACAGGTAAAAACATAGCCTGAGGAGTGTCCATGAAGAGGCACAAAGGAAGGAGACATGTGAGTGTGGATAGAGGGGGACCCTGCAGAGGTGGATGGACTAGCAGCTTGGTAACTTATGGTGACTTGGAGGTTCATGTTTATTTAATTCTTCCAAAAATGTTCATTGAGCATCAAAAGTATGCCTTGTGCTGAACTGTGAGGGCATAGTGGTGAGCAAAACAGAAAAGTGCCTGCCACCATGGGGCTCGTGGGCGTGGAATCTGTCATCACAAATGCAAAGGGAAAGACAGGGTGTCACGGAGGGAATGACAGGTGAGATCACGCCAGGGACGACGCTGAAGCTCAGGCTAGATACATGAACCCAAAAAGAAGAGGCTGAGATGACCGTGCGGGTGAAGACCACAGGCAGATGACCCACATCAGCCCCAAGGAACTGAAAGGAAGTCCAGTGATGGGGACAGAGAGGTGAGCGGGAGGCAGTTTCAGATGAGGCTGGCCACAGGCCAGAGCCAATACACGCAGGATTCTGCTCAAACCTCGTTAAAACTCCTCTCCATGTAGATGCATCTTCAGAGTCATCAGCTTCACCCCAATACCAGCTTTGTTGTTGTTGTTTAGTTGCTCAGTCGTGTCCACCCTTTGTGACCCCATGGACTATTGACTGCCAGGCTCCTCTGTCCATGGGATTCTCCAGGCAAGAATACTGGAGTGGGTTGCCGTGCCCTCCTCCAGGGGATCTTCCTGACCCAAGGATAGAACCCACATCTCCTGCATTGCAGGCGGAGTCTTCACCACTGAGTCACCAGGAAAATTCTGTTTTGGCTTAAATTCCGACTTTCACTAGCTTTGGGATTTAAGCCTCTATTCCTCAGTTTCCTCATGAAAAAGTATCTCCTCCCCTGGGATACTGTGAAGATTAAATAACTTAATACATGTAACATGTGTAGAACAGTGTATAAATATTTATCTTCAATAAATATTAGCTAGTTATCATCATTATTATTCTACACTTTTATAAAAGGCTCAAAACCTAACTTTCCACCTCTCCCTCCCTTACTAAGGAATATACTAGTTCATACAATCACAAAAATGTTACACATTTCTGTATTAAACCCCTGCCTAATAATTTTCAGATCAACACCAGCTTGCTTGGAAACAAACTGCAACTTGGCCCTTGACCTATTTCACCAAATCTAGCTCAGAATAGCCTTCTGGTTTCTAGAACATTTAAAGCTCGCTTGCCTTCGAGGATAAGGCCTGCTGTGATTGAGGATACATATAAAAATATATTTATGTGCCTGCGGCTCAGAAAGCAATTTCCAAAGAGAATTTCTGAAGCTGTTTTGAGCATTATACAGCCTCTTGAGAGAATGGATTTTTTCCAAACCCATAACCGAACTCTATCCATCCCAATGAAAGTTCACAGCAGTGACATCACTCTGTCCTCTCCCTACACGCCTCGCACTTCTGGGGTCTGAGGGCACGTGAGGCAGCGTAAGGCCTGTGCTCTCACTCTCATTAAGTTCACGGTCCCACCGAAAATTCAACCCTGTCGGAGGGAGGAATTTGGCAGTTCCTGCATCTCCTTATTCATCTTTTTTCACCACCTGGTTCACAATCTAACCTGGAGGGGCAAATATAATAGAGTAATAAAGTGCGTGGGAGCAAAGCAAAGTAGGGTTTGAGTCCTATCTCTGCCCCTCGCTAGCTGTGGGACTATAGGCAAGTTGCTCACCCTCTCTGAGCTCAGGGATCACTTCTGTGATAATAAGGAGAACACCTATTCCATCAGGCAACTGTGAAGATGGAGTGATGTCTAGAAGCACCTTGTACTTTACCTGGAACAAAAGACTGTCACTGCTGTCCTGACAGAGCAAATGGAAGTCAAGGCAAAATGCACCAGATGGTCCAGGGACACTGCTCCTGGCTTTGTAGCTGTGGGGTGACTCCTGGTCCCCAGCCACCTGCTACTTCCACGGACATGGTTTTCCTATGCTGGTTTACAAGGCAATTACACAGCCACAGGTTGCCCGCGGTCGGTCAATGCTAACAGGGAATGACTCTCTTGCTCCATTTCTGACAAGCCGCATAGTGTTCCTGCTTCACCCCAACCTGCCCCCCAGCCCTTTCCACACCCCAGGGCTGTCAGGATTTAAGGCCAGCTCCTGGGGCTTCAAGGGCCACCTTTGTTCTCCTTCCACTCCACCTGGCAGTTTTGCAAAGTCTGATGGATCCTGTTTCAAGAAACCCCTATGGAGGTAAAGTCCAGGTTCTCCTTCACACATGAAAAGGCAGAAGAAAGTACCAGGCGGGTGGGGTCCCTGCAGCCCAGCCAGGGGTACAAGGGAGCTGCTGCACTCTGCTGCACAGGGTTTCCATTCAGAATGAATCACTGGCTTGCAAGTTGGCAACCCTAGACATTGGAACAACTTGGCAAATGGAAATCTAAATGGATTGTTCACTGTGTGTGTGCGCGTCCCCAGGGCCATGTGTTAAACACACCTCCCCCCACACACACTGAACAGACAGACACACTGTCTCACCAACCAGCTTGCCCAGGAAGGGGTAGGGAAGGGATGGAGTACTTGGTGAAGGCGGGAAATGATACAGTGTCAGAAGAGATGACGTACAGGCCATTGTTAAAGAGGTGACATCACAACTCTCGTGCAAGTACAACATGAAGATGTGGCACAGAGTTTATCCAATCCATTCATTAATGAGGGAAGCAGTAAGACATTCAAACTGCTGCAAATGACAATTTGAAAAGTTTGATTTTTTTAATAGGCAATTGAGTAAAGAAAACAGGGTAAGATCAATAGGTTTTAAAACCTAAACTGACTCATGTCTCTTGTGGTCACAAACCATAGCCTTTGTGGTTTATCTTCCCCTCCAACAGCACAGAAATTATTTGTATCTCTACCAAACAAAAATCAGCCAACCCCTGCCCCCATCAGAGCTGAGAAATAGCCAAGTCGGTGGAGCGCCAGTCAAGGAAGCGGGCTGAGAAGAGGGCCGGGGGATAATCAGTATCTCTTTCGCTCACTGCCAAGTGTTGAGTCATTTTTCTCCAGTTTGTGCCAAGCTACACTTGGTTCAAGTCCTCTCTGGTCCCTTTCTCCAGGCACGATGTCTGTTCTAGCCAGACAGTGTGAGACCCACTGTAGCCATTTGCTCTTGTAAAATCTTTCAGTCCAAACTGGGTCAATAGCTAACTCAGCAACTCCTTCCTGTCTTCATTCTAAGGATGCCCTGGGCCAGAGAGATGAGATGCTGGGGCACCAGCAGTGGTCACGATGCCCTCTTAACCATCAGCAGCCACAGGGCTCCAACAGGGCCACACCAGGAGCCCCATCCACCAGGACTTGAGAGGTCACATTTTAGTCCGAGTCATGGGCAGAGAAGAGAAACAGCTTGAAACACCAGCCAGAACTTGCTAAAATGGCCACAGAAAACAGCAGTGGAACTCGTCAAGGAGAACACGAGCTATATGTATTTCATTTATACTAATAATTTCAGGTTAGTTTAATCTCAGTTCTAAAAAGGAAGCATCCACACTGATCACCATTCCTCTCACTTGCTCATGCAGCAAGCGTTTACCTCACATGTACTTGTGAGCACTGTTCTTAGGGGTGCACACAGCAGACACCATACCTTCCCTCGTGCAGCTCACCAAGTGACTCTAGAAAACGCTAATCTTCCCTTACTTGCTTCATGCTTTTCAATGGGTTTTCATGCAAGAAGCCCTTGAGCCTCAAACCTTCCCAGCTTTTCCCCCAAAACACAGCCTGCCCGACGCCAGGTCTCTCCACCTCCACCCCTGCCTCTGAGGCCCCAGCCCCTCGTCATCTCCCACCTGCACAACCAGATTGCTTAAAGATATGAATCAGGGACTTCCCTGGGGGTTTAGTGGTTAAGACTCCATGCTTCCACTGCAGGGGGCATGGGTTCAATCCCTAGTCAAGGAACTAAGATCCCAGATGCTGTGCAGTATGGCATAAGAAAAAAAAAAAAAGGTTTAAAAAATGTGAATCATGTCTCTGCAGATTAAACCCAGATTGTCTCCATGGCAGGACTCCTGTGGTCCAGTCCCTGCCTCCCCTTCTCTCTGCTCCAACAAGAGCACCAGGTTCCTCTGCCTCAGGGCCTTTGCACCAGTTGTTCTCTGTCCTACTTCTTGATTGGCTCCTTCTCTCATTCAAGTCTCCATTCAGATGCAACCCCTTTCTTCACTCCCCACTCTGGCCCTCTCTATCATATCACCCTAGCCCTCACCATCGTAATTACTCTGCTCTGTTGAGGTGGCACAGTGGTAAAGCATCCACCTGCCATTTCAGGAGACAAGGGTTCGATCCCTTCATCAGGAAGATCCCCTGGAGAGGAAAATGGCAACCCGCTCCAGTATTCTTGCCTTGAGAATCCCTTGGAGAGAGCACCTTTGCCGGCTACAGTCCATAAGGTCACACAGAGTCGGACACGATGCATGCATACACATCGTACATCAAGTGCATCTCTGACTTCCCATCTCTCAGATCCTGACTGCAAGCTCCTTGCCAGAGGGAGAGAGGGACTGTGTCTGCCTCCTTCACACCTGAATCTCTAGCACCTGAAGTAGCACTTAGCCCACAGGATGCACTAGAGTCCTCCCTGTGAATATACCCGGAATGAGAAAATGAATAAATTATTCTTCATCAAAAGTCCAAGCGTCAAAATGTTCTCCCATGGCAGGAACTGGCCAGCTAAAGATACAAGAAGAGAATAAATTTAGAAATTGAGTGCAAGCTCTGTGAAAGCAGCTCCCATCTATCCTGTTAATGACATATCCCAGGGCCTAGAGTAGAGATTGCCACTTAACTGGCATTTGCCATTTACAGAATAAACCGTTACACATGCAAATTAGGGGCTGGCACAGGTCTGGGTGAAGAGCCTGCTCAGGCAGGGTGAGGCCTTGCGAGCTGTCCTCTCGGAGCCGACAGGAAAGCCTGAGAAGGATGAGGTTTCCGAGTTCCTGACTGGCAAGTGAAAGTGTTAGTTGCTCAATCGTGTCTGACTCTTTGCAGCTCCATGGACTGTAACCTGCCAGGCTCCTCTGTCCATGGGATTCTCCAGGCAAGAATACCGAATTGAGTTGCCATTCCCTTCTTCAGGGGATCTTCCTGACCCAGGGATCGAACCTGGGTCACCCGCATTGTAGGCAGATTCTTTACTGTCTGAGCCACCAGGGCAGCATGGCAACCACCACCACCACCACCCCACCCCTTAAAGGCTTCTCAGGGAAACAGAGGTCCTCTCTCCCAGGCAATGGCTGGGTCTGGGGAGGGTGATTTTGTCCTATTGACTGCTCACCTCTCAAGTCCCTCTCTCCACAAAACTCCTTTGTTGGGGATTTGGGGGTTTCTCATTGTAGCCTTTTCTGTTTCTGCCCTGTAATTTCTCACTTATAAAAATGGGGGCTCTGGAAGAGATCTTTAAACTCCCTTCAGAGCCAACATTTGGTGGTTTTACGTGTAAATGCTTTCCACCTGGAACCAGGGGGTGTTCGGGTCAAGCCTTTAAAGAAAGCACTTGGTGCGTAATGAGAAGGACATCCAGAGCTGGCAAGAGGAGCCCCCGGCAGCAGGCGTCCAGGTGATGAGGCCCGAGGTCCCCCGACCTGAGGCTGCTCAGGATCCTTGGAAGCCCTCATCCTGTCGCCTCCAGGGCTTGGCGCTAGGTTCCTGGAACTTCTCCACTCTAAGCAGAGATGCTACGAAGGAATGTTTGAGGTGGAGGAATGAGAAACATTCTCTGCATGAGCTTTTAAAGTCCACGTGTGAGTCTGGTGTTTCTGAAGCTCCGAGTCCCTGGGGTGCTTGTTGAAAGTGCTGTCCTGGCTGCCCTCCAGGCTCTGACTCCTCGGATCTGCATTTGCAGAGCGTCCGGGGGATGCTAGTGCAGATCTCTGATGGAGAAGTGTGCAGCCCCTGGTGACCTGCGGGGAGGAGCCTGGCCTCTGCGGGGAAGCGGCTTAGGCAGGCTGTGGCCCTGAGAGATGCTGGGAGGCCGAGCAACCTCTTTCAGGTCAGCCCCGGGCCACCAGGTTCTAATTCCGTCAGTCACCTGGAGGGCCTTCTGCATGAGGCCAGGCAGATGGGCACTTGGAGAAGAGGAGCCCACTTGTGCCCAGACATGCTGGGGACACACCACAGCCTCTGCTCCAGGGAGCTGTCTTTATATCACTGAACATGAGTGGATTCTCTGAAGTCTCTCCAAGTTCTAGAAAATGAATGCGATGTTTTCAGCCCTCTTGCTATCCTGATAGGCTGGTTGACTGGGCTTGAATAGTGAGCCTGATTCTGCCTCAAGGAGTACTTTCCTCAGCTCTTCTGAAAATGCTCTGTGCCCGCTTTCTACAGCTGATGGCAGCAATGGCAAAGCTCTTTTACCCTTATCCACCACCAGACACGCACCTATGCCACTACAATTCATGGAGCAAGAACTTCCCCAGTAGTCCAGTGGTTAAGACTTTGCCTTCAAGTGCAGGGGGTTTGGGTTCAATCCCTGGTCAGAGAGCTAACCCACATGCCTTGTGGCCATAAACCAGAACATAAACACCAGAAGCAGAATTGTAACAAATTCAGTAAAGACTTTAAATGGTCCACATCCAAAAAACAATCTTAAAGTTCATGGCGCGTTCATCCCAAGAGTTGGAGAATTTGGTAAATAGAGAGAGTCCTGAGAGGCACCTCTCCCAAGAGCAGCCGCTCCTGTTTCTCACTGCTCATGGCCGCGGTCCTCCTGACATCGCTACCCGGGGGTGGGGAGAGCTACGGGGAGGAGGAGGCCAGAACTCAGTCAGGGTTATTCACGAAGGATCAGAGAACACATCCACCCCCAGAAACAGCCCAGTGGTCCCTCTCAGACCTCAGCCCCCAGGAAGTCCCCACACCCTGACCAGTGCCTCCCCAGGGCTCATATGCTCTATGGGACCTGCCAAGGCCTCAGGGCTCATGGAACTTCCATGAACTTGTGAGTCCACCAAAGAGTCTGTGAAGAAAAGCATCAAAGGCTAGAGGCTTTTGTCTTCATTCTATGTCTTCACCTCCTCTCCGCTGCATAAACATTCACCTCCATCCCATAAACATTAAAGGCTGAAGACTGAGAGAAAGAGCAAACCAGAAGCCTCTTTCCCAACATGGTCCTTCCCACTTCTCTGCCAGGAGCAGAATCCAGCACTGTCCTTATCTCCAGGAGCCAAGTTCACGGGTGCTAGGTCCAGGCCGCTCTGGAGACATGAGAAAACCAAGAGTCCAGCGAGAGCATGATGTCCAGCTCATATGTCACCCAGATGGTGGCACCAGGGTGAGAGCAGCACCTACAAAACCACAAGGTCAAGGTCAAGGTCAAGGTCAGAGCACTTTAGATGCCTGGGGGAAAGAAGGAAGCCACGCTACTGAGATGTCCAGTGGTCAGCAAAGGACAGGGGAGGCTTTCTACAGTCAGAAAGTTCTGACCCCGACGTTTTCCTGAGCATGGAAAAGGCGGCTGCTCCACTTGATGGCAAAGAGGCCCCAGAGTTGTTACACTTACGCAGTAGGTGTGTCGTTGGCAAGGTACCCCTTAACTTGTTGAGCTCCAGAAGCCCTAACTACACATCAGTGAGCCAAAATAACTAGAATTCCGAAGTCAGAAGGGATCTTACAGGTGGGGGGACCTGAGGGCATGCGTCCACAGGGAGGAGACGGTACATATGAGAGGACAAGTCAACAGTGATCTCGGAGCGTGGACCCCGTGGAAGGTGGCCAGCCCCGCTCAGCCCTGCCACTAGGTGACTATTCCCATGCAAGAATTTGGTGCCAGGTTTGTCAGAGCTAATGAATTTTCAACCTAAGCCCCAAATTCCGATTTTTATGTGAAATTTCCCAATTTTAAGATGTTGGCAACTAAAATTCATGTTATTTAAAATACTGCACAGGCCAAACAAAACCCACCTGGATATGGGGAGAGGGTGGAATCAGCCCATGGGACTCCAGCTCATAACTTCGGATATGCATCAATTACTGAGTAACCATCATGGTAACAGCTAGTATAAATTGGATGCTTCACACACATTATTACACTTTGTCCTCACCATTAAGGAAATTCAGTTTATAGAGAATAGGTAGCTTCTCCAAGTATGCCTGGCTACAGACAAAGGGCAGCCAGCATTCACATCCAGGTCTGTCTGACGTCAGGTGCTGAACCCGTAGCTATTAAGTGATATTGCAATTCCAGAAATAACTACACTTGGCATTGTATGTGTGTGTGCTAAGTCGCTCAGTCGTGTCCAACTCTCTGCAACCCCATGAACTGTAGCCCACCAGGCTCCTTTGTCCATGGGATTCTCCAGGCAAGAACACTGGAGTGGGTTGCCATGCCCTTCTCCAGGGGATCTTCCCGACCCAAGGATCAATCCCAGGTCTGCGGCATTGCAGGCAGATTCTTTTACTGTCTGAGCCACCCGGGCAGCCCATAAACTCATTCAATTCAAGGCTAGGCACAGAAATGGACACTTGGTGTTTGCATGGTGGGTTTTGTATTGTTTGTAGGAGGACTCAATCAGGAAAGGTGGTGGTGGTGGTGGTTTAGTCGCTAAGTCTTGCAACCCCATGGACTGTAGCTTGCCAGGCTCCTCTGTCCATGGGATTCTCTAGGCAAGAATACTGGAGTGGGTTGCCATTTCCTTCTCCAGGAAAGGTAGGCTTGCAAAAGAAAAGCTACCATCCTGGCAGCAGACAAAGGCAGGGAAGCTGTATTAAGAATGTTCTTCCATTTTCCATGGTGCAAAAATCCCTGTCTGGCCACATGGGATGAGTATTCTGGCCTTTGCTACACAAAGGGCAGCCAGTGGGCCAGCAGCATTGGCGTCACCTTGGAACTGGTTAGAAAGGCAGAAGCTCAGTGCACCCACATTGACTGAATAGGCCCCTTAACCAGAGGAACAGCTCCTGCTCGTGCACCTCAAAGCATGAGAAGCCTGTCCTTGCCTCTCTCTGATTTGTCCTCCAGTCTGGTGTGGGCCCTCCAGCCCGCTCATGAAAGAGAAAAATTGTCATAAAAAAAAAAGAGAGAGAGAGAGAAAATGTCTGACTCTTTACGATGCCATGGACTATAGCCTGCCAGGCTCTGTCCCTAGGATTCTCCAGGCAAGATTACTGGAGTGGGTTGCCATTCCCTTCTCTAGGGGACCTTCCCCACCCGGGTATTGAACCCAGGTCTGCTGCACTGCAGGTGGATTCTTTACTGTCTGGGAAACCAGGGAAGCCCATAATCCACACTTTCCATCAGACTGCCATCTCCCCAAAGACAGAGGCTCCCTCTTCCATATCTATTTTGCCTCTTCCTGGGCATGGCACGCAGTCATTTGAGCCCCTCAACCCAGCTGCAGACAAAGGGGAAGGGGTCTCCCAGTGCACAACAGAAGGAATTCTTCTCTAAAACCACAACCGTGCAAATTAGCTCAGCCTCCCAGACTGGTGGCAGGCACTTGAGAATGTGAGAAAAATCTGTACAACACTGCCAGACCCATCTCACCCTGGTGCTGTAGGGATATAAATGGCTCCTGCATCTAAAATGCACATACAGAAAAACACAGAGGTTCCTTGATTCTAAAACATGTCTGCCAACCCTTAAGGGAAATCTGAGATCCTGGGCCAGGTAGGGACCTCTGGGCTCCCTTGCAGCAGTTCACAACAGAAGCCCTTGCAGAATGCTGTGAACAGGAACAGGAACCCTGAACCGGGGTGCTGGTATCCCTCTGCCTGCAGCTGAAATGGCATGCAGCCTGGACCTCTAACCTCCTGCGCTTCATGCTCGTCACGGACCCTTTGCTTCAAGGCATTGGGGTCTTTTCCAGAAAATGGGGCAAACTCCTGACTCTTCTGTCATTGCTGCTAAAGTTTCAGCCATCCCCAGGGGCTGGTGTACATAAGGAGGAGAAATATCCCAGAGGTGCAGAGGCCTCCAGGCCTGCAGGCTCATGCCTGGTGCACGCTGCCTGCATGCCTTTCTCTATGTGCTCCAGACGCAAGGCCTCCCCAGAGACCGAACCTTGCAGGAAAATTCTCACTGTCCCCAAGCAACCCAAATTCTTCATGAACGTATGTCACCTCCAGCCCTTGCACAGCCCTCACCTGCCTCCGAGACCATAATCACTCAAGGAAAAATAAAGTAAAAGTTCCCAACACCCTCCTCCCCCCCGCGGGCCTGCCTGGTGAACACGTGCAGAGAGCCGCTCTTGGCTCTAACACATGAGGCTTTCCATTCCAGTTAAACTGTGATGTTGCCATGGAAACACCCAGTGAGGTGTTTCTCTGCCCAGCCGGCCCAGGCTGGGGACTCGAGGCCCACATTGCAGATGCCTCTGAGCTGGGTGCCACCCTCACCAACCCAGGGCACCCCCACCCCCAATCTCTTCAGGGCTGTTCATGCCTGTAGGTGTATGGGCATTGGGGCACACGTTTGTTTTGTTTTGTCTTCAGCCCAGCCCCTCCCAGCACACAAAAGGCACATTCTTGGGAAAAAAAAGAAAAAGAAAAATGTATCTTTTTTTCCTGCATTCCAGCTGCCTGAGCTAAGCGGAGGAATGAATGGTTTGGGAAAAATCTCACACAGGAATAAATTTACAAGGGACAGCTGAGCGGATAAATTCAGTCCCCAAAGAGGGGCATTACGAGGCCTTTTGGCAGGAGACTTGCCCCTTGTGCAAAGCTGTCTAAAAAGAAAAACAGAGCAAGAGAGGGGGGCTTTCAAATCCACCCCAAAATAAACCGTTCAGAAATCCTTTTAACTCCCTCTAGCTGTCAGCATCTGGAGACAGGGAGGCCTGTGCACAAAGCCCCATCAGTCTTTCCAGGTGAACCTCAAGGGGGTCCCAGAGCTTGGCTTCAAGGTTACCCAAGTTTTCTGGCTTGACCCACTATCCATACCTGGACAAAACTGGAGTTTGCCTTCACAGGGAACTCATCATGGCTTAGCTGAAGAGGGGACCAAACACAATCTGAGATGATGGACCAGATGGCTTTGGGGTGGGGGCTGTCAACCTGGACCCGTGCCTCCCGGGATGAGGGACTCATTGCAGGGAGAGGATCGTGGTTGTGACTTGGAGGAGGCTCCCACTCAGGCTAGAAGATGCTGGTCTGAACATGCAATGTGTGTTCCTTTGAGTCCCCATACTTTTCCCTACGAAATCTGAGAGTAAGATTATGCCAGAATGATTTCTGGACACTTCCCCCACAAAAAGGATGCTAAATACTGGCTTCTCCCCTGCTTTTCAACTGCTTCCTTGACTCGCTAGTTAATGGCCGTTTGCAAGAATTAGGAAAGTCCTTTTGTTGCACTGAGGTCTGAAAACTCAGTCAACCCATACTCACTCCCTTTCCTTTGGAAACCAAATCCTAGAACTTTTACAGCTGGCAATGACTTTCTTGTTACCCCTTGAGGATTTTCCCAGGCTCTTCCACCCCCAGGAGAGCCTGAGACTAGCCCGGATGGCCAGGCTCCTCTGGGAAAGGAGACTGACCGTCACCAAACATGTCCACAGTGCATGCATTGAGCTAGCACTGAACCCAAGTGACATTGCTCCTTCTCCGCCCATAGTCCTACTTCTGAAGTCACTGTCGGTCAGTGAGCATTAAGCATTCATGGTCCAGTCCCACACTGTACACTTGGAGATGAACAAATACATATTTATGCAAGGGTCAATTTCTGCCCCCAGGGAGATCAAAATCTCCTACCCAGACAGCATGTACCAGTAACTGAATATGTGCCCTATTCCAGTTTTTTACTAAGTATTTCATGCTAATAAGTCCTTTATTTGCATTTGATATAGTAGCTACACACTCAGTGGAATCTGACTAACTAGAGACAAATCCTGGGTCTATCCCTAATCAGTTATGCATCCTTGGGCATTAACCTCACAGCCTCATTTTCCTCATTGGTAAAACAGCTAATAACATCTGCTTCACAAGATATGAGAATTTAATGAGCCAGTGCTTGTGATTCTCTTAACCCAGTGGCGAGCATTAGTGCTCAAACAGTGATCACATGGCCTCACTTCCAGAAACACCCCTCTACCCTCGATGCTGGAAATCAGCTACCCTTCCTGTGGAAACCCTGCACAATTCTCTGCCAGAGCATTCCATGTTAATTACTGAATCCTTGCCCGTTAATCGTGAAGCAGAACACGTCCTCTTGCAGAAGAGAAAAGGCACTGGAGAGCTAGGGGTGGTCCTGCACCTCTTCCAAGGAAGACTACTTGGCTGGAATCTGGCTCTCATCTTTGACTTTTTTTTATTATTAATCAACTAATTAATTTTTGGCTGCACTGGATCTTTGTTGCTATGCACGCATTTCCTCAGGTTATGGTGGTGGTGGGGGGGGGGCGGGGGTCTACTCTTCCTTGCAGTGTGGGGGCTTCTCATTGCAGTGGTTTTCTTCCACAGAACACAGTCTCTAAGGTGTGGAGGCTTCAGTAATTGCAGCTCATGTGCTTAGTGCTCCAAGGCATGTAGAATCTTTCCAGACCAGGGATCGAACCTGTGTCCCCTGCACTAGCAGGTGGATTCTTATTCACTGGACCACCAGGGAAGTCATAGCCTTTGTCTTTGAACTGTATTTAAATTGGGACTGGGTAAGACCTAGATCCACATTAAGTCTAACTTAACAACTAAACATTCTGTGTCATCTTAATAAGGAAAGAAAAAAATTGGAGTATCTTCTTTTTAGTATATAAGTATCTGTGAAAAGCACACTTATATACATGGTGGTGGCTTAGTCATTAAGTCGTGTCTGACTCTTATGACCCACCCCTGAAACATATTTGCACAAATCCGTTGGAAGAAGAGCCCAGACATGAGTGAAAATGGTTGCTTGGAGAAAATAGATTACAGAAGTTATGGATGAGAGTGAAATCTTCTGAGCATATACTTTTCAATATTTGGTACTTCAAATAAGTAAATGTTGGATATATGTATATGTATAACTGAACCACTTTGCTGTATACTTGAAACCAAGACAACACTGTAAATCAACTATACGCCAATATAAAATAAAAATTTTAAATTAAAAAATGTTTCAGATATAAAGATATATATAATTAAAGCAAATAGGAAAAGAAGTTATAAAACTGAACCTAAAAAATACAAAATAACCCAACTGCAAAGCACATCTAAATGACAACAGAAATATAAATGTTACTGGTAGTTTTTATGTTGCTAGTAATATTGATAATGCATTTTGAAATGGTTTTATAAGAATTATAGGAAAAAGCATATGTATTGATGTTTAAGAAACATGAGTCTCACTGTAAGAGATACGATTGGAGAATGAAAGAAGCTAAGGAAATGTAATATTAAATATGAAACAGGAAAAAATGACATTATTGTTAATAATTATCAGGTGTCCCCACCACTCCTCCTGCTATGACTACCTGCCAATGATGCTGAGCTTGGACTGTCCTGTCCAAAAACAGCATCTCTCTCCAACCTTCCTCACCAGTAACACTCAGAGACAGCTGCCATCACCATCCCAGCCAGAGAGGAACCTGGGAGACAGCAAAAGGATGAGTGGCTCCTGGGATGTTTAGAACATATAGAATCTTCCTGCAGGGCCCCTTTGGTTGTGATTCTAAAAATATTTCCTTCCAGGTAGCACTTGTATGGTCCCAGTCCATCCTCTTCTTTCTTCTGCTTGTTCCCTTAAGAGGTAAGAAATTATCGTGAAATCTGGAAAACCATACAAGCCCCAAGTTTATCTCTTTTCAGAATTGCCTCCTTAGAATTTGCATCCTTGGGTAAGTCATCTCTACTCTCTGAGCCTCAGTTTACTAATCTGTAAAACCCAGTATAAAATAATGCCCATTATGCTGGATGGTAAAATGTAGAGATAATAGATATAAAATACTTAGTGTATATACCCAACAAATGGTTGGTATCATCCTTGTTATTTATGTTGACATGAAAATGTTCTATGAATTGCAGAACTCTGCATGAATGTCAAGTATCATTCAATTATCCTTCAACTGGATAAGAGATCATCCCTGATGCTGCTGGTCCTGTGCAAAGGAAACATACAGAGCCCAGATCTGCCTCAGTCCAACAGCAGGTATAGCACCTGGGCCGGATTTCCAGCCTGTAGGAGAAAGTCACCCAGCAGGTATCTGAGTTCACCATATCCCTTGTATTGAGCGGGGGAGGGGTGTGTATTCATCACTGGGATGGAAATGGAAGGAGTGGCCTTTGGCATGTTCTCTTCTTGCAATAAGTAGTGATTAATAAAATTCTTTTAGAGAAGAACAAACATTGACCATTAGATAGTAGATAGAGGAGAAGATGGAAATGAAGACAAAAACCACTCCTGCTATTCCAGGAACACACCACAAGCCACAAATATGCTTTTAATCAGCAGTTATTAAACAGCTGCTTTATTAAACCTAAATTAAATACATGTTTGAGGGACTGGAGCATTCTTGAAGACGGAATTCTTGGGCATTTCTTTCTTGCAAGCTGTGACTTTTTCAATGTCAGGGTTCCATTCTGTCCAGAAGATCTTGGCTTCCAAGGAACTCGAAACCCAAGCAAGAAATGAATCTATCTAAAGAGAAAATAACAGCCCTGCTGAAGGGTGTGGGTGACGATCACAAGAAGGACGTTGGCCAGCTAGAATGCTCATTTCCAGTTGTGCAGAAGAAGGACATCCTTGGGGCATCTCCCCATCCAAACATCGCCATCATTAACACTGACTGTCAGCTCCAGCGGTCTGACAGGGGGGACCCCAGGTGATTTAAGAATATCATCATGATGAATTCCGGTGACTGTTCTCTGAAGTAGTTATTATTAGTGGGACTTACAGAAGAGAAGGCTGATGTTCAGAGAGATTCGTAAATGTGCCTGGAGTTGCACAGTTTGCAGCTGTAGAATTAAGATTCCAATCAGGTCTGGCTGCCCAGCTCCAGAGCCAACACCCGAGGCTGACTGTGGCTGTTCTTATGACATCTACGGGGTCCATTCCTGTTTTCAGGGTGTGTCCTCTGATACTTATTCTCACTTTCCTCAGTAAAAGGAAGAAAGTAGGCATGAGGCCATTCAGAATAAAGCCACATCCCCCAACCTTTCTGCAGCTACACGAGGCCATGTGACTGAGTTTTGGCCAGCAGAACATAAGCTGAAGCAATGTAATCAATGACTGGGAAGTGTCCTTAAAGAGAAGACATGTGCCTTCCCCTCCCCTCTTCGCTCTTTTCTTTCCCAGCTGCCTAAAATGCAGATGCACATGCAGCCTAGACTGCAAGATGGAAAAGGCATGCTGAAGGTGGCAGAGGTGCAGGACCAGTTGTCTGGTCCTGAAAACTGCAAAGCCACAATGCTCTCCCATCTGCCTCCTAACGTTAATATGTGGGACAAATAAACCCTCATCCTGCTCAAACCACTGTTACTTTGGGTTTTGTGTCACTTGGCTGGGTACAGTCCTATCTATTACAGGGGGATGCCTCCATTCTTCACACTCCATCTATTCCCACTTAAAGTGTGTCCTTCTCTGCATTCTCTTCTTTCCTTCCCACAAATTTCATCCAAATGGACTCATATTACACATGTATCAGATTAGTGGCAAATCACCAAAAGGAGCAGGACAGCCGGGACCTCTGGAGAAGGCAAGTGTGAGTTGGAACCGAGGACCATGCTCTTAGAGGTGATGTTCCTGGGCGTGGTCAGCAGTGAGGGAGTGGTTCAAACCCAGATCTTTCTGCTCAGTTAGCCTCTCTGACCATGTATGAGGAAAAGCAGGAGTCTTGTTAACAAAATCTTCTTTCCAAGAAAAAAAAATTCAGGTCATCCTTTTTCTCTGGTTCATCTCCTACCATCATTTCCAGGAAGAGGTACATGATGCGGCTGCCATGAAACATCTGTATCTAGTCCCACCCACAAGTACCAGGTTCCAGGCTGAACCAAGCCAGACTGGCCTGGGCTTTCTCCTCCCTTGTGTGTCATTCTTGCTTATCTTCCAAGACAAGCCAACAGAGCCTGGCTGCAAAGAGAAATGATCCTTTCCCCTCCCATGGAAGTGTTTCAAAGAGTTCCAGAATGCACGCGTCCTCAAAGTTCCCTGAATCATTGACTCTTAAAGCTGGAAAAACGACAGAGGTCATCTTATCCAAGAAAAGATAATGATCTTACCACTGGAGGAAACAACCTGACCAAGGTCAAATTGTTTGTTATGAGAGAATTGGGACCACTGATAACAACAAGCACAGCAGCAGCAATATTTAACCAGTTCTATGTGCCAGCAGTCAGCATGGATTGTCATTGTTGTTCAGTTGCTCAGTCGTGTCCAACTCTTGTGATCCCATGGACTGCAGCATGCCAGGCTTTCCTGTCCTTCACTATCTCCCAGAGTTTGCTCAGATTCATGTCCACTGAGTCAGTGATACCATCCAACCATCTCATCCTCTGTCATCCCCTTCTCCTCCTGCCTTCAATCTTTCCCAGCATCAGGGTCTTTTCCAATGAGTCAGCTCTTCACATCAGGGGGCCAAAAGCTTCAGTATCAGTCATTCCAATGAATACTCAGAGTTGATTTCCTTTAGGACTGACTAGTTTGATCTCCTTGCTGTCCAAGGGACTCTCAAGAGTCTTCTCCAGCACCACAATTCAAAAACAACAATTCTCCAGCACTCAGCCTTCTTTATGGTCCAACTCTCAGCATTAGAGACAAATAGTTGAACAAAAAAGACACATGCCAGACTTTAAGGGACATTTTGGTGGGAGAAAGAGACAACAAACAAATACCAAATATTTCATGCCAGCTGTGATGAGAGCCACAAAGAACAAGTGCGTATCCCCACACAAGCATGGAAAAGGGGCACACCTGGCGAGGGAGTAGGCTCTGACATGAATAGAAACCATTATTTTGGTAAATTCAAGAGCCCAAAGCAAGCCAGAGTGCTAAAGCCATCACCAGGAGTCAAATCATTCAAGACCAAAGTAGCCATGTTAAGATTATTGGAATATTTGGGAATTCCCTGGTAGTCTAGTGATTAGGACTCCATATTTTCACTGCCAAGGGTGTGGGTTTGATTCCTGGTTGGGATCCTGCAAGATCCTGCAAGTCATGCAGTGTGGTCAAATTTTTAAAAAATTAAAAAGAACATTGGAATATTCTAGGAATAATGATGAGTCCCTGAGACTATTCCATGGGCCATAACAGAGTCTGATTTGCATTTATAAATAATCACTTTGTGGCTCAGTGCAGATGACATCAGAGTTGAGGCAGAGTGGCCTCTCAGAGCTATCTAGTTGTCCACATGAGGACAATGAGTGTGGACACAGGAGGGACAGAGGAGAGATGTGGATGGAATTGGGTAGAAGGGACCAGAGCTGCCTCTGTGACCAGACATAAGTTCGGGAGCTGTCTTTCTGTGGATGGTATTGTATTTGAATCCATGAACATGGGTAAGATATCCCGGAGGGAAGTAAAGTGAAAAGAAAAGGTGATCTAGGATCTAGTTTCCACATATATGCATTAATATATTATATTTGTTTTTCTCTTTCTGACTTACTTCAGTCTGTTTGGCAGTCTCTAGGTCTATCCATGTCTCCTCAAATGGCACAATTTCATTCCTTTTTATGGCTGAGTAATATTCCATTGTAATATGTACCACATCTTCTTTATCCATTCCTCTGCTGATGGGCATTTAGGATGCCTCCATGTCCTGGCTATGGCAAATAGTGCTGCCGTGAATTACATTGGAGTGCATGTATCTTTTGGAATTATGGTTTTCTCCAGGTATATCCCCAGGACTGGGATTGCTGGATCATATGGTAGTTTTATTTTTAGTTTTTTAAAGACCCTCCACACTGTAGCAACAGTGCTGAAGGGTTCCCTTTCCTCCACACTTTCCCCAGCATTTGTTGTCAATTTTTTGATGATGGCCATTCTGACCAGTGTGAAGTGAAACCTCATTGTAGCTTTGGTTTGCAATTATCCAATAAGTGATGGATGTTGAGAATCTTTTTTGTGTGTTTCTTGGCCATCTGCATGTCTTCTTTGGAGAAACGTCTATTTAGGTCTTCTGCCCATTTTTTGATTGGGTTGTTTCTTGATATTGGGCTGCATGAGCTGTTTGTATATTTTGGACATTAATTTCTTGTCAGTTGCTTCATTTGCAAATATTTTCTCCCATTCTGCATGTTGTCTTTTCATCTTGAAGACCTGTATGTGTGCCATCACTTCAGTTATGTCCAACTCTTTGCGATTACATGGTCTGTAGCCCACCAGGCTCCACTGTCCATGGGATTCTCCAGGCAAGAATACTGGTGTAGGTTGCCATGCTCTGTTTCAGGGGATTTTCCCAATGCAGGGATTGAACCTGTGTCTCTTATGTCTCCTGCATTGGCAGGCAGGTTCTTTACCACTAGCGCCACCTGGGAAGCCCCGAGAAATTCTAAAATTAAAGACAGAAGGAGAAGCTCCATCAAAGGAGCTTAAGGGAATAAGTGGACAGAGAAGTAGAAAGCCAACCAGAGCCTGTGGAGTAACAGAAGGAAATAATGTGCTCCAGGAGGGAGTGGTCAGTGGTGCAAAAGCTCCAAGGGGACAAGGAAGGGGAAAAGAGCAGTGTGGAGCCTCAGGGCTGGTCAAGGTGGCCATGCCGGTGGTGGAAGCTCCTCCCCACCCTGCCCTGTGCCTCCCTTTCTTTTTATCAGTTATTTCCAAGTTTTATCCTTTACAGTAAACTGGTAGACCCAGCACTGATCTAGACACTTCTACTCAAAGCAGAAGCTCAGCATCATCTAGAAATAGGTCTATGACAGACGGCTTTAAGTCCACTATGTGGCCGCCCTCCTGCGATGTTACTCAGAGGTGGGAGGAGCGGATGTGGAAGAAGACATTTTCCCACAAAAGGTGGTCAAGTTTATCATCTGGGTAACTCACATCTCAGAGCCAAATAGCTAAAGGGGTCATTTCTGAATCAAATGAGAACAATGATGATCCTTTTGTGAATATGAATTCTTTAAGAGGAAACAGAAGATTATATATTTAATGGAACTAAGAAATTTTCAAGATTCAGGAAAAACCAAACTAAGAATTTACAGTTAAAGCTTTTTAAAGTATGGCTGTCGAGTGAAGAATTTGGAGAGGCTTGTTTAAAGAAATTTTGTGTAAGAATTTATATTTTTGAGAATAATTTCCTGAACGTGATCCCATCATTTGAAAAATTTCTCAGAAAAATATAATAGTAGTTGTTCTCCTTACTTTTTACACTGGTTAACAGTACTTGGGAATGTGAAAATTTAGAATGCTAATTTCCTGACATATACAAATGGATATCTCACTGAGAACTTTGCATAAACATCATTCTTGAGTAAGGACTAAAGCAAGTCTGTATACTAGACAATTCTGCTTCAGGATCAGAAACAATGTCAGTATTTTACATGGGTACATTTAACCAAAATTGAGGGGAAACATTTACAAAAACCAACCTCCTTATAATTTTAATAATTTCTAGAGATTCTGGACTTCCTGAAGGTAAACTAATCTATGTAAAACTATGCCTAAGCTCGCAGCATTCTCTTTCTAATGCTTGTGGCAGTATCAATGACTGCGACTTGGAATAATTAGACATACCTTATACTTGAAGGGCTTCCCTTGTGGCTCGACTGGTAAAGAATCCATCTGCAATGTGGGATACCTGGGTTCGATTCCTGGGTTAGGAAGATCCCCTGGGTTGGGAAGATCCCCTGGAGAAGGGAAAGGCTACCCACTCCAGTATTCTGGTCTGGAGAATTCCATGGACTGTATAGTCCATGGGATCACAAAGACTCGGACACAACTGAGTGACTTTCACTTTCACTATACTTGAAATGGGCTTCCCAGGTGGCGCTGCTGCTGCTGCTGCTGCTGCTAAGTCACTTCAGTTGTGTCTGACTCTGTGCGACCCCACAGACGTCAGCTCACCAGGCTCTCCTGTCCCTGGGATTCTCCAGGCAAGAACACTGGAGTGGGTTGCCATTTCTTTCTCCAATGCATGAAAGTGAAAAGTGAAAGTGAAGTCGCTCAGTCGTGTCTGACTCTTAGCGACCCCATGGACTGCAGCCTACCAGGCTCCTCCATCCGTGGGATTTTCCAGGCAAGAGTACTGGAGTGGGGTGCCATTGCCTCGCTAGTGGTAAAGAATCTGCCTGCCAATGAAGAAAACATAAGAGATGTGGTTTTGATCTCTGGGTCAAGAAGATCTCCTGGAGAAGGAAATGGCAACCCACTCCAGTATTCCTGCCTGGAAAATTCCAAGGACAGAGGAGCCTGGCGGGTTACAGTCCATGGGATCGTACAGAGTCAGACACAACTGAAGCAACTTAGCACAGCACACACACACACACACACAGCACATACTCTGAATAGATACAAGTTGGTATGAAAATATACGAGTCCAAAAAAAATTAATGATAACCATTAGATGGAGCACGTATGACTGACTTCAGCAAAAGCCATTTCAATAAAGTGGTGAAGGTGATGCCAAACTGGAGTGAAATTCAGAGTGACTTGGAAGAATGGGGGGATGATCATTTCTGCAGACCCCTTTTCATCTCAGATTCATCCTGGATTAGCTCTGGCTCACAATACACTCAGGGTCCCCCTAATTCTTACCTCAGTTCCACATGAAAATGTTACAAGATCAGAACCAGAAACTCAGGTTCTAGCCCAGTCCCAAGACTCAGATTATGACTGAAGTAAAAGAACCGAGTCTAAGTATATATGAATCACATTAATAATTTCTAAAACCTTACCATATTAAATTCTCTTATAAATGTTATATGTAGGCTTGGGGTGTGATAATTTTCTAACAAGCTAGGAACTGGTCCCAGGGTCAGAACGGTAGATGTTATTTGATGCCGAGAGTGCTAGGCAGGGAGGTATGACCAGGGGGTAGGGGATGGAGACATAAATGACCTGCCAAAACACAGGAAGTTATCAAGTGACAGGGAGTGATCACGCAGTCAAGGATGGGAGAGCTGTTGCTATTCGATCAGATGAAGGCACCAAGGTGAGCTGACTGTTGAATCCAGAAGTATGAAGACGCACACAAATGCTAGGTCTTCCAAGTGGGAGAATTTACCAGGGCCCTAGGGGCTGGGCTATTAATCACACTCACAGCTTCAGTATTTCCCACACCCACCCTATGAGGCAACATGCATCTCCCTGTCCTCAGGAGGACCTGGGTCACACAGCCAGTGAGGGGCAGACCAGGGCTCAGCCCCCACCAACCTGACCCAGGGCCCGCTACACTGATTGCGGTACAGAAGCCCGGCCCACCTCACTCTCCTGGCAGGATGAGCTATTGCCTACAGGCAGAGACTTCACCTCTCCGGGCCTTGTTTTCTAGGCTTTTAATAATGTGACCTTCCTTGCAGGGGGCCGAAGCAATCCTCAGGGGGTCACTGCATCTCTCACCCTGCCCCACTCCTGCCTCTGACCTACCATCTGGCAGAAAAGTCTTCAGCTCAGCTGTCCTGCCAAAGACTCTCTCAGGTCCTTATAATCAGGAACGGAGCCCCTGAAGCACCTCCACAGGCAAACCAGGGCTACCGTGGCTGCAGACGGACATTCATCCTGAACACCCACCGCCTCCCCCATGCAGGACTGCTGACAGCAGCCCTTTGTCCTCTGGGCGCTGACCCTTCCCACCTAGTGCTGCGTGTGTGATGGAGGAGGACCAGGAAGGGGAGCGGGCATCCGCCACACAGGGCTTTGTAACGTCTCTGACCTGAGTGACTTTTGTCCTTGTTCACTGATCCAGACATGCAGGATGCTTGCTGGCCTCTGACGTGCGACCAGCTCCCCTGAGTCAGCGCAGACGCACAGAGCAGGAAGCCAGCGCCAACTACGTATGCGCGTGCGTTTCTTCATCGGGGTGTGTGTGTGTGTGTGTGTGTGTCTCCATGTGCAGGGTTTATGGATCTTCCAACCCTGATTGCTCACCCCTCCTCTCTGACCCTTTTAGGGACGTGTCAGTGCTTGAGAGGGTGGTTAATATCACTCCCCCGAGAGTCAGGCACATGAAGCGTGATGTTTGGGGGCCAGTTCGGTTTGTTTGTTATCTGTATTTCAACTGAAACTCTTCCGTTCCCACATGGCCCGGGGCTGAGGCTCTGGAGCTGCTGTGGGGCCCGCGGGAGCTATTTTCCCAGTTGCTAGGCAATGTCAATCCTGCTTCACGCCTGGTGAGCTCATGCCTGTGGCTGATTAGGGATTAACTTCGCAGCAACCAGAAAGAGCAGGGAAAGAGGTGTGTGTGCAAACAGCAAGCATGAGCAGTGACAAGAGTGATGAAGGAGGATTTGATGACACGCCTGAAACCACGAGGAGTAGGGAAAACAATAGGTGTCATTTTAAGTTTCTATGCCAGGTGTGAAGCCAGGTACTTTGGCACAGGTGAGCTCACTGAAACAGGATGACACAAACCAGAGAAGCAGCCACGTGCGGGCAGATGCCTGTCATCTTGGTCACTGCAGTGCTTGCCTTCCAGACTGCCTGGCTATGGTATAAACCGAGAGATTATTACTCATGGTATAAACCAAGAGATTATTGCTCATGGTATAAATCGAGAGATTACTGCTCATGGTATAAACCAAGAGATTATTGCTTGTGGTATAAACTGAGAGATTATTACTCGAGCCCTAGTTATCATTTTGGGCTTCCCAGGTGGCTCAGTGATAAAGAGTCCACCTGCAATGCAGGAGATATGGGTTTGATCCCTGGATCAGGAAGATCCCCTGGAGGAGGAAATGGCAACCCACTCCAGTGTTCTTGCCTGGAGAATCCCATGGACAGAGGAGTCTGGTGGGCTACAGTCCATGGGGTTGCAAAGAGTCTGACACGACTGAGCGACTAAACAGATACACAAAGAGTTTTCATCTAATCCAACTTTCTCGTCTACTATACGAGACCATAATCTGGAGAAATTCCCCCAGATAAACACTCTATCCCTCAGACTTTTCTGACTCACATTTTGAAAGGTCTGATCCTCTGTCCCTCACTGCAAAGGGCCCAGATGACCACTGGTGACCAAGAGGGGGGGGATCACGTCTAGCTTTAGAGATTCATCAGGCCCCCCATTCCCATGCCTACCAGTCTGCTAGCCCATGCCCTGATTCCCTAGGGCAGCTTTCGCAGGACCCTGGCCATTCTCCCTGCCTCCATTTTCCTGCTATTTCTCTCCCAGACCATTCTGATAACATAGCAACAGTGCTTCATCTTCCTGGCATGTGGCTGCTTCCCAGGAGCCAGCCTGGTCTCTCCCACCCACCACCCAGCAGCCTTCCTGCTGACTCACCCCCACCACCCCTAAATTATCTAGCCTCACCACCCACCAAGCCACAAGCCTGCCCACTGCTCCTGCCACACCTGGCCTCTTATCACCCTCCACATGTAGCTTAACCAGATCCTATGGGGTTTTTCCAGTTGTACTGAGTAGTCATTGACAGACTGCACAGTTTAAGTTGTACAGAAGGATGATTGCCATCAGTGTTACCATTTGGATATGCCTGTTCATAAGAAACCCTAAATAAGAGGTGATTTCTAGACTTGGGGAGCCTCTGTTGATGCTACAATTGGCATGTTGTGGGAGTGATTGTAAGAACGGTTTTATCCAACTTTTATTCAGAGCTTGCAATATATCAAGTGCCAAACAATAACTGTTTTATATGCATTATCTCATGCTGGGAGATAATCAGAGCCAAAGGTCACTCCAGAAAAGAAATAGGTTTGGTATCTAATTCTCAAGTGAGCAGGGGACCTTAGGGAAAGAAACCCGTATGCAGAGAACCCAGTGCAGTTTAAGGCACTGTGAGTCAACAGCTAAGAGCTTACACATTAGAAGGGTCTGGTCAGTTTACATTTGCTTTGAGTTTGGGTTCTCTCTGTAATAGGAACATAATACTGGCTTCTAAAAACCCAACAATGAAGTCCTTCTGAACAGAACTCTGCATAACTGAGAGTACACAGATGAGCAACAAACTCACCCACCAGAAGTGCCAGGCATGCTTCCAAGAGTCAGGGTGAGGAGACCTGCCCACACCATGGCTCACACCCTGAGCCAAGCCCTCCAGGACCAGTGGGAATTTCTGGCCACCAGTGGAGAGTGTTGACAAGTTAATTACTGAGCTTACATGGTCTGCGGTGGCCACGGGGTGGCCACAAGAATTGCGTGGTGCCAGATGCTGCCCGTATGTTGAGTGATGGGTGCAATGCATCAGACACTAGGACTGTGCTAGTGTGCTGCCATGGCAACCGACAACTGAGATTAAACAGTAGTTTCCCTTGAAATCAGCTGGCATCCTATAGATCAAACGATTGATGGATGGAGTAAATTTTCCACTTTTCCATTAGGTTTTGGTTCTTGGATGATCTAGGTGTTGAGATTCTAATGGAGCAAGGATGAACAGCCTGGGCAGTGAGCCATGGCAGCCCGTGACACCTGAACCCCTCAACACTGCTCTGTGCGTTTTCTGCCATCTATCTGTGCAGTAAGCCAACTGTCCCTTCCTCTGAGCTCCCCCTGTCTTACCGGCATTTCTGAGTAATGCAGTCAGCCAGATCTCCACTGTGTATCCTCCCTTCAGCCTTGAGAACACTGTATATCCTATTCATCTGGTCTGATCCCCATATAAACCCTGCCACTTGGCCCACGGACCAGCTCTCACCTGATTACAGACTGTACCCCTAAGTCCAACCAGCCGAGGAGCTGAATATATGCAAAGAGCTACAGAGTGGACACAGGAGGAGTTCATTCAATCCAATCCCCAGCTGCAAAGCTACTCGTAGTGAATTCACTAGTAATGTGGGTCTCTGGTGTCATTTTCAGTGACTGGAGCTAGTATTTACATACTTCAGGTTTCCTTTGCACTGCTGACTTGTCTCTGTGGTATGCGTCATAATCTTTCAATAGCTTCTTCCTGCCAAGACTATGAAGTGCAAACTCCTTAGTTCAGCAGTCAAGGGCCTCCACATTACTCCCAGGCCCCTGCTCGCCAGTCCAGCCAATCACATCTCCACATTTGTGCCTTGACATCTTTGCTCATCACATTTTTCCCCAGGATCACACGGCCCTTGTGTCACTGTCAACTACCAAGTCCTGGATCAAGTTCCACAGGAATTGAAAAAGGTTTCATGGATCATTTGGATACTAGTGACCTATCTCCACCTCCTCTTCCTTCTCTAGAATATTTCTTCCTTACCACTGTTTGGGATTAGGTGGTACACAGCCGCCCCCACCAAAGTCATATGCTGAAGTGCTGCGCAACTCCCGTGACCTTATTTGGGTATCTTTTGTTGTTTGTTTGTTTGGCCCCACCGTGAGGCATGTGGGATCTTAGTTCCCCCACCAGGGTCAGAACCTGCACCCTCTGCAGGTGTTTAAGCCCCCTTGGTGTCTCAAACACTGGATCACCAGGGAAGTTTCCATGACCTTATTTGAAAAGATGATTGTTGAAAATGTGATTGGTTAAGATGAGGACACATTTGGAGTTGAGTGGACCCCTATACCGATATGATCAGTGTCCTTGTGAAATGCTACACACAGACATGTGCACAGGAAGAACACCATCTGAACGTGAAGGTGGAAATTTGGGTGATGTGCCTACACGCCACCAAACATCAGGGATTTCTAGAAAAGCAGAGGAGTCTGGGAGAGAAGCACAGAGCATGTCTTCCTCATCACCTTCAGAAGGAGCCTACACTGCTGGCACCTTGACCTTGGACTTCTAGCTTCCAGAACTGTGAGAGGGTACATTTCTGTTGTTTAAGCTGCCTAGTCTGTGCACCTTGTTACAGCAGCCCCAGCAAACTAGTACAATCACTTATTCCATTACATTCAGATCCAACAACCCTTAGAGACCAAACACGTGCCTAAGGCCAACCTAAATGCTTTACATGTTATTCCTCATTTAGGGCTTAGTAGATGTATGAGGTGATGGCAGTATTCTCACTGTAAATAAGGAAAATGTGGCTCAGGTAGTTAGCTAAAACCATAGGACCAGTAAAAGACTTGAAACCAAGCAGGTCCATATTAGGATAACCATCTCATGCTGCCTCTCCCATATGCTGTCCTATGGGACAAGGCTTCTCTCTCCAGTTAGCCTTATGTCTCTTAGAGCCAGAGGTAATGTCTGAAAAACAAAGTTTCTGTCTTTATCCATGTAACTGCCTGTTATTGCATCACACAAAACTAAACAATTCAGTTGTCACCAAATGAAGAGGTAAAGTTTGATAATAGGCTTTCTGGTAGACAAGAAGTTGACTTGAAGAGAAGAGAGGAAACTCTTGAGGAAACTTCAAAGGAATAGGCTATTTCCTTCCCAAGGGGTTGAAACAGAGACACCAAAAGAGCAGAAAACAACAAAACAGAGGATGTAGGAGCTGTGAGGCAACAGTAAAAGATCTAACCCGTGTGTAATTGGAGTTCCAAAAGTAAAAGAGAGAGAAAAGGACAGAAGAAATGTTGGAAGAACTGTGGTTAAGAATTTTCCAAAATTAATGGAAGAAACAAACCACAGATCCAAGAAGCTCAAAGAATCACAAACAGGATTAAAACATATGCATATACATACTCACAGACATCATATTTAACCTGCTTTCAACCAAAGATAAAGAGAAAATTTTGAAGTCAGCAAGAGGAAAAAGATACATGACATGTAAAGGATTATCCCAGACTTCTAATTAGAAGTTATGTAGACTACAAGACCATAGGGAGACACCTTTAAACACTAAAAGAAAAAATGTCGGTCCAGATGTCTATACTCAGTGAAAATATCTTTCAAAAGTGAATTTTTGAAAATATTCTTTGAGGGACTTCCCTGGTGGTCCAGTGGTTAAGATTCCATGCTTCCATTACAGGGAGCACAGGTTCAATTCCTGGTCAGAGAACTAAGATCCCATATGCTGGGATAAATAAATAAATAAAATAGATAACCAATAAGGACCTATCATTGGTCCTTATAATAAACCACAAGAAAACAAAGGAGTCTTTTTAATATATGCTCTCAGACACACACACACAAGAAACCCAAGAGAGTGAATTATCACCAGTCCTACACTAAAAGAAGTGTGATGGGAATGTCTTCAGGTAGAAAGAATATGACACCAAATGGAAATTTGGATCTACACAAACAAATGAAGAATGTTGGCAATAGTAAAAATGAGGATATATATAAGAATTCTTTCTTATCTTTGATCTTTTTAAGATGCTAAGAAGTCGAACTCTCTGAGTTTAAAATCTACCTCTAGTATTACCCCTTGTATCAGTGAGCAATTTATATAAATGTTCTGTATTTCTGTTCTCTTATCTGTAAAGTCAGGATAAAAATACTACATTAATATTTTGTTGAAATAATTAACTAAAACAATATATGTAATAGACTAAAGATACAGTAACTTTTCTTTTTATTCAACTCCCCAATCATTAATCATACAAGGTTCATATTCTGGGCCAAAGGCAAGCAGAATGAATTAACCCCAACTTTCTTCAAACTCTCCAGAGCATTCTTTATTGGTTTCAAATAAAATCCCCACTGTTCTTCCTCATCCACTATGAAAAGTTGCCCTTCCCTACATTCCCTCATCTGAAGATAAGAGAACATCTACAGTTAAATAATTTCGTGCCATGCCAAGAGTCCTTTTCTCTGGGGAATGGATGCCTTTAGAATTTCTAAATTGTTACTATCCACTTTATTCATTGAATCACCTATAATGTGTCAGGCCCTGGGCAAGGAACAACAGACAGAGCAAGAAACAAGACACACCAAGTCCCTGCCCTCATGGAACCTAAGATCTAGAGTAAAAAGTGGAAATTAAATGCACAAATATATTCCCTAAATGGTGGGGCGGGGGGTGGAGGGGGGGGCGGGGTGGAGGGGGTGGGGAAGCAAGACTCTTCCCAGCAAAAGAACTTATTCCATTTTTAGGGCTGCTTCATATTTGAGAAAAAGCCAAGATTCTTTTGCCTGGAAGTCAGCTGGCACCAAAACTCCAGGGAGAGGGGAAAGCCCCTCAGGGACAGTGGGAAAAAGTATCTTACCCTAAATTAAGAAGATTCTTTGAGAACACACAGAAAATGTAATAAAATGTAAGGACTGCATTAGAACATGAACCCTCTGTTGGGTGTTTGCCTTCCTGTGTGATTCCTTGCCAGCAACTGACCTTCTTTACATGAGTGCTGGATCTCAGGGAGTCTAAAACACAGGCGAAGCAATAAAGAACACGAGGAATCTTCTTCTGGGGGAAACAGAGTCCCAGAGAGGAGAACTAATCCACCCAAGTTTGCACAGCTACCTAGCGGGAGAACTGAAGTTGGAAGAAGCAGTCAAGTCTCCTGACCACCATCCAGTGTCGTGCCTCAAGGGACCACCACATTGCCTCTTCTGGGAATTGGGAATACTCACAGCCTTGGACTTATTTCAGACACCAAAAGCCATTGGCAATGCTCTTTTACTCACAATTCCAAAACATGCAAATTTTCTTTTTTTAGATTCTTCAGTAAATGCAAGTTTTTTAGCATCAACATATTCAAAATGCATTCTCTACTACTGTAAACCATTTTAAAAAGAGGGATTAAAGATCAGGAAAGGAAAGGGAAGGTAAAATAACTTCCACTTGGATATGGTCATGTGAACAATCACTAGCCTATGTTCTCTTCTAAAATGCCATTAAAATGGAAGTAAAATTAGGAAATGATAGGGAGACAGAGAGAATGAGAGTGAAGACAGCAACAGACAGACATTAACGAACACTGGAAGATAGGAAGTGAACGGATAAATGAGAACAACGCTACCAGAGGGGCAAAATTAAAAAGTGAGTGACCATAGAGGACTCACCCTCCCAACAAGAAGCCACGTCAGACCACCGAACCTCAGAAAGGCTCGGAAGTTGGTGGACAAGGCAATTCAAAGGCTGAGGAGGAAAGCAAGTTTGTATCAGGGGTCAGGCCCTTCCCTGGCCCCTTCCAACCCTGTAGACCCTAATGGCTGTGTCTCCCCAACACCAGCAGCAAGGATTGCAGCTCAGAGGTTCTGGACTTGGGGACACCCCTTTCCCTTCCCCCCTGGCAAAGGGCAAGGCAAGTAAGCTCCATGGAAACAGAGGGATGAAGTGAAGTTCTCCAGACTGCACCAGGAGGCCCCCCAACTCATGTGCCCCACATACACCAGGACCCTGCAAGCCAGGCCTGTGCTTTTCTAGTCAGGAGACTGCAGGAGTCTTTGAATCAAAGAAAAGACCGACAGTTGACAATATTGACACCTGTGGGTCACTCCTTCTCCAGCAAAAAGATGTTACAGTGAAACTGCCCTGTTGTCAAGCTAAGGTCCCACTGAAGCACTTCCAAGGGGTTTTTTAGTGTCTCGCTATTAAGTAAGCATTGACAATTGGGGTCACTAAACATTTTATTAAAGTCTTTAACATGAGAGGAATTAAATGGAAAAAATCATATTCACACAGAGACACAGACAGACAGACAATGGAGGGAGCAGGCAACACTTTTTTTTTAATAAAACAAGTTATTAACATCCTCAGATAGGACCCTCCCTGGTGGCCCAGTGTGTAAGACTCTGTGCTTCCAATGCAGGGGGCAGGTTCAATCCTTGACAAAGGAACCAAGACGCCACGTGCTGAGCACAGCCACAAAAAAACCCCAAACCATCCTCAGATAAGAAGAGAACATATTTAAGAACAGGATGCTTTTGGAAGAAAGTCACATTCAGAGAAGTAGAAAGAGCTCCTGGGGATTCAAAGTGATAGCAAAAATTTAAAACTACAAACAAAAAAAAAAATTGGACGGAGAGGAAGTTAAAGCTCAGCAAATGTCCCAGAACCAAAGTTTCAAAAATGGAAGCAAGAAGAGGGAAACGAGAAATGAGAGCACAAATATAAACAGCCTTGTATCCAATTTCCAGTCAAAGGGGACAAATAAAATCTAAGGGAGGAAGTAATTAAAGAATTAATGATTTATTTATTATTAATGACTTTTTCATAATCAAAGAAATAATGATTCATAGAAAATTTTATAAAGAAAAATGACTCCAGAAAAAAATGTGTTACAGAAAGGAATGTAATTATTACAGTTTGTGACTCAATTATTAACAGTATTTCAGTTTAGTTCAGTTCAGTTGCTCAGTCGTGTCCAACTCTTTGCAACCCCATGGACTGCAGCACACCAGGCTTCCCTGTCCATCACCAATTCCTGGAGTTTACTCAAATTCATGTCCATTGAATTGGTGATGCCATCCAACCATCTAAGCCTCTCTCATCGCCTTCTCCTCCTGCCTTCAATCTTGCCCAGAATCAGGGTCTTTTCCAATGAGTCAGTTATTTGCTGCTACTGCTAAGTCACTTCAGTTGTGTCCGACTCTGTGCAACCCCATAGATGGAAGCCCACCAGACTCCCCCATCCCTGGGATTCTCCAGGCAAGAACACTGGAGTGGGTTGCCATGTAGGTGGCCAAAGTATTGGACTTTCAGCTTCAGCATCAGTTCCTTCCAATGAACTTCAGGACTGATTTCCTTTAGTTTTGACTGGTTTGATCTTCTTGCAGTCCAAGGAAGTCTCAAGAGTCTTCTCCAACACCATAGTTCAAAAGCATCAATTCTTTGGTGCTCAGCTTTCTTTATAGTCCAACTCTCACATCCATACAGGACTACTGGAAAAACCATAGCTCTGACTAGGTGGACCTTTGTTGGCAAAGTAATGTCTCTGCTTTTTAATATGCTGTCTAGGTTGGTCACAGCTTTTCTTTCAAGGAGCAAGTGTCTTTTAATTTCATGGCTACAGTCACCATCTGCAGTGATTTTGGAGCCCACGAAAGTAAAGTCTGTCACTGTTTCCACTATTTCCCTATCTATTTGCCATGGAATGATGGGACCGAAAGCCATGATCTTAGTTTTTTGAATGTTGAGTTTTAAGCCAACTTTTTCACTCTGCTCTTTCACTTTCATCAAGAGGCTCTTTAGTTATTCTTCCCTCTCTTCCATAAGGGTGGTGTCATCTGCATATCTGAGGTTATTGATATTTCTCCTGGCAATCTTGATTCCAGCTTGTGCTTCATCCAGCCTGGCATTTCGCATGATGTATTCTGCACATAAGTTAAATAAGCAGGGTGACAATATACAGCCTTGACGTACTCCTTTTCCAATTTGGAACCAATCTGTTGTTCTATATCTGTTTCTAATTGTTGCCTTTTGACTTGCATACAGATTTCTCAGGAGGCAGGTCAAGTGGCCTGGTATTCCCATCTCTTTAAGAATTTTCCACAGTTTGTTGTGATCTACACAGTCAAAGGCTTTGGCATACTCAATAAAGCAGAAGTAGATGTTTTTCTGGAACTCTCTTGCTTTTTTGATGATTTGGCAATTTGATCTCTGGTTCCTCTGCCTTTTCTAAATCCAGCTTGAACATCTGAAAGTTCACAGTTCACGTACTGTTGAAGCCCAGCTTGGAGAATTTTGAGCATTACTTTTCTAGCATGTGAGATGAGTGCAATTGTGTGGTAATTTGAGCATTCTTTGGTGTTGCCTTTCTTTGGGATTGGAATGAAAACTGACTTTTTCCAGTCCTGTGGTCACTGCTGAGTTTTCCAAATTTGCTGGCATATTGAGTGCAGCTCTTTCACAGCATCCTCTTTTAGGATTTGAAATAGCTCAACTGGAATTCCATCACCTCCACTAGTTTTGTTCATAGTGATTCTTCCTAAGGCCCACTTGACTTTGCATCCCAGGAAGTCTGGCTCTAGGTGAGTGATCACACCATCGTGGTTATCTGGGTCATCCTGATTATCATTTTTGTATAGTTATTCTGTGTATTCTTGCCACCTCTTCTTAATATCTTCTTCTTCTGTGTGATCCATACCATTTCTGTCCTTTATCAAACCCATCTTTGCATGAAATGTTCCCTTGGTATCTCTAATTTTCTTGAAGAGATCTCTAGTCTTTTCCATTCTATTGTTTTCCTCTATTTCTTTGCACTGATCACTTAGGAAGGCTTTCTTATCTCTCCTCACTATTCTTTGGAACTCTGCATTCAGAAGCTTATATCTTTCCTTTTCTCCTTTGCCTTTAATAGTATTTATATAACCATAATCCTATAAGAGTGTAACTGGTTTAACCAAAATTGTGAAATAATTATGAAAGGTAGGGAGGAAAACTATGTGTGTATTGCAGGGGCAGGTTGTGAGGAAATGAAAATTCTCACCTCCTATGGTAGGAGGCCAACACATGATGTCTTAAATGAAACAACAACAACAGTAAATAATAAGCAAATTATTTGGAAACATGATGGTAAATTCCTAATGAAAAAGCCAAGAGTTTCAAATGACATGCTGCTGCTGCTGCTGCTAAGTCGCTTCAGTCATGTCCGACTCTGTACGACCCCATAGACGGCAGCCCACCAGGCTTCCCCGTCCCTGGGATTCTCCAGGCAAGAGCACTGGAGTGGGTTGCCATTTCCTTCTCCAATGCATGAAAGTGAAAAAATAAAGTGAAGTCGTTCAGTCGTGTCCGACTCCTAGTGACCCCATGGACTGCAGCCCTCCAGGCCCCTCCGTCCATGGGATTTTCCAGGCAAGAGTACTGGAGTGGGGTGCCATTGCCTTCTCTGTCAAATGACATAATTTATATATATAAGAGGGAAGGCGGGGTTTGGAACCCTTTTTTCTTCCATTGGGGTATAGTTGCTTTACAATGTTATGTTAGAGTCTGCTGTACGAGGAAGTGAACTAGTGATAGGCATACATATATCCGGCAATGGCAATCCACTCCAGTACTCTTGCCTGGAGAATCCCATGGACGGAGGAGCCTGGTAGGCTACAGCCCATGGGGTCGTGAAGAGTCTGACACGACTGAGCGACTTCACTTTCACTTTTCACTTTCATGCACTGGAGAAAGAAATGGCAACCCACTCCAGTATTCTTGCCTGGAGAATCCCAGGGATGGAGGAGCCTGGTGGGCTGCAGTCTATGGGGTCGCACAGAGTCGGACATGACTGACGTGACTTAGCAGCAGCAGCAGCAGCAGCATACATATATCCAGGCTTCCCTGGGGGCTCAGAAGTAAAGAATCTGCCTGCAGTGCAGGAGCTCCAGCAGATACGGGTTCAATCCCTTGGCCTAGAAGATCTCCTGGAGGAGGCCATGGCAACCCACTCCAGTATTCTTGCCTGGAGAACCCCCTGGAATGAGGAGCCTGGCAGGCTACAGTCCATGGGATTGCAAAGAGTTGGACAGGACTGAGCAACTTACCACACATGCAAACATATATCCTCTCCCTCCTAGACCTCCCTCCCTGCTTCGTCCCACCCCTCTAGGTCATCACAGAGTACTGAGCTGAGGTCCCTGTGCTATACAGCAGCTTCCCACTGGCTATCTGGTTTACACGTGGTGGTGCATATATGTCAATCCTAGTCTACCAGCTCATCCCACCCTCCCCTTCTGCCCTGTGTTCACGTGTCTGTTCCCTACCTCTGCATCTCTATTCCTGCCCTGCAAATAGGTTCATCTCTACTGTTTTCCTAGATTCCACATATACATGTTAATATACGATACTTGTTTTTCTCTTTCTGACTTATTTCCTCTGTATAACAGTCTCTAGGTCCTTCCACAATTCTGCAGATGGCCCAGTTTTATTCCTTGTAATGGCTGAGTAATGTTGCATTGTATATGTACCACATCTTTATCCATTCCTCTGTCGATGGACATTTAGGTTGCTTCTATGTCCTGGCTATTGTAAACAGTGCTGTAGTGAACACTAGTGCACATGTCTGTGAATTATGGTTTTCTCAGGGTATATGCCTGTGTATATGAGCATGGTAGTGAGATTGGGCTTGGAATTTAAAGCCCTGTCACACTTTTCAACTCTATGCAGGTATCATTTAGGATACATTTTTAAATAGTGCAAGAGCAGAATGGAAACAATGTATGAAAGAAAGTGAAAGTGAAGTAGCTCAGTCGTCTCTGACTCTTTGCGACCCCATGGACTGTAGCCTACCAGGCTCCTCCCTCCATGGGATTCTCCAGGCAAGAGTACTGGTGTGGGTTGCCATTTCCTTCTCCAGGGCATCTTCCTGACCCAGGGATCGAACCCGGGTCTCCTGAATTCCAGGCAGATGCTTTAACCTCTGAGCCACCAGGGAAGCCCCGAAACAATGTATAGTGAGAGTAGATTTCATACACTGGCTGCATGACCTTGGAGCCAGACTCTCAAGATTCTCATCGGTGAACCGACTAACAGTAAGCCCCACCTGGTAGGGTTGTTTGGGAGATTATGGGGAGTTCTGCACAAAATATACTTGCCCAGGTGCCTGGCACAGAGTGAGAGCTTGTAACTGGGAAAAGTGACTGTGATTACCATTGATAACAAGATATCAGGGAGGCACTTGGAGACTTTTCAGCTACAAAATGACATTTTTGCCATTGACAAACATTGCTTGGCACTTAGCAGAGTGGAGGAATTGAATGAGAACAAAAGTGGAGGCAGAGGAAAGAACTGGGAGGCTCTCACCAATGTCTCAGCAACAGTCTGAAGCCCCGAGTCAGAGCAGAGCAGAAGTGAGGCTGGAGCCACAGAAGCATGCTTTCTGCACAGCCTTTGGCCTGTGTCTCCTGCTCTGCAAACCTGCCTCCCCGCAGAGAGTCCACCAGAAACTGTCAGGAACCTGTGCCGAAAAGCTCACTCCAGGACGGGCGCCAAAGCAATTCAGCGTTTAACAAAGCACTGAAATCGCAGGGCTGCGGGGAGGAGAGGAAGAATGCCGCAACCTTCCCTTGGGGACACAGAAGGCCCTAACAGGCATCTGCAATCCCCCGGAAACTCCTGTCATCCAATGTCCAAATGAGAAGCTTCGATGAGAATGAAAGCCCGTGCAGTGCACACGTGGTCACAGACAGACGTGTATGTTTCTGAGGTGGGTGCCAAACTCAGAGACCCGGGGCTAGCTGAGGAATGTCTTCCAGACCCGGAGATCCAGAGCTCCCAGCCGCTGGAGCACAGGAGGGGAGAGGGGTGTGGAGCCACAGAGGAGGGCCTGGGCTTGACGGCCTTTCTCTAGATCCTGGGCTCAGGAGTTCATTCCAGATTGGAAACACATGCGTGACGAGGCGAGGCAGGAACCAGAAATCAACAACACATAAAAATATTTCCTTCCAAGACACTTTTCCCTCCTCGATCTTGCCCCTCCTCCCCAGACTTCACTTCCCTTCTTTATTGGCCATGGGGCTTGCTGGGGAGGTACGGGCTCTCAGGCCCCATAAATAATAATATGAGGAGAGGCTTTACATACAGTTCATGTCTCCATTCCTGAGTCATTCAGAATGCACCTGAAGCTGTGACAGCCAAGGGAGAGATTTCCAATGGCACATGAAGCCTGCTCTAAGAAATGTGTAAAAAGGGCTACTCCTTGTTACTCCAGTGTTTGGTTCGGCTTTTTCCCATTAGTGTTGAGTGACAGTGGCGCCGCCTCCACACCTGTAAGTCAGAAGTTGGAGGGAAACTCACCTCCAAAAGCAGGTTCTGAGCAAAAGTGTCTTGTGAGCAAGGACCTTCTACACAGGACCCTCAGGTGGTGCCCAGGCAGATATGAGCATCCTTACTCCCCAAAAGGTTGCATGGCAATGGTTTGCTGCTGTGTACATACATGGACTTTTCTAGGGAGAAAGCCCACAGACTGTTGTCAAATTCTATAGGAACCATCACTCAAAATGCTTAGAAATGACTGACTTACAGAATGGCTGCGATCCAAAAGTCTACAAGCAATAAATGCTGGAGAGGGTGTGGAGAAAAGGGAACCCTCTTACACTGTTGGTGGGAATGCAAACTAGTACAGCCACTATGGAGAACAGTGTGGAGATTCCTTAAAAACCTGGAAATAGAACTGCCTTATGATCCAGCAATCCCACTGCTGGGCATACACACTGAGGAAACCAGAAGGGAAAGAGACACGTGTACCCCAATGTTCATCGCAGCACTGTTTATAATAGCCAGGACATGGAAGCAACCTAGATGTCCATCAGCAGATGAATGGACAAGAAAGCTGTGGTACATATACACAATGGAGTATTACTCAGCCATTAAAAAGAATACATTTGAATCAGTTCTAATGAAGTGGATGAAACTGGAGCCTATTATACAGAGTGAAGTAAGCCAGAAAGAAAAACACCAATACAGTATACTAATGCATATATATGGAATTTAGAAAGATGGTAACAATAACCCTGTGTACGAGACAGCAAAAGAGACACTGATGCATAGAACAGTCTTATGGACTCTGTGAGAGAGGGAGAGGGTGGGAAGATTTGGGAGAATGGCATTGAAACATGTAAAATAGCATGTATGAAACGAGTTGCCAGTCCAGGTTCGATGCACGATACTGGATGCTTGGGGCTGGCGCACTGGGACGACCCAGAGGGATGGTGTGGGGAGGGAGGAGGGAGGAGGGTTCAGGATGGGGAACACATGTATACCTGTGGCGGATTCATTTTGATATTTGGCAAAACTAATACAATTATGTAAAGTTTAAAAATAAAATAAAATTAAAAAAAAAAAAAAAGAAATGACTGACTTAGTTGTTACCTAGTCTGGTGACCTCAATCTTATCTGAAGTTTGAATCCTTTCCTTAAAGTTTCATTAATTCAATAACCCAATGTATGCTTGAACTCCTCCAATGATGAAAACCTGAGCCAATAGCCTAATAATTGAGAACAAGGGCTTTGGAGTGCCAGCTCCAAAGCCTGTGTTCAGAGTCTGATGTGTCCTTTTCTTACTGTGTGACTTTGGGTCAGTAATTCAGCGTGGTTCACCTTCATTTTTATCATCTATATATGTGTATGGATCATAACATATCTCAGGTATTTTTGAAATTAAATGAAATCATGTATGCAAAATCTGTAGGCAGCACATGGGAACATAGTATGTGGATAAGAACTGTCATTGCTCTTACTATCATCCTCATCTTTTTTAAAAATGTGGTTTTGTTTTGTATTATTTGCAGGTACTTTTTAATTGAAGTACAGTTGATTTACAATGTGCTAATTTCTACTGTACAGCAAAGCAATTCAGTTATAAATGTACATACATGCTTAGTCGCTCAGTCGTGTTCAACTCCTTGTGACCCCATGGACTGTAACCCGCCAGGCTCCTCTAGCCATGGGATTCTCCAGGAAAGAATACTGGAGTGGGTTGATGTACATTCTTTTTTTATATTCTTCCCCATTATGGTTGATCACAGGATACTGAATATAGTTCTCTGTGCTATACCATAGGACCTTATAGTTTATCCATTATATATATATTATATAATTATATTATATAACATATTATAATTATATATAGTTATAATAAATATTATGATATGTATAATAGAAAGAAAGAAAGAGAAGGCCTTCAGTCACGTCCGACTCTTTGCGGCCCCATGGACTGTAACCTACCAGGCTCCTCCATCCAAGGGATTATCCAGGCAAGAGTACTGGAGTGGGTTGCCATTTTCTTCTCCAGGGGATCTTACTGACCCAGAGATCGAACCCAGATCTCCTGCATATCAGGCAGACACTTTAACATCTGAGCCACCAGGGAATCCTATATATAATAATATATCTAATTGCATCTGATGATCCCAAGCTATCACCCTCATCTTTATCATCATTGCTGTTAATATAGAAACAATTCACTACATTTGGAAAGAAATGGTAATCCTGTTTTTCTTCCTTAATAAAATTCTTCTTCCTTATGTTGAACTGAAATCTGCTTCCCTGCAGCTTCTGGTCATTGGCGTTCCTGGACACTTGGTCAAACACGGCAAGAGTTGGAAATTGAATGCAGGCTGTCCCATTGTTCAAAGTAGCAACCCAGGAAAACGTACCTTCTGTAATAAGGCATCATAGTAAGAATCACTCAATAAGAAAGGAAATTAAAGTGAGAGAGTTTTAGACTCAAGATAAAGTAGGTCTTTTTGTTTCATGAAGACATTTTGACAATAAAGGATATGCAGATTACATCATGCATAATGCCAGGCTGAATGAAGCACAAGCTCGAATCAAGATTGTCGGGAGAAATATCAATAACCTCAGATATGCAGATAATAGCACTCTAATGGCAGAAAGCAAAGAAGAATTAAAGAGCCTCTTAATTAGAGTGAAAGAGGAGAGTGAAAAAGCTGGCTTAAAACTCAACATTCAAAGAAAACTAAGATCATGGCATCCAATTCCATCACTTTGTGGCAAATAGAAGGGGGAAAAGTGGAAGCAGTGACAGATTTTCTTTTCTTGGGCTTCAAAGTCACTGTGGACAGTGACTGAGGCATGAAATTAAAAGAAACTTGCTCCTTGGAAGGAAAGCTATGATAATGCTGGAGCTTGACTCCGGGCGTTCGCATTACTGACATGATAAATCTAAACAGCGTATTAAAAAGAAGAGACATCACTTTGCCCACAAAGGTCTGTATAGTCAGAGCTATGGTTTTTCCAGTAGTCATGTATGAATGTGAGAGAAGGACATAAAGAAGGCTGAACGTTGAGGAACTGATGCTTTCAAATTGTGATGCTAGAGAAGACTCCTGAAAGTCCTTAGACTGCAAAGAGGTCAAACCAGTCAACCCTAAAGGAAATCAACCCTGAATATTTATTAGAAGAACTGATGCAGAAGCAGAAGCTCCAATATTTTGGCCACCTGATGCGAAGAACCAACTCACTGGAAAAGACCCTGATGCCGGGAAAGATTGAAGGCAGGAGGAGAAGGAGGCAAAAGAGGATAAGATGGTTACTGATTCAATGGACATGAATCTGAGCAAATTCC
This sequence comes from Bubalus bubalis, assembly GCF_019923935.1. Classification (NCBI taxonomy): domain Eukaryota; kingdom Metazoa; phylum Chordata; class Mammalia; order Artiodactyla; family Bovidae; genus Bubalus; species Bubalus bubalis. The sequence continues at coordinate 117,436,948 of NC_059161.1, read as the reverse complement.
AGGAGATAGTGAAGGACAGGGAAGCCTTGCATGCTGCAGTCCATGGAATCACAAAGAGTTGCATATGACTTAGCAACTGAACAACAAAAACAAATAACTCTAAGTGGGTAGTTTTAAAACTTCAATTACACTGAGCAAATCCAGTGTCTGGTTATACTTTCCTTTTACCCAAGAGATTCTGCAAGCTCTTCCTATGACTACTCAATGACCACCAGCACTGGCATTCACAGTGTCTCTTACAAATTCTTCTAACCCCTTATCTCCCATTGTTAGGATAAACGAAGCCACTCAAGCGAAGTCAGCATGTTACTCACTACAGCTGACAGTCCCCCAAGAGCAGCACGAATTGCTGATCCTGATACTCCTACTTCTCTCATCTCCAGACCGATAATGGCTGTCTTGTTCTCCTCTGAGTTTTCAGCACTTACCACGGTTTCTGGCTCCTGTTAGGAATTTAAAAGATATTTGCTAAGTGAATGAAAAATGAATGAATGAATGAATAAACGTATCAGCAGTAGTAGCTTGCACAAAGCAAATCGTGTTCCTTTTTTAGTCCATTATGTCATATCAATTAGAGTTATAAAAAATTTTGTTTTTGTAACTTTCATATTTAAAGTGCAGTTGAGGACAGATTTTATATTTTCTCACTCCTGAAATCATTTCTTTTTATCAGATAAACCCACATATCTTTAAATAATTCCTTATATTGTATGCTTTTATATTCTTTTCACCATCCTTACTCTTCCATTGCAAACACTGAAGACTGATCACTCATAGGCCCTAGTGATGTCAGAGTCCTTAGCCGGGAACTTTGCCCCCTCTACAGTGTTTGTCCACTGCTCTCCTTGGCTCTACAAGGGTCCTGAGTTGAAGGCTTCATTACGACCCCTCAGAAGCTGGAGATTGAAAGGAGAAGATAATATTGAAGGGACAAGTTAAACCACTCAGCTCAGTTCTTCCTGCCTTTCAAGGATCTTTAAGGTTAGGTACATGGGCTGGATAGTAGCAGAAGTGAACCTTGTGTTTGTCACCAAACTGTGTGACTCAGAAGACCATGTTCTCTAAGACTGTGTTCTCTAATCATGGTGATTATCTAAGACAGTAAAGTCCACTGCCTCATCAGCTGCTGCCCTCATTCAGGCCAGGTAGTTGGCAAAGCCCTAGAAACCAATCAGTTAAAAACATCTTCCTAGGGACTTCCTGCTGTCCAGTGGTTAAGACTTTACCTTCCAATGCAAGGGTGCAGGTTCGATCCCTGCTCGGGGATCTAAGATCCCACATTCCTCTTGGCCAAAAACAAACAAAACATAAAAACACAGAAGCAATATTGTAACAAATTCAATGAAGATTAAAAAAAAATCCTTGAAATAAATCCTCCTATTAGTACCAATATTGTGTTGGGGAACAGATTGGGACCAAAATGCCTCTGCCCTCAACAGGCTAATAAGGAAAAAATACCGAGTCAATCTGAAAACCATCTAGTGACACAAATAGACAACTGGCAGAAAAAATTTGCACCAACAGAAATCTATTTAAAAGTGCAGCCTCAATGGCAAGCAAAAACGTTAAAATGAAAACTTCAGTGAGATGCCATTTATTTAAATAATTAAAATCTGTCAAGATTGAAAAGAGAGGCATCCCAGAGCTGGTGAGCATGCAGAGTCAGCATCCGCACACCACCGGTGGAAGGAAAGCAGGTCAGGAGAGCCTGTGCGGGGCGCAGTTTGGCAGTTGGTTGCAGAAACTTTAATAAGCACACCCTGGGATGCGGCACTCCCACGTGTAGACATAATACCTTTAGGAAATTATCATAGACATACACAGAGATATATGGGCAAAAATATTCCTTTCAGCATAATTCATAATAAAAAGTAGCAAACTGAAATATTAACATTAGGAAATTTATTAAACTGCAATTTATCCATTTGATTGAATGCTATGCCTAAAATACTTCAGTGTCATAAATGAATTTTAACCACGAATATGTTTGTAGTTTATTAAGAAGTGCAAAAATGAAAGAAAAAGCATTCACGGCAGACTGCTTGACAATACACAGCCCATCCAAGCTGGTTAACTTGTAGCTTATTTTAGATCTTACCTCATTCGTCTTGATCTCCTGAGTAGTCAGTCTATCTTAGGCCCTCAAGGCTCTATATGCTTCTCCTTCATCTTCTCCAACTGTATAAAGAGTTGGACTTTGTGTGTGTGACTCTTTGATTAATGATGTCTGACTCTCCAACTAGACTATAGCTGAATGTGGGTAGGGTTAGATTTAGCTTTGGGTTTAAACCAGGTATATCCCTGGTTTAGGCTTAAAGAGATCAATCTCCTGCCTCTGTGGAGCATGAACTGGCTAGAAGAGGTCTGGAAACAGCAGGATCTGTCATCTGGACAGAAGAAATGAGTTATGACTGCAAGAATGAACTGGAAAGACTTGTTCAAGAACCACTGAACTACTGAGGGAGGGGAGGGGGAAACAGTGAGAATTGATAACTGAGTAGGAGGGAGAAAGAGTCAAAGATAACATCAGATTTCTGTCTTGAGTGAATAATGGTTGTGTCACCAAATAAGACAGGAAACTGAAGGTATAGTTCAGAAGAGGAAGAAGAGATGCACTTTGAACACATTGAATTGGAAGCTTAGAAGAGAAGCCTGGGCTGGAAATTTAGACTTGAGAGTCATCCATGCATAAGTGATGATAAAAAGCTTGTGGGTGGATAAAATCACCCAGGGAGACCATCAACCTGAGAAGAAAAGCTGATCAAGCACAAGGACCCTGCTACAGGGTTGGCAGAAGAAAAAGGAGCTCTGGGAAAGAAAGAGAAGGTATGTTCAGATGCATGGAGCAAAAGTCAAGGGAAGAGGGATTTTGAAAAGGAAAGAGCGTGGGGTGAGCAGATGCAGCAGAGATCCAGTAAATTAGTACTGAGAGAGGCCTGAAAAGAGCTGTAAATTAGAAGGTGAGTTCAGTTCAGTTCAGTTCAGTCACTCAGTCGTGTCCGACTCTTTGCAACCCCATGAATCGCAGCATGCCAGGCCTCTCTGTCCATCACCAACTCCCGGAGTTCACTCAGACTCACGTCCATCGAGTCAATGATGCCATCCAGCCATCTCATCCTCTGTCATCCCCTTCTCCTCCTGCCCCCAATCCCTCCCAGCATCAGAGTCTTTTCCAATGAGTCAACTCTTCGCATGACATGGCCAAAGTACTGGAGTTTCAGCTTTCGCATCATTCCTTCCAAAGAAATCCCAGGGCTGATCTCCTTCAGAATGGACTGGTTGGATCTCCTTGCAGCCCAATGGACTCTCAAGAGTCTTCTCCAACACCACAGTTCAAAAGCATCAATTCTTCAGCGCTCAGCTTTTTTCACAGTCCAACTCTCACATCCATACATGACCACAGGAAAAACCATAGCCTTGACTAGACAAACCTTTGTTGGCAAAGTAATGTCTCTGCTTTTGAATATGCTATCTAGGTTCGTCATGACTTTTCTTCCAAGGAGTAAGCGTCTTTTAATTTCATGGCTGCAGTCACCATCTGCAGTGATTTTGGAGCCCCCCAAAATAAAGTCTGATACTGTTTCCACTGTTTCCCCATCTATTTCCCATGAAGTGGTGGGACCGGATGCCATGATCTTCGTTTTCTGAATGTTGAGCTTTAAGCCAACTTTTTCACTCTCCTCTTTCACCTTCATCAAGAGGCTTTTGAGTTCCTCTTCACTTTCTGCCATAAGGGTGGTGTCATCTGCATATCTGAGGTTATTGATATTTCTCCCGGCAATCTTGATTCCAGCTTGTGCTTCTTCTAGCCCAGCATTTCTCATGATGTACTCTGCATATAAGTTAAATAAGCAGGGTGACAATATACAGCCTTGTGCCAAAGATGGGTCATGTCTTTCCTGCAACATGCTAGAGCTATTCGAGACCATGCCAAGCCAATGCATGGATGGTGCAGAATGAGCTCGTGAACATAGATGACTTCCCCCAAGCCAGTGAAAAGAGTTGCTGCGAAGACAGAGTGAAGAAGGGGTAGAGATTTGAAGTCAAGATCTGGGGGCACTGAGAATAAAAGAGAGAGAAAAAACAGAGAACAAAGTCTCAAAGGAGTAAGGAGAGAGGAGGCAAGGACACAGCCCAGGGCTTAGCCTGCACCAAAGAAGGCAGGCCTCATCTCCTTGCCCTACATGGATTTATTATTGTGATCTAAGGTTAATTTGTATTGCAATTCCTTATACGCATTGCAATTGCCAATATCTGCCAGGAATGATGCTAAGTGGGAAGGTGCAGAAGGGTGGCTGAGAGCTCCTTACAGCTTCCTGTAAATGAGAAGTGAAGGGAACTTCCATGGTGGTCCAGTGGTTAAGACTTCGAGTTCCAATGCAGGGGGTGCAGGTTCCATCCCCGGTTGGGGAGTTAAGATCCCACGTGCCTCGTGCCCTCAAAAGCAAAACATAAAATGGAAGAAATATTTTAACAAATTAAATAAAGACTTTTAAAATGGCCCACTTCAAAAAATTTAAAAAAAAAGAAGTGAGAGACCAAGCACAGGGGCGAGCCAGTGCCAAAGATGGGTTGTGTCTTTCCTGGGACATGCTAGAGCTATTTGAGACCATGATAGAGATCTGGGGCAGTAAACATTCCAGCAGTAACCTGGTGTTGGAGAAAGACAATGAACAGCATGATAACTGGGGATTCCTGTTCAGACACTGACTTTGTTTGCCTCATGTAGTCATTTCCCTTCATTATTTGCTGGCATTATACTTTTTTTTTTTTTTTTTTTTTTGGAGTCTCTTAATTTAAAGGTGTGCTAACACAAAAAGGTTGAAAAAGCACTGTTGTCCTTCAAGGCTGAAAAAAGGGCAAGGAAGACAGGTATAGGCACAGGTGAGTTTATAGAAAGTTGAGGACCTTTTCTAAACTCTGTTGGAGAGAGCTCAATAATTCTGCCCCTTGACGAATCTAATGCTCCCATATAAATCTCCTACATCGAAAGGTCATGATAACTTTTGATAATGAGAATAAAGATAGGGACCTTGTAACCATTCATGCAAGAACCCTCATTATCACTGTTCAATCCAAATAATGACTTAGCTGGCTGAAACACACATTTTACTTCTAATTCCTAGTATGCATATATTCTATACAAAACAGCTCATTTCTTAAAGTTTATTATTTCAACAGATATTTCTCCAGTACTTCCTGTTTTCCAGCATTTTCCCTTAGTTGGGGGTTAATGGTGGCTAGATCTAGATCTGATATCTAGATCTGATAGATAGAGTGCCTGATGAACTATGGAATGAGGTTCGTGACATTGTACAGGAGACAGGGATCAAGACCATCCCCATGGAAAAGAAATGCAAAAAAGCAAAATGGCTGTCTGGGGAGGCCTTACAAATAGCTGTGAAAAGAAGAGAAGCGAAAAGCAAAGGAGAAAAGGAAAGATATAAACATCTGAATGCAGAGCTCCAAAGAATAGCAAGAAGAGATAAGAAAGCCTTCTTCAGTGATCAATGCAAAGAAATAGAGGAAAACAACAGAATGGGAAAGACTAGGGATCTCTTCAAGAAAATCAGAGATACCAAAGGAACATTTCATGCAAAGATGAGCTCGATAAAGGACAGAAATGGTATGGACCTAACAGAAGCAGAAGATATTAAGAAAGAGATGGCAAGAATACACAGAAGAACTGTACAAAAAAGATCTTCACGACTCAGATAATCACTGACCCAGATAATCAGTGATGGTGTGATCACTGACCTAGAGCCAGACATCCTGGAATGTGAAATCAAGTGGGCCTTAGAAAGCATCACTACGAACAAAGCTAGTGGAGGTGATGGAATTCCAGTTGAGCTATTCCAAATCCTGAAAGATGATGCTGTGAAAGTGCTGCACTCAATATGCCAGCAAATGCGGAAAACTCAGCAGTGGCCACAGGACTGGAAAAGGTCAGTTTTCATTCCAATCCCAAAGAAAGGCAATGCCAAAGAATGCTCAAACTACCGCACAATTGCACTCATCTCACACGCTAGTAGAGTAATGCTCAAAATTCTCCAAGCCAGGCTTCAGCAATATGTGAATCGTGAACTTCCTGATGTTCAAGCTGGTTTTAGAAAAGGCAGAAGAACCAGAGATCAAATTGCCAACATCCACTGGATCATAGAAAAAGCAAGAGAGTTCCAGAAAAGCATCTATTTCTGCTTTATTGACTAGGCCAAAGCCTTTGACTGTGTGGATCACAATAAATTGTGGAAAATTCTGAAAGAGATGGGAATACCAGACCACCTGATCTGCCTCTTGAGAAATTTGTATGCAGGTCAGGAAGCAACAGTTAGAACTGGACATGGAACAACAGACTGGTTCCAAATAGGAAAAGGAGTTCATCAAGGCTGTATATTGTCACCCTGTTTATTTAACTTATATGCAGAGTACATCATGAGAAATGCTAGACTGGAAGAAACACAAGCTGGAATCAAGATTGCCGGGAGAAATATCAATAACCTCAGATATGCAGATTACACCACCCTTATGGCAGAAAGTGAAGAGGAACTCAAAAGCCTCTTGATGAAAGTGAAAGAGGAGAGTGAAAAAGTTGGCTTAAAGCTCAACATTCAGAAAACGAAGATCATGGCATCCGGTCCCACCACTTCATGGGAAATAGATGGGGAAACAGTGGAAACAGTGTCAGACTATTTTTCTGGGCTCCAAAATCACTGCAGATGGTGACTGCAGCCATGAAATTAAAAGACGCTTGCTCCTTGGAAGGAAAGTTATGACCAACCTAGATAGCATATTCAAAAGCAGAGACATTACCTTGCCAACAAAGGTTTGTCTAGTCAAGGCTATGGTTTTTCCTGTGGTCGTGTATGGATGTGAGAGTTGGACTGTGAAAAAAGCTGAGCGCTGAAGAATTGATGCTTTTGAACTGTGGTGTTGGAGAAGACTCTTGAGAGTCCATTGGGCTGCAAGGAGATCCAACCAGTCCATTCTGAAGGAGATCAGCCCTGGGATTTCTTTGGAAGGAATGATGAGAAAGCTGAAACTCCAGTACTTTGGCCACGTCATGCGAAGAGTTGACTCATTGGAAAAGACTCTGATGCTGGGAGGGATTGGGGGCAGGAGGAGAAGGGGATGACAGAGGATGAGATGGTTGGATGGCATCATTGACTCGATGGACGTGAGTCTGAGTGAACTCCGGGAGTTGGTGATGAACAGGGAGGCCTGGTGTGCTGTGATTCATGGGGTTGCAAAGAGTCGGACACGACTGAGCGACTGATCTGATCTGATCTGATTTGAATGGTGGCTAGGTGGTAAAGAATCCACCTACCAGTGCAGGAAACACAGGAGATGCGGGTTCAATCCCTGGATCAGGGAGATCCTCTGCAGTAGCAAATGGCAACCCACTCCAGCATTCTTTTGCCTGAAGAATTCCATGGACAGAAAAGCCTGGCAGGCTACAGTCCATGAGGTTGCAAACAGTAGGACATGACTGAGTGACTGGACACTCACAATGTAAGAAATAGAGAAATGAAAGGTGTTTCTGCATTCTTAAAATTTCTATGATGTTATTTTGCCAGTGAAATCATTTGTACAATGATCCTTGTCACAAAAGTATTGATTCTAAAAAAAAAAAAATCTTTACCTCTCATTTCATTAAATTGTCAGTTCTTTATTAAAAATGCTAAGATGTAGGTTCAACTCCTACACTGTAGTCTAAAGCCTAGTGTTTCCCAGCTTTGGGACCACTCCCCTTCCCCCACTTCCTTTCCCCACCACAAATTCCCTGCCTCCCTTATTATTTAGGGATAATATCTAAACCAATGTACTTTTTATTTCCATTAAATTATGGTGCTCTTAAGCTGCCCTCTTATAGAATCAATCATGTCTACAGGAACAAAAAGCTGTTACTCAGTGATGAGTATAAAAGATGACTCTCTTGGGTTCTCAGCTGGACAGCAGACTTGGCTGAATGAGAAAGGAAACTCAGTTCTGAAAGCTCCCTGGAAGCATCAGGAGCTACCTGTGGTCAACTCAGATCATGGAGAGTTTTTTTTTCTTCTATTTCCTGTTTAAAAAGATGCTTATTTGCTACGTTCACAAAAAAAGTAAGGGGTGAAGGGAGGGACTGCCTTACATTAGACTGCCATACATTAGACAAGGTAGTTAACAAAAAATCACCAAAGTGTGGGCTTCTAGATCGTAGAGGTTTACACAGAGTCTCTGAGTGGAGAGCCAGAGGCGTCTAGACAGTCTACACCTTAGGAACGTGGTGCCTACTCACTTCCTGGCTCAGTGTGGTGCCATCAAGTAGGCAGTGCAGGTTCCCTTTGTAATTCTAGGATGTGAGTGCCTCCACTGCCCACCCCAAGACACGACAGGATGCTTACAGCAGAGCTGAAATGCAGTACCATGTGCTTGTTCAGGGTAGCATGGGATGTCCTCCACCCCTTCCTCAGCCCAGGACTCTCCACTCCTTTGCTTCATGCTACAGCAGACCCTCAGAATTTCTAGTGCACTCACTCCCAGTGCGGAATGTGAAACCTGGCTGCTCGCAAGGCTTCTTTTACCGCAGCCCTTCTCTGCCTTGTGTCCTGAGTTATTTCTCTTTAGTCATGTTTTTTTCAACACATCCCACTCCCTTTGACTATAGTCCTCCGGTTGTCACGGTCCCTCTTCATGTAGAAATAATCTGATTTTTTTAGGTGGACCTAAATGTGGTGACCAGCACCATGACGATTTTGTACAATAAAACTAAGATCATGGCATCTGGTCCCATCACTTCATGGAAAATAGATGGGGAAACAGTGGAAACAGTGGCAGACTTTATTTTTCTGGGCTCCAAAATCACTGCAGATGGTGACTGCAGCCATGAAATTAAAAGACACTTGCTCCTTGGAAGGAAAGTTATGACCAACCTAGATAGCATATTGAAAAGCAGAGACATTACTTTGCCAACAAAGGTCCATCTAGTCAAGGCTATGGTTTTTCCTGTGGTCATGTATGGATGTGAGTGTTGGACTGTGAAGAAAGCTGAGCACTGAAGAATTGATGCTTTTGAACTGTGGTGTTGGAGAAGACTTTTGAGAGTCCCTTGGACTACAAGGAGACCCACCAGTCCATCCTAAAGGAGATCAGTCCTGGGTGTTCATTGGAAGGACTGATGCGAAAGCTGAAACTCCAATACTTTGGCCACCTCATGCGAAGAGTTGACTCACTGGAAAAGACCCTGATGCTGGGAGGGATTGGGGGCAGGAGGAGAAGGGGATGACACAGGATGAGATGGCTGGATGGCATCACCGACTTGATGGACATGAGTTTGAGTGAACTCCAGGAGTTGGTGATGGACAGGGAGGCCTGGCGTGCTGCGATTCATGGGGTTGCAAAGAGTCAGACATGACTGAGCAACTGAACCTGAACTGAACCCCTGCTCTGGATACAAATTCTGATTTTAAGATTGCCTAAGAAGCCACCCTGCTTGACTCATTATTTCACAATATGGTCTTAAGAGCACTCAACCACATTGCAAGCCTTTTTCAAACCAGTTCTGTACCACCTTGTCCTTATATAATTGTTTTCAACCTCAAGTGAGGACTTGACATTTTTACACAGTTGAATTTCATCTTATTGATTCTGGCCTATAACATCAGTCTTTTGAGATTTTTCTGAAATGCCGCCCAGTTCTGGTCATCTCTTAGTCAACATTTTTATCAACCAATTATATGAAGACATAAAAGATATACATATCAAGTTTGTGGGTAACACAGGAAGTCCTGTTTCCCCAGAGACCTCCCTTTGGAATGGCTCGAAAGCATTAATCAGCACATAAAAGAACAAGAGATTGCCTCCCTTACAAAAACACAATGCAAAACTTGCCAAAGTTTTTAGAGAAAAGCTCCAGAAATGTGTCTGGCTGAGGATACAGGCTTCCCTGAGTCTATTTCAGAGCTCACGGGGGTCAAGTCAGACAGGCCTGTATAGGGGTCCCAGCTGTGGGAGAGTTACTCTGTTTTCCTAAGGATCAGTTTTCTGATTTGAAAATTGAAGTCATGAATGCAAGCACCAATGAATTAGCTACAACTACCTAGTTACCACTGCCCATCCAAGACCCTCTCAAATCCCCGCACTCAAAACACACTGCAACTCATCCCATCTGGAGAGACCCTTCCCACACACAGGGAAGCACCTTTAACCACTGTAAGTCTAGGGCCAACTGTGCATCCACCATACAGAAATCAAAATTCACCCTTAAGAATCAGCCTACTCACCAGTTAAAGGGAGGTTTTTCTAACGCACTCCTTGGCTGATAGACAACCATATTATGGTGTCCAACCATCATAAATTCATTTGCTGATAGTTTTAAATGTTTGGTAAATACTTACTTTCTTTTTCCTTTTTTTAAAGGACTCCTCTCTTAGCAGGAACAAGAGCAGGCAAGAGCAGTGGTGGTGAGAGGGTTCAAATTGCAGCTCTGTCATTTACTGGTGATGTGAGCCTGCAGGGGTTGTTTATCCTGTGTTTAAATTTCTTCATTTGGAAAGAGTAGTTGGAACTTCCCTGGTGGTCCAGTGGTTAAGACTTTGTCTTCCAGTGCAGGAGTGCAGGTTCAATCCCTGGTCAGGGAGCTAAAATCCCACATGCCTGGTCGTCAAAAACACAAAACATAAAACAGAAGCAATATTTTAACAGATTCAGTAAAGACTTTATATGTTCCACATCAAGAAAATCTTTTTTAAAAGTGTGGTTAATAATAATATCCACCTTATAGTCTTGTCATGAGGTTTACGGGTAAACATACATATATAAAGGTCTTGGCATGGAGACTGACATATCTATTCTTGATATTATCTCTACTTAGTCTCTTTTCTTAAAATGTAAACTTTCCCCCCTTCTTTATTTTGTGTTCCCACTTTCTAGCCAGCCCCAGGAGCAAGCACCAAGAAAACTTCAGTTTTCTGACTTAATTCCCTCTCGACTGATTACTTCCTTATGATTTTCTCACACCATTTAAAGTTTATGGTCACTAGCATATTTCTATTTACATATGCCATTTATTATAAAATAAATCATCAATTTAAGTAGCTTTTCAGAGAGGAACATTTAAAAATCACTACCATAGTTAACATATGCATTTTGTCTACATCCAATTTCCAAAACCTAAACATATACATATGTTTTTAAAAAGACTGTAGTTTATAATAGTGTATTGTATATTCGAAAGTTGCTAACAGAGTAGATCTTAAACGCTCTCCTCACAAGAAAAAAAAGTGGAACTGTGTGGTGACATATTAAGTAGACTTATGGGGTGATCATTACACAATGATACATATATTGAATCAGTATGTGGTACATCTGAAACTAATATAATATTATATGTCAATTATATCTCAATTTTTTAAAGTGAGTATTAATACGTTGAATTCATATGTATGACAAGGGAAGGGGATAAGGGAACCCTCTCATATGTGGACCACAAAGCTCAGTTGGCCATCTTGCAAAGAACTGAAATTTAATTGGTTATAAAGAAGAACCAGGCAAAAGAATATACATAATTTAGTATGAGCCATTGTTTCTGGGGAAAAAAAATAAACAAATTAAAATGTATCCGCTCACCATATAACATTGTGCTCAGTCTCTCAATCATGTCTGACTCTTTGTAACCCTATGGACTGTGGCCCACCAGGCATCTCTGTCCATGGAATTTTCCAGGCAAGAATCCAGGAGCGGGTTACCAGTTCCTACTTCAGGGGATCTTTTTGACCGAGGGACTGAACCCACGTCTCTTATGTCTCAGCACTGGCAGGCAGATTCTTTACCACTGTGCCACCTGGGAAGCTGTCTTTTAAGCGGCAGCAAATGGTTTTATTCTTTGAGATTTTCGGTGGTAAAATAAGCATAACAAGTCATTACCATTTTAATCATTTTTAAACGTACAGTTCAAGGGATTACATACATTCATGAGATTGTGTAATCATCACCACTATCTATCATCATCCCAAACAGAAACTACTACTACTCTACTTTCTGTCTACATGAATCTGCCTATTCTATCTATTCTAAATACTGTATACATGGAATCATACAATACTTGTCTTATGTGTCTAGCTTACTTCACTTACCATCTTTTTAGGGCTCAACCATGTCATAGCATGTATCAAAACTTCATTCCATTTTAAGCCTGAATATTTCACTATGTGTATGTATGACACATTCATTGATAATAAACATTTTATCATTGCCATCCCTTACTGTTGTGATAAAGTTTTATTGAAAATGGGTGTACAAGTATCTGGGTCCCAGTTTTCCATAATTCGGGGTACCCAGAGTGGCAACCCACTCCAGTACTCTTGCCTGGAAAATCCCATGGACGGAGGAGCCTGGTAGGCTACAGTCCATGGGGTCGCTAGGAGTCAGTCAGGACTGAGCGACTTCACTTTCACTTTTTACTTTCATGCATTGGAGAAGGAAATGGCAACCTACTCCAGTGTTCTTGCCTGGAGAATCCCAGGGACAGTGGAGCCTGGTGGGCTGCCATCTGTGGGGTCGCACAGAGTTGGACATGACTGGCACCCTACTCAAGTACTTTTGCCTGGAAAATCCCATGGATGGAGGAGCCTGGTAGGCTGCAGTCCATGGGGTTGCTAAGAATCGGACACGACTGAGCTACTTCACTTTCACTTTTCACTTTCATGCACTGGAGAAGGAAATGGCACCCGACTCCAGTGTTCTTGCCTGGAGAATCCCAGGGATGGGGAAGCCTGGTGGGCTGTCGTCTATGGGGTCGCACAGAGTCAGACATGACTGAAGTGACTTAGCAGCAGCAGAAGCGACTTAGCAGCAGCAGCAGCAGAGTGAAATCGCTGAATCAAACGGTAGGTCTAACTTAGCCTTTGAGAAATCACAAAATCCACAACAGCTGCAACATTTTACATTCCCACCAGCAATGCACAAGGGTTCAAATTTTCCCACATCCTTAACATATCATTCTCCCTTTTTGTCCTTTTAAAATAGTCATCCTGGGACTTCCCTAGCAGCCCAGTGGTTAAGACTCTACACTTCCATTGCAGGGGGCACAGGTTCGATTCCTGATCAGGGAACTAAGACCCTGCATGCCACTGTATACAGTCCAAATAAAAAAAAATTAAAATAGTCATCCTAAGGAATATGAAGCGGAATCTAATTGTGGTTTTGGTTTGCATTTTCTTAATGGCTAGTGGTGCTGAGCATCTTTTCATGTGCTTATTGACCTTCTATATGTCTTCTTTAGAGAAATAACTATTCAAGTTCTTTGTGCATTGTCCATATTTAAATTGGGTATTTTGCTGTCACTACTGAGTTGCAGGAATCTTTGATATATTCTACATAACATCTCTTACCAAATATACAATTTCCAAGTATTTCCTTCCATTATGTGGGTTGCTTTTGTACTGTCATGATAGTGTCCCTTTCTTTATCCCTAAGTGAAATTTTCATTTAAGCTATGATACTTTCTAGCTCCAGAATTTGTTTGATTCCTTTATATAATTTCTCTTTTTTTTGCATTCTTATTTGTTTTCATGTTGTTTTCCTGATTCCCTTTAGTTTTTATTCATGTTTTAGTTCTTTAGCTTTTCAAACATATTTGACAGCTAATCTTTTTATCATGGGTGTTTTTTTTAATTGATAAATAATCTATTCTATTTTTTAAATTTATTTATTTTAATTGGAGGCTAACTACTTTACAATATTGTGATGGTTTTTGCTATATACTGACATGAATCAGCCATAGGTGTACATGTGTTCTCCATCCTGAAGCCCCCTCCCACTGCCCTCCCCATCTCATCCCTCTGGGTTGTCCCAGTGCACCGGCTTTGAGTGCCCTGTTTCACGCATTGAACTTGGACTGGTGCTCTATTTCATACATGGTAATGCACATGTTTCAATGAATTCTCTCAAGTCATCCCACCCTCACTTTCTTTCATAGAGTCCAAAAGTCTATTCTTTATATCTGTGTCTCTTTATCTGTCTCACATATAGGGACATTGTTACCATCTTTTTAAACTCCATATATGCATTAATATACTGTACTGGTGTTTTTCTTTCTGACTTACTTCACTCTGTATGTGAAGTGAAGTCGCTCAGTCGTGTCCGACTCTGCAACCCCATGGACTGTAGCCTACCAGACTCCTCAGTCCATGGAATTTTCTAGGCAACAGTACTGGAGTCGATTGCCATTTCCTTCTCCAGGGGATCTTCCCAACCCAGGGATCAAACCCGGTTCTCCCTCATTGCAGGCAGATGCTTTACCGTCTGAGCCACCAGGGAAAACAACAGGCTCCAATTTCATCCACCTCATTAGAACTGACTCAAATGCATTCTTTTTAATAGCTGAGTAATATTCCATTGTGTGTATGTACCACAACTTTCTCATCCATTCGTCTGCTGATGGACATCTAGGTTGCTTCCATGTCCCAACTACTGTAAACGTGCTGCGATGAACACTGGGGCACACGTGTCTCTTTCATTTCTGGTTTCCTTGGTGTGTATGCTCAGCAGTGGGATTACTGGGTCATATGGCAGTTCTATTTCCAGTTTTTTAAGCAGTCTCCACACTGTTCTCCATAGTGGCTGTACTAGCTTGCATTCCCACCAACAGTGTAAGAGGGTTCCCTTTTCTCTGCACCCTTACCAGCATTTATTGTTTGTAGAGTTTTGTATAGCAGCCATTCTGACTGGTGTGAGATGGTATCTCATTGTGGTTTGGATTTGCATTTCTCTGATAATGAGTGACGTTGAGCATCTTTTCATATGTTTGTTAGCCATCTGTGTGTCTTCTTTGGAGAAATGTCTGTTTAGTTCTTTGGCCCAATTTTTGATTGGGTCATTTATTTTTCTGGTATTGAGCTGAATGAGCTGCTTGTATATTTTTGAGATTAATTCCTTGTCAGTTGCTTAATTTGCCATTATTTTCTCCCATTCTGAAGGCTGCCTTTTCACCTTGCTTATATTTTCCTTCATTGTGCAAATGCTTTTAAGTTTAATTAGATCCCATTTGTTTATTTTTGCTTTTATTTCCATTACTCTGGGAGGTGTGTCATAGAGGATCTTGCTGTGATTTATGTCAGAGAGTGTTTGCCTGTATTTTACTCTACGAGTTTTATAGTTTCTGGTCTTATGTTTAGATCTTTAATCCATTTTGAGTTTATTTTTGTGTATGGTGTTAGAAAGTGTTCTAGTTTCATTCTTTTACAGGTGGTTGACCAGTTTTCCCAGCACCACTTGTTAAAGAGATTGCCTTTTCTCCATTGTACATTTTTGCCTCCTTTGTCAAAGACAAGGTGTCCATAGGATGTGGATTTATCTCTGGGCTTTCTATTTTGTTCCATTGATCTATATTTCTGTCTTTGTGCCAATACCGTACTGTCTTAATGACTGTACCTTTGTAGTATAGTCTGAAGTCAGGCAGGTTGGTTCCTCCAATTCCATTCTTCTTTCTCATGATTGCTTTGGGGCTATTTGAGGTTTTTTGTCTTTCTATACAAATTGTGAATTATTTGTTCTAGTTCTGTGAAAAATACCGTTGGTAGTTTGATAGGGATTGCATTGAATCTATAGATTGCTTTAGGTAGTATATAGTATACTCATTTTCACTATACTGATTCTTCTAATCCATGAACATGGTATATTTCTCCATCTATTTGTGTCATCTTTGATTTCTTTCATCAGTGTTTTTAGTTTTCTATATATAGGTCTTTTGTTTCTTTAGGTAGATTTATTCCTAAGTATTTTATTCTTTTGCTGCAATGGTGAATGGGATTGTTTCCTTAATTTCTCTCTCTGTTTTCTCATTGTTAGTGTATAGGAATGCAAGGGATTTCTGTGTATTAATTTTATATCCTGCAATTTTACTGTATTCATTGATTAGCTCTGATAATTTTCTGGTGGTGTCTTTAGGGGTTTCTATGTAGAGGATCTTGTCATCTGCAAACAGTGAGCTTTTTACTTCTTCTTTTCCAATCTGGATTCCTTTTATTTCTTTTTCTTCTCTGATTGCTGTGGCTAAAACTTCCAAAACTATGTTGAATAGTAGTGGTGAGAGTGGGCACCCTTGTCTTGCTCCTGACTTTAGGGAAAATGCTTTCAATTTTTGCCATTGAGGATAAAGTTTGCTGTGGGTCTTCAGTTCAATGTTAAGCCCCTTAAAAACAGTGACTGTTATTTTTCTCTACTTAATGGAATTCTGTGTCCTTAGATCATATAATGGAAAAAGGATATGCTCTGTTGAAACCTGAGTTCAAATATTATCTCCTACTCTATGATTCTGTACAGTTCCTTTGACCTCAACCTCCCTGCTTCCCAGATTCCTCAAAAAGTTTGTCAGGATAATAACTGTGAAAGAATGGATGTAGAAATAAATGCTTGCTACACAATAGGTACTCAGGAAACATTTATTGCATGCAATCTGTGGTAAGGAATAAATTCTTATCTAAATGATGCATATCTATTCATTGTCTTTTTCTTTAAAGGTTTTTTTTTTATGTACAATTTTTAAAGACTTTACTGAATTTATTACAATACTGCTTCTATTTTATGTTTTGGGGTTTTTTGGCCTAGAGGTATGTGCAATCTTATCTGCATTGGAGGGTAAAGTCTTAACAACTGGACTGCCAGGAAAAGTCCCTTTTCCATTTTTCTAGTTAACTGTTTCCTGTGTGTCAAGCAAGATATGAGATCCATCAGTTCAGTTCAGTTCAGTCACTCAGTCATGTCCGACTCTTTGCGACTCCATGAATCGCAGCACGCCAGGCCTCCCTGTCCATCACCAACTCCTGGAGGGCTAACCCAAACTCATATGTTTTTTAGTCCAGCTGATATTGCTTTGGTGCTACCACTTGGGTCCTCAAGTTGCCTCTGTCTGAGCCTACTTCTACGTTCCACCCTGTCTGCCTAGAAAGTCAGATTAGGGAAACCTCAGCTCTATGGACAATAGATAATTTACTTTAGGACACTCAGACTTTCTCCACGTCCTAAGTGTCCAGCTCTCAAGCACAGTAGATTCAGCTTAGGGGAAGAAAGTGAAACCACCACACTAATCCTTCTTTGAAGCCTCTGTGAGTCCTAAATCCAAGTTCTTAATGTGCATTTGTATACTTGTACCTTGTGTATTTTTGACATACCTCATGATTAATTTGGCCAACTCTGAAATTCAGCAGACTTTACCACCCAGCCATGGCAGTCCTAGACCAGGTGTGCCTCACCTGAGAAGCAGGGCCCATTCTCTCAAGTCTCTGCTGTAGAAAGAGAGGGTAAGGGGAGTGCTTTGGAGGATGTAGGAAGCTTGGGGAGAAAAAGGGCTGTGTTATCCATCCATTCCAACTCCCAACCCCCAGTTTACTAATCAGAACAATCATTTCTCATTCAAGGATACCTTGATTTACAAATCTTCCTGGATATTTTAGTTCTTTTGAACAGAAACAGTCTGGACAAGGAGGGGGCCTTTCCAAGTGGAAGGATCAGAGGCTGCCAGTCCAGGGAGGTGGAAGGCTGTGACCCAACCTTCCAAGAGAAGAAAGGACAGTGACGCTCTGTTTGCCCTGAAGCAGCGGAAGGAAAACCACAGCCTGGCACATGTCACCCCTGATCCTCCCCTCCCACCAGTGCCCTAGTAACTGTTGCTGACAACAGAACGTGGATGGAACAGTCACTTGCATGAAATTACTGCTCCTACTTGGGATAAGATAAAAGTCACTTCTCTTCTGTGAGTTACAAGGTGATCAGTGGATCATGGGTGGTGGTGTGTGATGGCTCGGGAACTAAACCACCAGGTATTGAAGCTCAGCCACATGTTCTTGGACCAATTCTTATCCTCCCAATGCCTCAGTGTCTTCATCTACAATAAAGTGATTTATCATAGTGCCAACTTCATAGGGTTGTTTTGAGGCTTAAATAAGTTATTATAGCTAAAGTTCTTAGAGGACTTCCTTTATGGTCCAGTGATTAAGAATCCACCTGCCCACGCAGGATACAAAGGGTTTGATTCTTGGTCCAGGAAGATTCCACATGCCTTGGGGCAACTAAGCCCATGTACCACAACTACTGAGACTGTGCTCTAGGGCCTGAGAACGGCAACAAAGACCCAGGGCAGCCAAAAATTAAAGAAATGAATAAACAAAATGTAAAACAAACATAAGTAAAAATACTTAGAACAGTATTTCTGAGTGCTCCGTAATTGTTAACTATTATTATTATCTAATTCTCAATTGTTTTCACTAAGGAGAGGATGAAGAGACATGAAACTGTCCAGAAATTGTCTTGTCATCCAGAAATACACTCTCTTACATTTATATTGTTCACTTTACAACCCTAACCTTCTCAGATTTGGGTTGAACTGGTACACTAGACTTCAATACATCAAAGAGTATTCATAAGAATACACGGAAAGACGACAGTGGAAGAAGAGATGTGAGTTTAACAACCCTCTGTTAACTGTGCCCATGGGTCATTCTAACTCCTGTTTTCTTTTCTTTCTAAGCAGCTGTGTCTGTACCCACAACCAAAGTCACAGCTCACCCTTCTCTGTATGTGAGGGTGGGCAGGTGTAGAGCTTACAAGCCTCTAAAGCCAAGGGCTTTCCTCCCCTTTCACAGGGACGGGGACTGTGGGCCTGGGGATGGATGAGACAGATGCTGGGCGTGTACTTTGTGCTCTGGGGGCTGGCGCTGGAGTGCGGGTGAGAATCGCATTGTTGGCAGCTTACAAGGGGCCTGGGAGGACAACAGGGCCGAGCAGGAGAGAGCAAACCAGTCCCACGTGAGGGACGGGGAGCCAGCTTGAAGATCAGACCAGCACCAAGGCAAGGCCAGAGCAGCACAGTGGAGCTCATGGGCCATGAGGGAGATACCCACTGCAGGGCACGGGGTAGTGACAGAGGTTCACCAGCCCCACAGGCTTTCAGGAGGGGTCTCTGCTGAGAAACTAAGGGTGGCGATTGGATTAATCCCCAGGCTGTCAGAGAAGTGAGGAACATGCTTGAGAACCTGCACATGGGTTGAAGCAGTGCTCTAGTCCCTGAACAGACTGTCAGGCTGCCTGGGGGAGCCTAAGCACTAGTCCTAGACAGGACACTGAGTCAGGGCCCTGCCAACCCTGCAGCCTGCCTTCTTTTGGGACACTGTGAGTACATACACACGTTCATTTGGAATGTAATAATTATTGCTACCATTTATTAAATGTCTACTTTGCCAAGAGCTGTGTGGTTTGTTTTGTTTTATGTTTTTAAAGATTTTTTAGATGTGGACCGTTTCTTAAGTCTTTATTGAATTTGTTACAATATCCCATCTGTTTATGGGGTTTTTTTGTTTGTTTGTTTTGTTTTGCTATTTTTGCCACCAGGCATGTGGTACCTTAGCTCCCCAACCAGGGACTGAACCCGCACCCCCTGCATTGGAAGGCGAAGTCTTAACCACTGGAGAGCCAGAGAAGTCCCAGGAGCTGTGTTAAGAGACTCACATGTACCACTTCATTTGATGCTGATAATAACCTCCCGAGAGAGGCCCTGCTCTACCCTCCACGGCCCTCCCGGGTGCAGACTCCAGGCTTGGGTCCAAGGGACTTAGCCTGCTGCAGTCCCCTTGTACCAAGGACCAGAAGCACTGTGTGCCAGTCCAGGAAAGGTGCATAGTCAGTATTTGCTGGATATTTATCTCTGCTTTCAAGAGAGGACACTGCAAACTAGAAAGGTACAGTGACTTTCCACAGTGACAGAGGTTACAAGGAAAAGTTAGAATCCAAACCAAGCCCTGGCGACTGTGTTTACTTTTCCATCTTTCTCTTCTGGGTAGAGTGGAAAGCATGCTGGCTTGGCCATGAAGACCCCAGCTTCTACTGCCAGTTCTGCCTCTAGGGGTGTGGGCTCTAGTCACCTCCACCACAAATTAAAGGGCCAGAGCAGCTGCCGTCCATGGGGCCTTCCAGCACTTGGGTCCTGTGGCTGCCACAGATGGGGTGGGTGGATTGCCAGGGACAGGGTCTGAGTCACAGTGGACACTCCCCAGGAAACAGAGACTTGGCAAGGTCAGTTGATGGGTGGCCTGACCCAAATCTTGGAAAATGTGGGGCAAGAAGAAGCTGCCGCAGAGAAGCAAAGGCCGACGAATGGGGGGAGCACCTCTCTTCCCATCGGGAGGGCATGTCCCATCCTCACCTCGGGGGAAGCGGCCACTGCTGCTCAGACCCAGAGCAGCGGGTGTCCTGCAGCCTTGGGGCTTCAGCACTCGCTGTTTTCAGAGCCTCATGTCCAATCTCATGGGTAATCACCCCCAGTGATTAGAGCTGGGTGATGTCTGAGGATGACAAGACTCTGAATTCTCAATATTAATTTCAGCTACATTCGCAAATTCCCCTTCGTTACAGTTTCATTTGAAACACTCTTGCTCAGTGAGGATCTTCCATTTCAAACACAGTGGCCCAGAAGAGTGAACTCTGAGACGACCAGGCTGTCACTCTGAGTTATGTGTCATACTAAAGATGCCTAGTATTAGACTTTACAAGGTTTTACTGCCTCGGCTTTCATATTATTAGTGAGAACGACTTGTGTGTGTTTGTACAGGCTTCCTCCCAGCAGATCCTGTCCTTTTCTTCCAAGGAAATCCACAGCAGCTCACAGGCAGTGTTTTCCTCCCTCTCTTCTGTTCTGTGGCTGCCCTTGTTCAATGAGGCAAAGAAACCTGGGTTACATAAGAGCAGGAACCTGCACCCTTTTGGGGAGACAGGGGCTCCTTTCATAACTTGGTGAAACCTCTTCCATCCTCCCATTCCTAATTCACATGTGCACCTACAACATGCCACATGCAAGTTCTAATGGTCTAGGACTGCCTAAAACCCAGCCATAGAGGTCTCCTGTTGTTATTGTTGTTGTTATTCAGTCGCTCAGTTGTGTCCAGCTCTTTGCGACCCAGGCAATGGCACCCCACTCCAGTACTTTTGCTTAGAAAATCCCATGGACAGAGGAGCCTGGTAGGCTGCAGTCCATGGGGTCGCTAGAGTCAGACACGACTGAGCTACTTCGCTTTCACTTTTCACTTTCATGCATTGGAGAAGGAAATGGCAACCTACTCCAGTGTTCTTGCCTGGAGAATCCCAGGGACGGGAAGCCTGGTTGGCTGCCGTCTATGGGGTCGCACAGAGTCAGACACAACTGAAGCGACGCAGCAGCAGCAGCAGACTGCAGCACACCAGGCTTTCCTGTTCTTTACTATCTCCCGAAGTTTGCTTCAACTCATCTTCACTGAGTTGGTGATGCCATCCAACCGTCTCATCCTCTGTTACCCCCTTCTCCTCCTGCCCTCAATCCTTCCCAGCATCAGGGCCTTTTTCAAAGAATCGGCTCTATGCAGCAGGTAGTTAAAGTATTGCAGCTTTAGCATCAGTCCTGCTAATGAATATTCAGGGTTGATTTCCTTTAAGATTGACTGGTTTAATCTCCTTGCTATCCTAGGGAGTTTCAAGAGTCTTCTCCAGGACCACAGTTCAAAAGCATGAATTCTTCAACACTCAGCCTTCTTTATGGTCCAACTCTCACATCTATACATGCCTACTGGAAAAACCATTGCTTTGACTATACAGACCTTTGCTGGCAAAGTGATGTCTCTGGTTTTTAATATGCTGTCTAGGTTTGTCATAGCTTTTCTTCTAAGGAACAAGCATCTGCTTGGTTAAAAACTGGGTCATTTTAACCCATGACTCAGAACAATGAGACATCATCATGCAAAAAAAGAAAAAAATTAACCTTGACCCTCATCTCACATCTTATACAAATATTCACTCCAAAGGATCAGAGGCTTAAAAGTAAGTGCCAAACTAGAAATACTATTAATAGAAGAAAATATGAGAGAAAAACTTTGTAACCACAGGTAAAGCAGACTTCTTAGCTATGACACCAAGAGTGGAGCATAAAAGAAAAAAAGTGACCATCTGGACTTCACTGAAACCAAAAGTTTTTACTCTTCGGAAAATATTATTAAGAAAATAAAAAGACAAACCACAAACTGGGAAAAAAAAATATCTGCAGAACACTTAACTGTGTCCTCTTCTTAAGAAACTTGCCTGGGGACTTCCCTGGAGGTCCAGCGGTTAAGACTCCGCACTCCCAATGTGGGGGCAGGGGTTCAATCCTCAGCTGGGGAACTAAGACTCCACATGCCATGTGGTACAGCCAAAAATGAAAAAGAAACTTGCCTGGAAGTCCTGCCTGGAAAAGTTTGCTTGCCTTTCATGTGAACT
Source organism: Bubalus bubalis (assembly GCF_019923935.1). Classification (NCBI taxonomy): domain Eukaryota; kingdom Metazoa; phylum Chordata; class Mammalia; order Artiodactyla; family Bovidae; genus Bubalus; species Bubalus bubalis. Next base: position 117,414,694 of record NC_059161.1, on the reverse strand, counting down.
CTTGGCTAGAGGTGGCCTGGGGAAGACTGCCTTTCAGCTGGCCATAACGTTTCTGGAATATCACCGGGTTTTGTGACCAAGGCAGGAGAAGGGAATGTACATGGGGTAGGCAACCAGGAGCAAGCCTTGTCTGCAGTGCAAACTTTTGGGAAGCTCAGCAGGTGGTAACAAAGTGCTCCCCACGATCTGGCCCTGTCCCTAGGGCAACACTGTCTCCAGCCTGGAGCTCCACAGGACAGGCCTTATACACAGGAAGCCCTGGAGGAAGACGTGTGTGCAGACTGCAGGGGCCAGGGCTGCACAGGTTGGGAGGGAGATCCCCTGGGGGGAGCCATCTGTCCGTACATGCATGGAGGCAGTGATCCTGAACTTGGCCTTCACAACAAGGAGCTTCAGGACCCCAGTGGGGAGAGGAGGCAGACAACCCAAGACATGAGAGCAGGCAGTAGGATGCAGCCTTCAAGGACTAAGAAGGCGATGTGCCTGGCGTGGCCGTATGGGTATGCTGAGAAGTAGAGTTGAAGTTGGTCTGAGCCAGGTCCAGGCAAATCCCAAAAGCCAGATAGAGAACTTGGGACTTGATGACAGAGTGGGTGGACCCTCCTTTTAGAACCAAAGGGATGACTTGATGAAAGGAGAGCTCTTCAGATCTGCTCTTCCTTCTCCAGAGAGAGCCCTGGTCATCGACTTTCTTCCTTCTCACCCTTAGGGAAGATACACTCATTTACTTCAGTGGAAGAAAACCCCTCCTGCTGCACCAACCACAGGCATCAGGAAGCGATCCCCATCACTCATCCTCTTCCTGCAGAGCCAAAGGACAACATCCCTCCCCAGACCCCAAATGTATTAGCCAGGGGTCAGAGTTGGCCTTCTCTTCTATTATTATTGGAGTATAGTTGCTTTACAATGTTGTTTTAAGTCTCTGCTGTACAACAAAGTGAATCAGCTATATGTAAACTTATGTCCCCTCCCTGTTGGACCTCCCTTCCCACCTCCCCCATCCCACCCCACCTAGGTCATCACAGAGCACCAAGCTGAGCTTCCTGTGCTATACAGCAGCTTCCTAATCTTCCAATTCATCCCACCCTCCCCTCACCTTTCCATGTCAACACATCCATTCTCTACATCTGCATCTCTATTCCTGCCCTGCAAATAGGTTCATCTGTATCATTTTTCTAGACTCCACATACATGTGCTAACACTGTCATTCAAAAAGATACATGCACCCCAGTGTTTGCTGCAGCACTCTTTACAAGAGCCAGGACACGGAGGCAGCCTAAATGTCCCGTTGTCAGATGAATGCATAAAGATGTGGTACGTATACACAATGGAGTATTACTCAGCCATTAAAAGGCATGAAATTGGGTCATTTGTAGAGATGTGGATGGACCTAGAATCTGTCATATAGAGTGAAGGAAAGAGAGTTGGTGCTCTGGACACACCCCAAGTGGTGGGGCTGACAGACAAGCCCTGCCATTCGTTCCCCTGACCCCAGCTCTGCCCTGAATGCCTCCCACTGAGCCCTGCCCATTGTGACCCTCATTTCTCTGCTGCTGTGTATTCTTCATTGCAGTTATTTTTCCCTGTCCTCACTTAGTACTTATTTAGGCCTGATTTCACCTGGGAAAAAGGGCTGGGCATAAACAAGAACCCACTGTGACAAGCCATAACCAGATCCCTCAGGACAATGGGTGATGCGGGGAGAGAGGCATCAGAAACATGAGGAGCCATAAAACGCTCATGTAAGGAGGTGGTGGCCTGGAGGCATGGCAATAGAGACAAGAGTGTACACATCAAACACACACAGAGATGATGACCCTCACAGTCTCAGGCAGAGAGCAGGGAGATTACAGTCCAGGGTGGAGACCACGACCCCACCCAACAGCTGGCCAACCACGTAAGGTGGGTCTTGGGGTCGGAGGCTCTGTTCATCTCGGAGTGATATTTCCCTAAGCTTGAGGTCACTTCCGCCAGCAAAGCAAAACTCGAAGGAAATGACATCATGCTGACGTGTGAGGCAGCTGCTCCTGTGTGAAAGCCAGAGGGGGAAGCCCAGTGACTCTGAAAGCTTTTAAAGGTTTCCTGCTCTGCTAATAAAGCATCAGAGGAGAGCCATGCCTCGTGCGTGTATCTGTCCCAGGGTCACCATGGTGATGCTGTGTATGTTTGCAAGGCTGGAAGCATCAGAGATAGAAAAGGAAGCCAGGGTGGACCAGAGTAGGCAGCCCTGCAGGAATTTCCCTCTGATCCTCCACAGGCCATCTGTTAACAGAAAATTAATGTGCCTGTCTGAGTTTTGTCATCCAACCTGCCATTTCCACAGCTGAAGGAGGGAAAAAAGTCACAAACCATAAAAGTCTTTCCTGGGAGTATTCAGGTAAACCCATCTTCCCAAGCAGAGTTAGGCACGTAGGGATGTCCTAGTGAGAGAACCTCCTGCATGTCAGTTCTGAAGATGAGGGGCACACGAACACAGTGGGGGTGGAGGCGTGGGTCTCTAGGATGGTGGGTGGGCCTGCTGTCACTGGGGGGCCGGCAGCACACATGTCAGGAAGCACCCATGATGTCCTGACAGCCTGGACCCGTGCATCCATGAGGGATCTCATTTCTAGATAAGAACCGTCCCCTGAGGACTGATGGTCCCACAGACAAGAACCTTGGTGTTCGCAGCAATTCCTCAAGCAAGACAGTCAGCCTTTTAACCATTCTTTGTCTTCTCAATCACCTCCCAACTTTCCCTTAAATTGAAGGAAGCATACACTAGATAACAGAGGATTCTGACCAGCATTGAGTCTGATGATGGGCCAATGTCTCTATCATGTAAACTTACTTTTAGGTGAATCACATAACATACATATGGTGGCCAACATTTAATCCAGTGTCTGACTCAAAATATTAGGAACTCAAAAATATTTGTCAAACAGATGAGTAATGTTTCCATAGGTAGATGGGCCAGTGTTGAGGAAATATGGAAAAGATTCCCACCTAGACGTCTGGTGAGGTGGCCTGCATGGGGTACAGAGAGACTGCTGAACAGGATGCAGGGAGGCTGTTAGCCGTGCTTCTAACCCACCCCTCCTTCCTTACACATATTCATTCCTGCACAAACTTCAGGCTCATGAAGATCAAAATTTCCCTGGAAATGTACTGGTAAATCTCAGTTGACTGGTAGAATATCTTTCCTACAATGAAGACCTAAGATTTGGGCAGAGAAATGAAAGAGAAACAGACTTGCGGCAGGCTAAAAATAACGTAAAATATACAAAACATCATAGCATTTTCCTATAAGTAGTAAAAGCAACTTCCTAGGATGGCAGCAAAGCCCCAGATAAAAAGTGCACTGAAATGCATTTTCCAGGAGGTCTGAAACAAGTCTGAGTACTTTTTCAAATTTACATGTGGCTTTGTTGATGTCCGATTTTGTTTCAGGCCAAGTAATAAAGTCATTCAGTCATTTAACAAATGTTTATATCAAACATTTATAATCCAGAGCAGTGGTTCTCTCCCAGGACAATTCTATCCCCCAGGGCACATCGGTAACATTGGAAGACATCTTTGATTATCACAGCTTGGTGGAGGGTGCTGTTGGCATCGAGGAGAGGCCAAGGATGATGCTAAACACAGAACAGACCCCAACAAGACAGAATAATCTGGCCCAAAATGTTGAAGAACCTCATAGAAGGAGATCTATATAGCAGGGAGAAATCTATATAGCACATAATGAGGTTTCTATTCAAGTCCTGGAGAGTTAGAGAAGGCTTATCAAACGAAGTGATAAGTATACTGATACAAGAAGAAGAATCAGGAGTGAACTTAAATGGAAAAGAGTACCACAAGAGGAAGAAACTTAGGCAAAAGCCTGGAAAGGAGCATTTAAAGAACTCTAAATAGGGACTTCCCTGCTGTTTCAGTGGTTAAGACTCTGTACTTCCACTGCAGGGGACACAGGTTCAATTCCTGGTCAAGGAACTAAGATTCCTCGAACTGCATGATGCAACCAAGCACACACAGAGAATGCAAAGAGAGTAGATATTCTCTTAAGCAGCCTTCCCTTACATTAACTCAAGTGAAACAAACCAACTGCTGCCCACAGCACGCTGTGCATGTGTGGCTGTAAGCCTGTGCACTCCTGCCCACCCACCCAGATGAGTTAAATGCTAATCAAGGATAAGCTGGATTCGCTTCCAAAGCTGTTTATGCCAGTTTTAAAATTATCTTATTTGGATAATTTAATTAAACACCATGAAAACTCATGATATAGGATTGTGAAAAGAAAGTTGCTATTTTTATTCTAAGTAGGATGCTTTGAAAGATTTCAAGAAGGTGAATCCTAAAAAGAAAATACTATCAAGTTCAGATCAGATCAGATCAGTCACTCAGTCATGTCCAACTCTTTGCGACCCCATGAATCGCAGCACACCAGGCCTCCCTGTCCATCACCAACTCCCGGAGTTCACTCAGACTCACGTCCATCGAGTCAGTGATGCCATCCAGCCATCTCATCCTCTGTCGTCCCCTTCTCCTCCTGCCCCCAATCCCTCCCAGCATCAGAGTCTTTTCCAATGAGTCAACTCTTTGCATGACATGGCCAAAGTATTGGAGTTTCAGCTTTAGCATCATTTCTTCCAAAGAAATCCCAGGGCTGATCTCCTTCAGAATGGACTGGTTGGATCTCCTTGCAGTCCAAGGGACTCTCAAGAGTCTTCTCCAACACCACAGTTCAAAAGCATCAATTCTTCGGTGCTCAGCCTTCTTCACAGTCCAACTCTCACATCCATACATGACCACAGGAAAAACCATAGCCTTGACAAGACAAACCTTTGTTGGCAAGTTAGGTATGGGTAAAACCAATGGATAAGACTCTTGAGAGTCCCTTGGGCAGCAAGGAGATCAAACCAGTCAATCCTAAAGGAAATCAACACTGAATATTCATTGGAAGGACTGATGCTGAAGCTGAAGCTCCAATACTTTGGCCACCTGATGTGAAGAACTGACTCACTGGAAAAGACCCTGATGCTGGGAAAGATTGAAGGCAGGAGGAGAAGGGGGTGACAGAGGATGAGATGGCTGGATGGCATCATTGACTGAATGGACATGAGTTTGAGCAAACTCCAAGAAATAATGAAGGACAGGGAAGACTGGCATGCTGCAGTCCATGGGGTCACAAAGAGTTGGATACAATGAACAATTGAACAGCAAAACAAAAACAACTTTGATAGTCTACAGGAGAAAACAAAGTCTTTAACATGTAGAAGAATTATTCACTCATATTGCTTCACAATCATTAAGTCTATGACCCACTTTCTGAAAGACTAACTGGAAATCATAAATAGGCCACTATGGGTGTGGTTTCTGCAAGAAAGATGACTCTTGACACCCATCATCTTATTCACACTCCAAGAAGTGTTGGCTCTATTTCAAAACATTGCTGAATAAATACACATTGATGTGCTTGAAGATAAAATATGCATCCTGTGTGCATATCATTTTTTATGATTCTCTATCTTACACAATATCTTGTATTAATTTTTATAGATAACACAACTTCCACTCTATCTGTATACAACTGAGCACAGAGCAAGCAGAGAACCTGGCAATAGATAAGGAATAAGAGGTGAACTCAATGGATGTTGGAATCTGAGCAAACTCCGAGAGATAGTGAAGGACAGGGAAGACTGGTGTGCTGCAGTCCATGGGGTCACAAAGGGTTGGACATGAATGAGCAACTGAACAACGACAGAGAGGTGAACTGGGGCCTGATGAAGAGTCTCTGGGCTACGATGTGTTTGGGCTCTCACAAGAAATGGCAGCCGTGAAAACTGTTTAACCAGGAAGTTACCTGACTGCATACTGTGCCGTGGAAAGGTATCACCTGACTCCAGGGCAGAGCCTGCGTTGAGGGAAGCAGGACGACAGGCCAGCAGTCCAGTTAGGAGATTTGGGGATCACTAATCTGTGGGGATTAGTGTTCTCTGGGATCATTGAATAAAGCAGTGGCACTGAGGATGCAGAGACAGGCATGAATTCAAGGGATATTTATGAATTAGTATCCTGACTGATAGACTGAACATAGCATAGGAAAGAGGCAATGTCAAAAAACACACTTAAGTTTGGGGCTTAGACACCTGAGACGCTGGTGGTGATCTTCCTGAGAAACAAAACAGAATGGAAGAATTCAGTGGGGAGATGATGAGCTCAGTTTTGGACATGCTGAACCTCAGAAGCCTACGGGCCATCCAAGGAAAGACGTTCAGTATTCCGTCGGACTCACGGGTGTGGTGCTTGAAAGAAAGTCTAGGGCTGAATACTTGGACATGTGAGTAATCAGCTTATAGAAAAAAATTTTGGAGTCATAAGAGTAAATGAAATCGCCTGGCAAGGAAATGAAAAGTTGGCCTAAGAGAAGATACATAAAATTTTCTTATGAATCAATAAGAAAAAGAGCTAATGAATATGCAAAAGACATAAGAAAAATAGTTCACAGAAGAAAAAACAAAGCACAAATCAATACATGAAATTCAACTGTCTTACCAATCAAGGAAATTGAATTAATGACATGTGAGCTTTTTCATGCCATTATATTGACAAAAAGTAATGCCGAAGAATGTCAAATGTTGGAAAGGATAAGGATTTCAGGAAGCCATGCTCTACTGGCAGGATTGAACCTTGGTACAACAACTTTGGAAAACACTTTGGCATTGTCTTATGAAGTTTACCCAATAATTCAACTCACACCCGTGACCCTAGATATTCTGGAATATGTGCACCAGGAGACATCTGCCAAAGATCCAGCACAAGTGTTCTTAATAGCACAATACAAGAAGCTACTGACAAGAGACATGACAAAAGGGACACCACCAAGGAAAGGATAAAGCGTGGTACATTCGCAAAAAGCATGGATATGAAGCAGTAAAAAAGCATGAACAATACATGCATGCAACAACAGGAAGGAATCTTGGAAACAATGTTGAATGGAAAAGAAAGAATTCCAAAAGACTTCAGTCAGTATATCATTTTAATAAAACTTAAAAAAAAAGCAAAGTGAACACAATATCATTTCTGTATTTATGCACTGGGGATTGAACAAAATGAAAAATCAAAAAAATGGTAAAGAAAATTTAGGAAAGTGATTCTCTATGGCAGGAGAGAAGAAGCAGGACAAAGGAAGGAGGAGGGGGCATGTGAGTAAATACAAGTTAGGGAATCAGGCTCATGGATACTTACTAGAGCACTGTGATGTGTAACCTGGGGCTTCCCAGGTGGCTCAGATGGTAAAGAATCCACCCACCAATGCAGGAGATGCAGGTTCGATCCCTGGGTCAAGAAGATCCCCTAGAGGAGGAAATGGCTACCTACTCTGGTATTCTTGCCTGGAGAATTCCATGGACAGAGGAGCCTGGAAGGCTATAGTTCATGAGGTCACATCCTGTTCTGGATTCAAACACTGCCTGTTTTTCCCTGGTTAGAGTTACTTTTATCGAGCTGTGTTTGAGGACTTTAACCGCCTTCAGCACACAAACAGACTTGCGCCCCCACCCTAGGATACATACAGCACAGTGGGGGGGTGTGCATTTTGGGGCGATAAAATTATTCATGGCTTCACTCTGTTAATATTTTCCCATCACTCTGACACATTCAATTATTTATTTTCATTCCTTTATGTTACATGCATTTGTGTAAGCCACCTCGTGTGCTCTGTGGAATGAAGCAGGGTGAAAATAATCAAACCGAAAATTCTCTGTCCCACAGGGGAGTAAAACAATTCAAATTCTGTATATTATTTTCCCATTTATGGAGAGAATGCAGAAAAGTGGGCAGTTCCTTTCCTCTGAGGCAGGCTGTTGCAAAAAGTCTTCCAGAGCCCCTGGCAGCCAGGAGGTGACCAGAAAGGCCATTCACAGGCTGTGTCAGAGAACAGACTGGTGTCCCATAAAGTCCCAGAGCTCTGGCTTGTCAGCAGGGGTCTCAGGGGAAATAGATACAGTTCTGAGAAGTCTCCCTGGGATCCTGTGACAGGAACCAGCCTGAGCCCCTGAACCACCTGCTCCATCAGCCTTCTGTTCACCACTGGTATGGCCCCCAGTCCTCCAGGCCAGGGAGAAAAGGGACCCCACACTGCAGCACCCTCACCCCCACCCACTGGTGCCTGGGGAAGCAAGGGTTTCTAGGCAGGGCATTTGTTCCACAGCAGGGCAGGCCAGTCTTCCAAAGACGTCACCTCCAACCGCCAGGAAACTGCGGGGTCTTGCCTGTGTTGTAAGAATTTTCTGCATCCCAGAGCAGTCAGGATCATTGGTCTGACTCTATATTAACATAATAAAATTTACAGAAGTCCCAGACCACAGCCTGAGCCAGCAGTCCTGATTCCCCACCCAGTCCCAGAAGATAAACCAAGCACTGGAATCCCAGTGTCAGACTGGGGGGCAACAGTCTGCCTCCAGCTGTAAGGGAAGGGCTGGAAGAGGCTCCCACCACCTACACTTCCACTTGGTCCATAGATGGCTGTGACCTCACATCTCCATGGTAACCTTGGTCCACTGCTTCCCGTAAGATGGCTGCCACCATCTTGCCTATAAAAATGTTTTTATGTGAAGATGATGAGGGGGTGGGGAGGAGAGACGGAGGAGGGGAAGAGGAGGAGGGGCTGCCCATCATCACAGGGGGTGTGAGGCTGTGACACCCGTCTGTCCTGCAGGACCTGTGCTTATGCCAACATGTCAAAATCACACTGGGGTCATCCGCCTGTCCTCCCCGCTGGAGAAGCCCCAGTGCTCTTTGCAATGAATGAGGGAGAGAAGTGTATCTCCTCCAGGCACATTCAGATCTCAAGAGTCCTTTCTACCACCTCCCCTTCTTATGACCCCTTAGCTCCAGAACCAGTTCTGTGCGGGATGAATCTTTATGAAGTCTGTGCTCAGAAGCAGCTAAAGCTTTGTCTCCAGAAAGATGGCGAGCAGAGAACGGCTCTCTGAAAGTGCCCCCTTCATTCTGATCACACAAGAAATAGGTGAAACACACAAGAAATAGTCTGTGTAACACCTCAGCTATTTTCAAGCGCTTACTGAGTGGCAGCTTGAATTGCCTCTGTTCTGAAACCTCCATGTGATACCAGAGGGAAAAAAAATGAAAAAAAAAAAAAATGCTCTCTTGAGAACAGCAGCAGCAGCAGCACACCCTCTGGACCAAACCTGCCTGCTCAGAGGCCACAAGGTAGAGTCCTTGGGCCCCATGATGTCTGTCCAACAGCCTAGACAAAACAGTGTAGGGTATTAGAGTTTTTGATGAGAGAAATCAGATCCTTGCAATATCCAATAACTCCATAGTTCCTGGTCTACCAGGAGATGTTGTTCAATAACTGTCGTGTCCAACTCTTTGAGACCCCATGATATGCATCATGCCAGCCTTCCCTGTCCTTCACCATCTCCCAGAGTTTACTATAACTCTTGTCCATTGAGTCATTGATGCCATCCAACCATCTCATCCTCATTCTCAGCATCAGGGTCTTTTCCAATAAGTTGGCTCTTTGCATTAGTTGGCCAAAGTATTGGAGCTTCAGTTTTAGCATCAGTCCTTCCAACAAATATATTCAGGGTTGATTTCCTTTAGGATTGACTGATTTAATCTCCTTTCAGCCCAAGGTCCCTGGCTCTCATCTCTTTAAAGACTTTGAAGTCCCTCATCCCTCATCCCCTTAAAACCCCTTCACTCACTGGCCAAGGGATTTCCTCCAGGCTCTTCCTCCTACCTCTGTTCTTACTGATGGAGAGCAGTTGCCATTTTGAAGTCAAATGGTAGAGGTGACAGCATCTGTGAAAAATGTTATTGAAGAATGCAGCTTCCTCCCGCAGGCGCACCCCCAGTTTCCTCCTCTCCTGGGCAGCCCGCCCGCTCCCTCACTTGGCTTCTCCCCAAAACACCCCCTCGCAGATCCCATGGAGGGGCTCCACTGCCCAGACCCCTGCTCTTAAAGCTGTTTAATAAAGGTAAGAAATAATATATGAAGGTATGCACTTTTACCGTTATTATCCTGAGCAGAGAACTCTGCTTCACTACTTGCCAACAGCCAACTAACTGATTTCCAGTCTCAGTTTTACATTACATTTGCAGCGCATAAGCTTTTCTCTAGGTCAGCATCACCAAAGTGTGTTCCTCAAAAGAAAGAGACTTCATGGCTTGAATATACATATTCCTTTGCATAGAGTATGCTCCTACAAGAGTTTCACATGCTTATTCATATTTTAACTTCTCATAAAGCCAGTTTTGCTGGCTTTCACCTATTTCGTATAACATCTACAAGCATCTCTAAGAACAAGACTGCTGGAGAATACTTTCTGGACAATGCTCTCCAAAGCTTATCTTTGAACTGAGATTGCAAGTTGGAATATTTGAGTCCTCTTTATTTTTAGAAAGTGATTATGATGCATACATGTGCTGATTTGCATGCATTCTCAAGACCTTTTTAAATGTTTTACTCTAAGCTTTCTGTATACATTGCAAGTGTACTGTTAAACCCCACCAGGCAGGCAGCATTCTTTATGCTGTACCCACACAGCACATTCTTTCAATCTATCCCTGGAGGATTTTGTGGGGTCCCTCGGCTGAGACGGTAAAGCTTCTGTCTGCCTGCCTGCAATGTGGGAGACCCGGGTTCGATCCCTGGGTCGGGAAGATCCTCTGGAGAAGGAAATGGCAACTCACTCCAGTATTCTTGCCTGGAAAATCTCATGGATGGAGCCTGGTAGACTACAGTCCATGGGGTCACAAAGAGTTGGACACGACTAAGTGACTTCACTTCACTTCACGTCACTTCCTCAACCTTGGTCAACAGAGTGACAACAAGAATTTTTTTTAACTTTTTATTTTTTATTGGACTATAGCCAATTAGCCGGAGAAGGCAATGGCAACCCACTCCAGTACTCTTGCCCGGAAAATCCCGTGGACGGAGGAGCCTGGTAGGCTGCAGTCCATGGGGTCGCTAAGAGTCAGACATGACTGAGCGACTTCACTTTCACTTTTCACTTTCATGCATTGGAGAAGGAAATGGCAGCCCACTCCAGTGTTCTTGCCTGGAGAATCCCAGGGACGGGGGAGCCTGGTGGGCTGCCGTCTATGGGGATGCACAGAGTCGGACACCACTGACGCGACTTAGCAGCGGCAGCAGCAGCATAGCCAATTAGCAGAGCTGTGATAGTTTTCAGGCGGACAGCAAAGGGACTCAGTCATACAAATACATGTATCCATTCTCCCCCAAACTCCCGTCCCATCCAGGCTACCACATAACACTGACCAGAGTTCCCTCTGCTCTGCAGTAGGTCCTGTTGGTCATCCTTTTTTAAATATAGCAACGTGTACACGTCCATCCCACACTCCCTAACTAGCCCTTTTCCCCATTCTTCCTCTTGGCAACCATAAGCTCATTCTTTAAATCTGTGAGTCTGTTTCTCTTTTGTAAATAAGTTTATTTGTATCATTTCCTTTTTAGATTCTGCATATAAGGAACATCATATGATATTTCTCCTTCTAGGTCTGATTTCCTTCACTCAGTATGGCAGTATCTAGGTCAATCCATGTTGCTGATAATGGCATTCTTTCATTCTTTTTAGTGGCTGAGGAATATTCCATCAGAAACCTGTAATTCCTTTTTTCCTTTCTGTAGTTAATTGTTCACAATCACACACTAATGTAAATTAAAGCCACCCTGAGATATCTCTAAATACCTATCAGAATGACCAAAACAAAAACCAGTGGCAGTGTCAAATCCTTGTGAAGAGGAAGAGAAGCAGAATTACCCGTCTGTCCATTGCTAGTGGAAATGTAAAATGTTTTAGCCACTCAGGAAAACACTTGGGCAGTTCTTTCATAAAACTAAACATGCAATACCATACAACCCAGCCATTACAAATCTGGGCATTTATCCCAGAAAACTGAAAACGTAGGTAAGCCCAAAGCACATCTATGAATGATCATTGCCACTTTACATATAATAATCCACTACTGAAAACAGCCCAGAAGTCTTTCTGTAGGTGAAAGGTTTAACAAGTGATGGTACAGGCATATTGAGGAATACTATGCAGTGATGAAGAAGAGAAATGGCAACCCACTTCAGTATTAGAGAAGGAAATGGCAACCCACTCCAGTATTCTTGCCAGGAGAATCCCATGGATGGAGGAGCCTGATGGGCTACAGTCCACAGGGTCGCAGAGAGTCGGACACGACTGAGTGACTTCACTTTCACTTTATGCAGTGATGAAAAAAGGAATGAGCTATATTTTTTTAAAATAATAAAACATGGATGAATCTCAAGAGAATTAGGATGAATTAAAAACACCAATCCCCCAAATTATGTATGGTATGATTCCACCCATATAACCTTCTCAAAATGACGAAGTTACAGAGAGGGAAAAGAGATTAGTGGTTACTATATTAACCTCTACAGTAGGGGTGAGGGAGTGGGAGGAGAGTGGGTTTCCCTATGGGTTTCTCCCTGGGGAGAAAAAGAATCCTTGTGATAAGGAGCTGTTGTGGATCTGGACTGTGATGGCGGACACAAGGACTGACATGTGATAAAATTACATAGAACTAAACACACACACACACAACTTCCCTAGTGGCTCAGTTGGTAAAGAATCTGCCTGCAATGCAAGAGACCTGGCTTGATCCCTGGGTAGGGAAGATCCCCTGAAGAAGGAAATGGCAACCCACTCCAGTACTCTTGCCTGGAGAATTCCATAGATAGAGGAGCCCAGCAGGCTACAGTCCATGGGGTCACAAAGAGTTGGACATGACTGAGTGACTTTCACTTTTCAAACACACATACACGAGTACATGTAAAACTGGGAAAATCTGAATAAGATTGGTGGATTTTACCAACACAATTTTTTGACTGTCATACTGTACTTAGCCTTGCAAAATGTTATCATTGGGGAATCCAGCAAAGAGCACCTGGGATGTCTCTGTATTGCTTTTTAAAAATAAATTTATTTTTATTTATTTGGCTGTACCAGGTCTTAGCTGCAGCATGTGGGATCTAGTTTCCTGACCAGGGACTGAACCTGGGCCCCTTACTTTGGAAGTGTAGAGTGTTAGCCACTGGACCACCATGGAAGTCCATGTCTGTATTGCTTTTTAAAACTGCATATGAGGAATTTAGGAAGATGGTAATGATAACCCTGTATGCGAGACAGCAAAAGAAACACAAATGTATAGAACAGTCTTTTGGACTCTGTGGGAGAGGGTGAGGGTGGGATGATTTGGGAAAATGGCATTGAAACATATATATTATCATTTGTGAAATGAATCGCCAGTCTAGTTTCGACACATGATACAGGATGCTCAGGGCTGATGCACTGGGATGACCCAGAGGGATGGGATGGGGAGGGAGGTGGGAGGGGGTTCAGGATGGGGAACACATGTACCACCGTGGCGGATTCATGTCAATGTATGGCAAAACCAATACAATATTGTAAAGTAAAAAAAATAATAATAATAAATATAAAAAAATAAAAAGTCAGTAAATAAAACTGCATGCGAATCTACAATGATCTCAACTTGAGGGTAGAGACTATACAAAATTTTAAATGTATAAATGAACTTCCCATGCCTCCAATATAGGCAAGATAGCCTACTGATCTGCTAGTCTTATCTCTTCTGGGAGAAAACAAGAAGTAATGTTAATTATAATGAAGGGATTGACGTTAGACAGGGGGGTTTCTCTCAATCAGAAAGAATTTAGAAGATGATGCTAATGACCAGAGGCTCCACAATCTCCCTCCAGAGATGAGACACACATTTGAAAAGCATTTTCACAGGGACTTCTCATTCCCTGGGAGGCCTTCCGCACACTACAAGCCCACCCTTCTCTCTGCTTCACAGCCCTGTGTGTGCCATTTTGCATCACAAACTGTATAACTCCATCATCTTATCTGTCCTCTTGCCCTGGGGGCTCTGTGGGAAGAGGATTTTGCCATAAGGTTGAATAGCACGTGGCCTAACACAAACATGATCAAAATTCAGTCAATTTAAAAATAAAATATCTTGAAAACTGTAAAGAATCCTTTCCTTGGAAAGTTTTCCCTTCTGTTCTTCATGGAGACCAGGGGATGGTTGAGATGACCTCATCGGTCCCTTTCACTAGAGGAGCCAGTGGTCTTCTCTGCAGCTGTTTCTTGTATCAGGGAAGAGCTTCTCACCAATACTTCCTCACTCTGGGATTTTTAGGGCTTTATTTGGGTCTAATTGGTGCTTTCGAACTGTGGTGCTGGAGAAGACTCTTGAGAGTCCCTTGGACAGCAAGCAGATCAAACCAATCAATCCTAAAGCAAATCAACCTCGAATACGCATTGGAAGGACTGATGCTGAAACTGAAGCTCCAATACTTTTGCCACCTGATGCGAAGAACTGACTTACTGGAAAAGACCCTGATGCTGGGAAAGATTGAAGCCAGGAGGATAAGAGGACAACAGAGGATGAGATGGTGGATGGCATCACTGACTCGATGGACATGAGTTAAAGCAAATTCCAGGAAATGGTGAAGGACAGGGAAGTCTGGTGTGCTACAGTCCATGGAGTCGCAGAGTTGGACATGACTGAGCGACTGAACAACAACAAAGGAAATATTAGAGAGATGGATAAATCTAAGTATTAACCAGAAAATTCTCATACCCTCTCACTAATTTAGACAATGAACAAAACAGAGACAGAACACAAACCGGGGTCCACCCACAGTTCTAGTCCATTTACCTCCCTTATGAGCTGGGCTCCAGGGAGCAGCACTTCAGGATGAAAGGATGACCCCTCATGCCACTTGGGGCCCCTCCCAGCACACTGCTGCATTTCCCTGCCAAACCCTAAAGCCTCGGGGCTCCTTTTAGCTCAGGAACATCTGCTCATTTCCTTAAATCCATTTCCAGATTTGATAAATATAAAAGGCAGAACAGAGTCGAGCAGCTCAAGGAAGTGAATGAGGGGATAACGGGTCCCTGTGCCCTGGAAATTTGGCACCGCTGGACTGTGCTAAATTAGGTGCAAAGAAGCCATCTGGCCAACTTAGTTTTAATCCCATCAA
Organism: Bubalus bubalis; assembly: GCF_019923935.1. Classification (NCBI taxonomy): domain Eukaryota; kingdom Metazoa; phylum Chordata; class Mammalia; order Artiodactyla; family Bovidae; genus Bubalus; species Bubalus bubalis. Next base: position 117,399,630 of record NC_059161.1, on the reverse strand, counting down.
GTTGGCTGAAAAATATTCACCAGAAGATTGAAAGTGAAGGGAGACTTTTAAAACAGTATAATTAGATGTGATGCCAGAAAGTCTTGTCATAAGTCAGCTAAGAGCAAGGAAGGAAAATAAAGAAGAAATTGCAAATATAATTAAATAAATACACCACAATAAATGATGATAAACCCAAGCAGGCCTTGGCCTCAGCCCCTGCATTCTTCCAGGCGGTTCACTGTGCTCTGTGTGCCAGGTTGCTTGGCAGGCTGGGCTTAGCTGGGTGGGTTCAGCAGAGCTCAGGAATGTGAGGGGAAGGAGGCAGCCAGGCCCCACAGCCCTGGCAGGTTGTCACAGGGAGGCAAGAAGGGACTGATGGATCCCAGGTAGTGCCTTGTTTCTGGGCACCCTGTACTGCTCCATGTGTACCCGGCCACAGGATGTATGATACAAACTCACCACTTCTTCTCTCCAGGAGAGAAAAAAAATCAAGCTGCAGAAAGCATGTCTAGGGCTAAGCTTATCTGCCTGAATCATTCTGTGTTTACTGACCACTATTCAGCGAACACATTGCATTCTCTAATCTCTGAGAACTTACACAATAAAAGATGGTGTGGATTCCAGATTCTGGCATTTCATGGGGCGGTGCCAGGAAACTCTGGACATCCTTAATTTCAAGCACTGGGATCACTGTAAGATCTCATACCATCCAGGCGCAGACCTCAGGATCAAAATTCCAAAGACAGGGGCCAAGAAGGACCTCTGCCACTGCTCTACCCTGAACAAAGCTCCCAATTAAGGGGAAGGCACCACCTTATCCCTACCTTCACTGGTTTTGCATCTTGCCAGGTAAATGCAGGTGGAGCGTTATCTGCAGAATGGAGCCTATGGAGCAATCATGCTTCATGGAGCTAAAAAGAGCACCAGTCTTAGGGTCCAAAGGCGTAAGTCAGTGTCCGGATCTATCACTTACCAATTCTGCAGTCATGAGCAAGTCACTGAGATCAATCTGCTCCTGTGCAACATAGGATACCATGTCCTACCTCAGTAAATCACACAATGACTTGCAGATGTTGACTGTCCCTACTGTGAAAGCCTCTTGGAAACTTGCTGCAAGTTTCCAAAGAAGGATACCTAGCAAATAGTGTATTCTTCAGCTGAGTCGGGAGAATGGGTTCTGCTTCCTAATTCTCGGTGATCTCGCTTCATTTTGTTGAGCCCCTATTGCTTCACCTGCAAAATAAAAGGATGAGCCTAGACGCTACCGAAGGGCCTTTCCAACACCAGTGTTCCAGTGTGACCCCGTGGACTGTAGCCTGTCAGGCTCCTCTGTCTGTGAGATTTCCCAGGCAAGAATACTGGCGTGGGTTGTCATTTCCTCTTTCAGGGGATCTTCCTGACCCAGGGTTTGAACCCACGTCTCCTACATTGTAGACAGCCTCCTGATTGCAGAGGGATGCTTTACCACTGAAACACCAGAGAAGAGCACCATAACAGTGCATCTAAGAAAAGTTGTCTTGGGAAGGTTGATGTATTGGGTTGGCCCAACAGTTCATTCAGGTTTTTCATAACATCTTACAGAAAATCGTAAACAAACTTTTAAGCCAACCCAATATAACCTGGCCTGGAGAAGTCCATGGACTGTATAGTCCATGGGGTCGCAAAGAGCCGGACATGACTGAGCGACTTTCACTCACCCACTCAGTATAACCTCAAGGACTGTGTGCCGACAGCTCTGGTCCCAGGTCAGGGGCTGGCCAGCTGTGACCTGCTGGGCCACATCTAGCCCACACCAGCTTTTTAAAACAGAGCTTTGTTGGCACACAGCCACGCATGTTCATTTACTGTTGCCTCAGAGTTTCCTCAGTGCGACAACAGAAGAGTGGAGCGGCTCTGACCGAAACCACATGAAAGCAAAGCCTGAAGTATTTACTACTTTACCCTTTGCAGAAAGTTCACTGTCTCCTGCTCTAGATGTTTGCTGGATGGTTTCAACCAAAATATCAAACCAAATCTTGCTGACAGTCTTTTTTTCAGACAGAGAGTGAAAAACTGATTGACAATCTGAGATATGTGTATGCTTTTATATTCAACTAGAATGCAGTTCATGAGTGCCTAAACATAATACAATAAGAATGATAAATTGACTAAAAGGGCATTCATACCTCATATAAATGGTATTGTTTTCCACTGGACAGAAGTTTAAATAGACAGGGTTTTTAGGTTGTTAGAAATAAGGCCTATGTTGTGTTCCAAAGAGAAATACAAATTTCTCATGTAATCTAGATGAGACGAAGGCAGGATTAGTATTTGGAAGAAAATTAATCCTCAGACTGGTATGCAAACCACCCATACCCTGGAGTGTAAACTTCTCAACATTTTCTCATCAACCCACCCTCCACTCATAGAGAAATCAGAGGATGCTTTCTCCCGTTCCCATTCTCCCCACAAAACATATACATACAGCAAAAGGCAGGAGACACTGAACTGTGAGCTCAACAGAAAGAAGGAAAAACTGTGCATTCCTGAAACATTTGCAGCTTTGGAATTTGCAAAGCAGAAGAATCAACCCAAGAACTAGGACTTCATTATCCTGCAGAGGAGAGGGTCCCAGGGAAGAGGTCCACCCCCACCACTACCCCCATCCAACACAGAGTCTGAAACAAGAAGAAAATGGTAAGGAGGAATATAGGAAGGCAGGCCAGCTATCCAGGCAGGGGTCCCCCTGAGAGTTTAGCAGAGACTCTCTTCCCCTTGGTACAGCACAAAATTACATGGGAGCTGGATCAGAATAGGCTTACATGCTGTGTGAGCCTGGGTGTGGGTGTGAGCCTGGGCGTGGGTGTGGACTTGGGCGTGAGCATGAGCCTGAGCCCACGTGGGTGTGAGCATACATTGGTGTGCATTTGCTGCTCCTTCGCCTCCTACATAATTTCCCTGTTGCTGTATGACAAGCCATCCGAATTATTTATTAGCCCACAAATCTAAGCAAAATTAAGCAGGCCTTGGCTGAGCAGTCGCTCCTGGAGTCAGTCACCATCAGTCAGTGGGAGGGTCCGCTGGGAGCTGGGGGCCCTCACAGGCCGTTACAGCCCTCCTGGTGGTTCATCTCACATCTCAGCCCACAGCAGAGCAGAGTGGGGTTTTTAGCAGACAGGAGGCGAGTCCCATTGCACAAGCACTTTTCGAGCCTCATCTCACATCTCATTGGCAAACATGGCACCGGCCAGAGCAAGCTGGCTCACCAAGTTCAGATTCCCAGAGGAGAGCAAGCCTCCAGCTCATGATGGGAGGAGACAAGCTTACAGTGCCTGAGCTATCACGTGGGGAGAGGTGAGACTGTGGTTCCACCAGCCTGACGTTGAGTTCACAGTGAATGCACCCAAGACTGCAGTGTGTCGTGTATGTGTGACTGTTAAGCCATGAGGTGTCAGAGGAAGGGAACAGGTAATTAGAGTGAGTCTGAAAGCAAGAGTGAGTCACAAAGCCTAACTTCATCACTGATATACTGTACGACAAGGGACACACATTCAATCCCTTAGGAGCACATTTCTTCACCTGTAAAATCTCCCCTGGAGAAGGAAATGGCAACCCACTCCAGTACCTGGGGTAAGAGTTTGTGGGGCTTTGGCATTTCTGAGCACTGTAGTTCAGCATCTGGCAAATCACAGCACAATAATTCCCAACAGACAGCTTCTCACATCAAGAACCATGTGCCACATGGAACTGCTTGACCTGTGAGGGCCTGAAGGCTTGGGGGCCCTCTGGACCTTGGTCTCTTCCAGAGGCTGTGACTCAGCACCCCCAGAGAAGGGGAACCGGGTGACCAGGCAAGGGGGCATCAACCCCCGCAAGCCCCAACTTTTTCCATTATCCAGTCTCACAGACTTGGGGGCTGAGGAACCATGCCCCAAGGGGAACAAGTCTGGCAGCGGGAGGGCCCTGATCTTGTGTAGACTCTGTTGGGGTCTTGGGCACAGACATTCTGTTCATAAGCCAGCAGGAGGCAGGGCTGTGGTGTGAAAACCTCAGAGCAGGGGCACTGGAGGGCTCCTGACAGTCGCAGGGGAATTCGCCAAAAAACTGAAGTCACAGAGCATCAGTATGCCATACGGGCTCAGGCCCTGATCTCATGGACACACAGCTGTGGCTTTTCCCAAACACCGTGCCCAGAGAACTGGACCTGAACAGAGGCCTCTGCGGTGTATGGCAACCAGTGCTGAGCATCTCAGGACAGTTCTGCAGCCAGGGTGTAAATGCACTTGCTGGCAGCAGGCACACTCATAATTAAAGTGCTTCGGGGACATTAGGACAGTATGTTTATGTTAGGCTCTGCCTGGTTCCTGGATGCAACCCCAGGGCCTTGAAGTGGCATGCTTGTGACAGAGGTTGTGTGCTTATTGTATCAGTAACCAAGATTGAGGGGAATAGAAGGGACAGCCATTTCTGAACAAGTCCCCCAGAGGTGGCCTCTGGAATGTTCTCCAAAAGGTCAGATGCTTGAACAGGGAAAAAGCAGCAGCTCAAATTGGGAAAGTCGGGTAGGCTGACCAGTGTATTCCCAGATTTCCCAGTTCTAGTCCTAAACATCCCACATCCCAGGAAACCCTCAGTCCCAGGCAAACCAAGACGGTTGGTCACCCTGAAGTTGGAACACTTCACAGTCATAACACAGTCACCCATCCAGGGTCACAGTTAATCCTGGACACACATGAGTTGTTATAAGGACCTTTTACAGGGAGACATTAGCCAATGAAAGAACCTTCTGCTCTACCCCGACCAGTCCTCACCTGGTGTATTAGCAGGATTCTTCGTAGAGACAGAACCAATAGAATGCTTTGAGTTTCCCTGGTGGCTCAGATGGTAAAAAATCTGTCTGCAACGCAGGAGACCCAGGTTCTATCCCTGAGTCAGGAAGATCCCCTGGAGAAGGGAATGGCAACCCACTCCAATATTCTTGCCTGGAGCACTCTATGGACAGAGGAGCTTGGCAGGCTACAGTCCATGGGGTCACAAAGACTCAGACATGACTGAGAGACTAATACGCTGTACAGAATTGACTGACCCTTAAGCCACAGTGGGGTTAGGGCATCATTCCGCCTGTAGTCGGAAATCCACCTGTACGTTTACAGTCAGCCTCCATATCTGAAGTTCAACATCCATGGATGCGACCAGCTGCAGAGCATAAACTACTGTAGTATGTGTTTATTGAAGAAAAATCTGCATATAAGTGATTTTGTGCAGTTCAAATCCATGTGTTTTTAAAAGCCAACTGTACAGACACAGAGAGAGATTTATTTTAAGTAATTGGCACATGTGACTGAGGAGACTGGTGAGTCCAAAATTAGCAATCTGGAAACCCAGAGAAAAGCTATGTTACTGTCTTGAATCTAAAGGCCATTAAGAAAAAAAAAAATAAATAAAGGCCATTAAGAATTCCTTATTCCTTGGGGGACCTCAGTCCTTTTCCTCTTAAGCTTTCAAGTGATTGCATGAGGCCCATTTCCACCCTGCTTGACTCAAAGTCAATTGATTTAAATGTTAATCTCATCTTAAAAAAAAAAAATACTTTCATGGCAACATGTGAACCAGTATTTGACCAAGTATCTGGGTATTGCCGCTTTGCCAAAGTGACACGTTAGATCCCGCATCGCAGAGAGGAGTCTGGAGGAGAATGGATACGTTTATATGTATTGATATGGCTGAGTCTGTCTGCACCTGTAACTATCACAACATTGTTAACTGCTCCAATATAAAGTAAAAAGTTAAAAAAGAAAATAGATACATAAAAACACTTCACAAAACTCTCCATCACGCCTGGCCAGGTGCCAGTAAAGCCAAGACACAGTGCCCTGCATGCATGCATGCTAAGTCGCTTCAGTCATGTCTGACTCTCCACGACCCCATAGACTGTAGCCCACCAGGCTCCTCTGTCCATGGGATTCTCCAGGTAGGAACACTGGAGTGGGTTGCCGTTTTCCCCTCCAGGGGATCTTCCCAACCCAGGGATCAAACCTAAGTCTCTTGCATCTCCTGCACTGACAGAGGGTTCTTTACCACCAGGAAGCCCACAGTGCCCTACTGGGTAGCAACTTGAATCCTAGGAGAAGACAGCAGGATGGATGTCCTCTAAAGACAAGGTTCCTGCTCAAGGAGGCTCCCATGACTATGCCCACACCACCTCCTCTGGCTGAGAAGCTGGAGGTTCTGACCAGGCTTCTTCCCGATGGGAGGATGCCGAGGCTGGAGCTGAAGTCTTGGCCAGAACCATTCTCAGTTTGCTTTATGGTGTTTTGAAGCCACAGCAACACTGGAATGAGAGCGCTGATAGCCCATCTCCTCCCCAAACTGTGGGAGGAATTGGAAAGCAGCATCTCTGGCCTTTCTGCAGGTTCTGGGTGTGCTGGTGTTCCCTGGCTCTGGCTGCAGCAGTGACAGGAGGAGAGGAAAGAGCAACTCCCGTCCAATGACACTGCAGAGCTTAGAACGTGGCTGGTCCTTGGAGCTGGGACACAAAAAGATGGCCTTTTGCCACAATTAGAATAGACAATTACAGCATCCTTAATTGTAGACAATACAGGATTTTTTAAATTACTACAGCTGTAATATTCTACCAACCATGGAATCTCAGTGTTGGGAGGACCTTAAAATTCATCTGGCCATTGTATCCAGCTGTAACATTTATTAAAAATGAACTGCAATGAGCCAGAGGCAGCATCATTATTTGATTGGCTCTGATACTCCCATTGTGTATTCAGAGCAGCCCAAGTGAAAAGAATTTGAATTCTTCCAAGGAATTCTCACAGTTCCTGTCCACCGTGGCGTTTGTATTTCCTCAGTGTTCTGTCGTGGTCTTCCTCACCTGCCAGTGATTTTCCCGGGCTCCCATTTGATAGCGCCGATGCAGAACCTGGGGGAGAAAAAGAAGGGTGGGGAAGACGAGCAGCTGTGAAGGAGGGAGACAGGGTCCAAAGACAAGCAGAGGCGAGAAGCAACAGGAGGATGGGGCAAAGATAAAGCCAGGTGAGGGTGAATTACAGCGGCACAGATCATGAGAAAAGGAGAGGACCAATAACAGAGAGAGAGACGACTAGAAAAGAAAGGAGAGAGGAGAGCAAGGCACAAGAAAAAAGGGCAAAGGTGAATTATTGACAGGGCAATGGGGCGGGGGACCTGATGCACAGTGGAGCTTAAGCTGTGTCGAGGAGCTGAGTTCTATCGGGTGGTGGCAGCAGACCCACTGGGTTTCCCAGGTGGTTAAGAACTCGTCTGCCAAGCAGGAGATGCAGGAGACCCAGGTTTTATCCCCGGGTCAGGAATATCCCCAGGAGAAGGAAATGGCAACCACTCCAGTATTCTTGTCTGAGAAATCCCATGGACAGAGGAGCCAGGCGGGCTACAGTCCATGGGATCACAAAGAGCTGGACACGACTGAGCAACTGAGCATGAGCACAAGTGAACGCAGTGGATGGCCTGGGAGAGCAAAGAGACTGGCGTCTTGACCATGGGCCAGAGCAGAGTTCCTTCCATTCTCCTGCCCAAGCCCCCGACCAGCTGCTTCTGTTCCTAGAAACTGCCACGGTCAAACCCCACAGCCGTGGAGTAAGCCGACTCTTCTCCCTCCCAGACAACACGGCAGTGAAACTTTGCCAGTTTTGACGAGGTTTCCGTTTTCTACTAACAAATGTCCTCTGCCTACATCACGAGGGAGACACAATGTCTCCCCATGTTCAGTCTCCTCTCCTTAGACTCCTCCCTCAGATAAATGAAAACATACACACATATCTTCCCAAAACATGTCCTGACATTTATTCACATCAGCCAACAAGCCACAGAAATCCCCTAAACCCTCTGAAAAACATGCTAAGCCAGCATTCCCCAGCAAACACAGAACTCACTCCCTCTCTCTCTCTCACTCACACACGCACACACACACGCACACAACACATTCTCTCTCTTTCCTAAACACTGCAAAACTAAGCAGCTGGTCAACCTAGGTGGAGACATACTACCTTAGAGATGCTCCAGGCAGCCTGCGAGAGGCTCCCTGGCACAGCGTGTGACGATGTTGACCAGGTTGTAGGCTGAATGCACAGTATGTCGAAAGGAAAAATCATTTCCAGGAACAATGATGGAAGTAGCCCAAATGTGTGCTTGGAGAAAACCAGTGAATCTGGGTTTTGATCCAAGTAAAATATCAAAAGGATGAATCAGAAGAATATATATTTGGGGCTTTGAAACGTTATTTTTCTTTGTATGGTTACGATGGCAGAGTTTCAATTTGAGTTTCAAGTGCACGAGAGATGTGTCAAATGATCTGGTCTGTAGCTTGTGACCAGTCTGGAGGGGAAATGATAAAACATTGTTTTGATTATGGACCTAAGACTGTTTCAATAAACACAGACTGGAGATCACGGTAATATCAATTTTTTTTTAAGTGTCTTTCTCTCTCTACTGAACTTTTAGAAAGAGTTCTTATTTTGTTTTCAATGGGGGTTTTGGAGGCTCCTGCCTTCAGCCTCAGAACTTCCACATCCTGGCTGTCTTCTGATATACTCTTGTCCCCTTTGCATACAAGTCCTTTGAGGTGGGCTGAGGTCGAAAGCTTTCATAATACTAGACGGTACATCTCACTCTTGGGGTCAACCCAAGGTCATCAGACATTAGATGACAATCCGAAAAGCTGACTCTATGTGCTTGTGACTTTGGAGGATGCTGATAAAGGAAACGGGATGAGGAATAAAAAGTCCTGATTCCAAGTCTGGGCTCTGCTCTTTCTGAGCTTTACCTCCTTCCATTTTTTTCAAATAGCAAATACTGCTGACTGTCTAAGATGGGCTGAACACACACAGACTCTGCACAGGGACAGCATGGAGGAGCCTTTAGTTGTGCAGGTGACAATGTCAACAGCAAGATTTAGAGCAGTGTGCAGATGCAACGTGGGAATACGTGCAAGGTACAAAGACTGCACAGAAGAGAAAGGAAACCCCTCTACTGAGGAAGAAGAGGGTAGGCTTTCACTAGGCGGGGATTTGTGAATTTGGTTTCAAAATATGGCTAGAAGTTCAATCAAGTAAACCAGGAATGGTGCATGCATGCTAAGTCACTTCAGTTGTGTCCAACTCTTTGTGACCCTAAGGACTGTATGTAGCCAGGCTCCTCTGTCCATGGGATTCAAACAAGTAATGGGTGAAGGATATTCTTAAGAGCAAA